>NC_054484.1:105333267-105680767 GCF_017639515.1 Carcharodon carcharias | reverse complement strand
ACACACACACACACACACTCACTCACACACATACACTCACTCAAATACACACACTCACTCACACACACTCACACTCACTCACACACAAACAAACTCACTCACACACTTTCACACACTCACAAACACACATACACACACACTCACAAGCTCACACTCACACAGACACACTCAAACACACTCACAAACTGACACACACACACTCACTCACACACACACATACACACACACACTCACACACAGTCCCACACACTCACTCACTCACAAACACACACATACTTACTCTCACACACTCACACTCACACAGTCTCACACACACACTCACACACACACTCACACACACACTCACACACACCGCCACACACACACACACACACACTCACTCACAAACACACACATACTCACTCTCACACTCACACACAGTCTCACACACACTATCCCGCACACACACTCACACATATACACTCAAACACACACACACACACACATACACTCACACACCTGATGTCAGTGCCTGTGTGAGGGCTCGCAGATCCAAATGCAACCCCAGGAACCCCTCATTCTGTTCCTAGAGCTGCCTTTCCATGAGACTGGCCACTCTCTCAATGGAGGAGGCAGTGCGCTCGGCCATGAGGGTCAACACAGTGCTCACGGTCCACAACGGAGACCATTACATGCACACACACACTGCCTCACGGGTCTCCTCCAGATTCTCCTGCACATCCTGTTGAACATCCAACATCTGCCTCCTGATGGACGACTCTGGAGGCTCATCATCTGCCTTCGACTCAGCATCGTCCCAGTCCCCAGCAGCCTTGACAGGTGGTCAGTGACAGTGTGGGACATAGATGAAGCACCCAGCATCACAGCGACTGGGGAGGTGCCAGCTGTGGCACTGGTCACTCCCTCCCAGGCTCCCTGGGCCAGAGGATGCCCGACAAGGTCATCAAGGCCAAAACGTCACCAGAGTCAGCAGCTGTCTCCAATGCCAGCGCCAGTGAGGGGCGAACACCCAGATGTGGCACTCACAAACATACATTAAAGGCACCATGAGCACAGGAGGGAAAGTTCACGGGTGATTTTGTGTTTGTTTATGTTTGAATTATATATACTCGTCTGGGAATGAAGACCAGAGAAAGTTATGTAAATAGTTTGAAATTGTCAAAATGAGATAAATTTTGTTTCTGTTGTAACATCCTAAATATGCTTCACCTTTTTACTTCATTGGTGCAGAGTGCACCAGTATGTAATGCTGGATGTAAGTGGCTTTGACCTTTATTACTCAGGCACTGAGTCTTCTTTGGGAAAAACATACATGACCTTACCCTCACCAACCTGCCTGCCACAGATGTATCTGTCCATGACAGTTTTGGTAAGAGTGACCACCACACAGCCATTGTGGAGATGAAGTCCTGCCTTCACATTGAGGATACCCTCCATCGTGTTATGTGACACTACCACCGTGCTAAATGGGATAGATTTCGAACAGATCTAGCAACTCAAGACTGGGCACCCATGAGGCGCTGTGGGACATCAGCAGCAGCAGAATTGTACTCAAACACAATCTGTAACCTCATGGCCCAGCATATCCCCCACTCTACCATTACCATCAACCAAGGGGGGGTTCAACCTTGGTTTGATGAAAGGTGCAGTAGGGCATGCCAGAAGCAGCACTAGGCATACCTAAAAATGAGGTGTCAACCTGGTGAAGCTATAACACAGGACTACTTGTGTGCCAAACAGCATAAGCAGCAAGTGATAGACAGAGCTAAGCGATCCCACAACCAATGGATCAGATCCAAGTTCTGCAGTCCTGCCACATCCAGTCGTGAATGGTGGTGGATAATGAAACAATTCACTGGAGGAGGAGGCTCCACAAATATCCCCGTCCTCAATGATGGAGGAGCCCAGCACATCCGTGCAAAAGATAAGGCTGAAGCATTCGCAACAATCTTCAGCCAGAAGTGCCGAGTAGATGATCCATCTCAGCCTCCTCCAGGGGTCCCCAGCATCACAGATGCCAGTCTTCAGCCAATTCGATTCACTCCATGTGATATCAAGAAATGGATGAAGGCACTGGTTACTTCAAAGGCTATGGGCCCTGACAATATTCCAGCAATAGTACTGAAGACTTGTGCCCTAGCCAAGCTGTTCCAGTTCAGCTACAACACTGGCATCTACCCAGCTATGTGGAAAATTGCCCAGGTATGTCCTGTACACAAAAAGCAGGACAAATCCAACCCAGCCAATTACTGCCCCATCAGTCTACTCTCGATCATCAGTAAAGTAATGGAAGGTTCATCAACAGTGCTATCAAGCAGCACTTGCTTAGCAATAACCTGCTCACTGATGCACAGTTTGTGTTCTGCCAGGGCCACTCAGCTCCTGACCTCATTACAGCCTTGGTTCAAACATGGACAAAAGAGCTGAACACCAGCGGCAAGGTGAGAGTAACTGCCCTTGACATCAAGGCTGCATTTGACTGAGTGTGGCATCAAGGAGCCCTCGCAAAACTGGAGTCAATGGGAAACAGGGGAAAGCTCTCCACTGGTTGGAGTCATACTGAGCACAAAGGAAGATGGTTGTGGTTGTTGGAGGTCAGTCACCTCAACTCCAGGACATTATTGCAGGAGTCCCTCAGGGTAGTGTCCTCAGCCCAACCATCTTCAGCTGCTTCATCAATGAGCTTCTTTTCAACATAAGGTCAGAAGTGGGGATGTTTGCTGATGATTGCACAATGTTCAGCACCATTTGCAACTCCTCAGATACTGAATCAACCCATGTCCAAATGCAGCAAGAACTGGACAATATCCAGGCTTGGGCTGACAAGGGGCAAGTAACATTCACACCACACAAGTGCCAGGCAATGACCATTTCCAATTACGGAGAATCTAACCATCGCCCCTTGATGTTCAATGGCATTACCATCACTGAATCTCCCACTATCAACATCCTGGGGGCTACCATTGACCAGAAACTGAACTGGACTAGCCAAATAAATACTGTGGCTACAAGAGTAGGTCAGAGGCTAGGAATCCTGCGCTGAGTAATTCACCTCCTGACTCCCCAAAGCCTGTCCACCATCTACAAGGCACAAGTCAGGAGTGTGATGGAATACTCCCCAAATGCCTGGATGAGTCCAACCCCTACAACACTGAAGAAGCTGGACTCTGTCCAGGACAAAGCAGTCCACTTGATTGGCACCACATCCACAAACATTCATTCCCTCCACCTCTGACACACAGCAGCAGCAGTGTGTACCATCTACAAGATGCACTGCAGGAATTCACCAAGACTCCTTGGACAGCACCTTCCAAACTCATGACCGTTCCCACCTAGAAGGAGAAGGGCAGCAGATAGGTGGGAACACCTTTACCTGGAAGTTCCCCTCCAAGTCACTCACCATCCTGCCTTGGAAATATATCGTTGTTCTTTCACTGTCGCTGTGTCAAAATCCTGGAACTCCCTTCCTAACAGCACTGTGGGTGTACCTACGCCACATGGACAGCAGTTCAAGAAGGCAGCTCACCACCACCTTCTCAAGGGCAACTAGGGATGGGCAATAAATGCTGGGCCCAGCCAATGAAGCCCACATCCCGTGAATTTATTTTTAAAAATGAAAGGATCATTTCAGACACCTGGGATGGAGGCAGCAGCCCTGGTCTTTGTCGCTGATCTTTGGCAGTCTAGCTGAAGGAACATTGGATCGAGGTGTCCCTGGTGTCCCTGTTACCAAGATCTGCCTCCAAATCCTCAGCGTTCTCCTCACTGTGCTCCTTTTCAGACTCACTACTGGATTCATCCTCTGTGTCCTGTGGAGCTGCATCAAGTTCCCCCTCCTCCAGCGGGTCCCCTCTTGCCAGTGCCAGATTGTGCAGAGTGCAGCATGCAACCATGACCAGTGACACCCGCTCTGGCAGGTACTGTAGTGCACCTTGAGAAGATCTATGGTCCTCTCTATCATTACCTTGTGGAGGTATGACTCATATTGTAACGCCTTTCTGTCTCTGTTCTTGGATAGTGGAGAGGTGTCATGAGCCACCTTCTGAGGGGATAGCCCTTGTCACCCAGCAGCCAACCATCCAGCCGAGCTGGAGCACTGAAGAGCCCCGGCACCTGGGAGTGTCTGAGGATGTAGGTGTCGTGGGAGCTGCGTGGGTACCTTGCACAGACTTGTAGAATCAGCATCCTGTGGTCACACATGACCTCCTTCGGCATTGCACTTCAGACGCACACACACACACATACACACACACACTCTCTCCCTCACACACACACACACACACACACTCTCCCTTACACACACACACACACACACACACACTCCCTCACACATACACACACACACACACACACTCTCCCTCACACATGCACACACACACACACTCTCCCCCCACCACACACACACACACATACTCTCCCTCACACACACTCTCCACCCCCCCCCACACACACACACACACACACACTCCCTCACACACACACACACACACACATACTCTCCCACCCCCCGACACACACACACACACACTCTCCCTCACCTACACACACACTCTCCCCACCCCCCCACACACACACACTCCCTCACACACACTCACACACATACACACACTCTCCCTCACACACACACACACACTCCATCACACACACACACACACACACACACAGACACACACACTCTCCCTCACACACCCACACACACACACACACTCCCTCACACACACACACACACACACACTCCCTCACACACACACACACAACGCTCTCCCTCACACACACACACACACACAGACACACACACTCTCCCTCACACACCCACACACACACACACACTCCCTCACACACACACACACACACACACTCCCTCACACACACACACACAACGCTCTCCCTCACACACACACACACACTCTCCCTCACACATGCACACACACACACAAACGCTCCCTCACACACACACACACACACACACACAATGCTCTCCCTCACACAAACACTCTCTCCCTCACACTCACACACACACATTGCTCTCCCTCACACTCACACACACACACTCTCCCACGCACACACACACACTTTCCCTCACACATACACACTCTCCCTCACACACACACAATGCCCTCCCTCACACATACACTTTCTCCCTCATACTCACACACACACACATCACTCTCCCTCACACATACACAACGCTCTCCCTCACACACACACACACACACTCTCTCACACACAAACACACACACTCTACCTCACACACACACACACACACACACACACATACAGACATTCTCCCTCACACACATGCACACTCTCTCTCGCACACAGACCCACACACTCTCCCTCACATAAATGCACACACAGACATTCTCCCTCACACACACACAGACACACACGCACACTCTCCCACACACACACACACACACACACACACACACTCTCATACACAGACACAGACACACACACTCTCCCTCACACACACACACACACACACACACTCTCCCACACACACACACACACACACGCACACTCTCCCACACACACACACACACGCACACTCTCCCACACACACACACACACACACACACACACACTCTCATACACAGACACAGACACACACACTCTCCCTCACACACACATACATACACACACACACACAGACATTCTCCCTCACACACACACATACACACACTCTCCCTCACACACATGCACACTTTCTCTCACAGACACACACACTCTCCCTCACACACACACACACACTCTCTCATACACAGACTCAGACACACACACTCTCCCTCACACACACACACACACACACACACTCTCTCATACACAGACACAGACACACACACTCTCCCTCTCACACACAAACACACACACACACACTCCCCCCCCCACACACACACACACACTCTCCCTCACACACACACAATGCTCTCCCTCACACACTCACTCTCTCCCTCACACTCACACACACACACAAACACACACACTCCCTCACACACACACTCTCCCTCGCATACACACACACTCTCCCTCACACACACACACACACACACATACTCTCCCTCACACGCACACACACACACACTCTCCCTTACACACATATGCACATACTTCATCACACACACAAACTCTCCCTCACACACTCACTCTCTCCCTCACACTCACACACACAATCTCCCTCATGCACACACACACACACTCCCTAACACACACACACACTCTCTCCCTCGCATACACACACACTCCCCTTCACACACACACTCTCTCCCTCACACACACAGATACTCTCACTCATACACACACACACACAAATACACTAGCACATACTCACATACACATACACACTCTCCCTCACACACACACATACTCTCCATCACACACACACACTCTCCCTCACACGCACACACACACACAACTCTCTCCCTCACACACACAATCTCGCTCACTCTCACACACAAACACACACACACATCACTCTCCCTCACATACATACTCTCCTCATGCACACACACACACTTTCCCTCACACACACACGCACACACTCCCTCACATACACACTCCCTCACACACACACACACTCTCACTCCCTCACACACACACTCTCTCTCTCACACACACACACTCTCTCCCTCACACACACACACACCCATATTCACACGCACGTACTCACATACACATACACACACACACACTCTCTCCCTCTCTCACTCACACACACAAACACACACAAACACTCATGCATTCACTCACACACACACTCACATACATACTCACACAGACAAACACATTCGCATACACTCACTCACTCAAACACACACACACTCTCATGCATTCACTCACACACACACACCCAGACAAACACACGCACATACACTCACTCACTCAAACACACACAGACACACACACACACTGTCATGCACTCACTCACACACACACACACTCACATACACACTCGCATACACCCACTCACTCAAACACACAAACACACACACTCTCATGCATTCATTCACTCACTCACTCACACACACACACACACACACACACACACACACACTCACATACACTCACACAGCCAAACACACTCACATACACTCACTCACACACAGCACAAATTTCCCGCCAGGCAAGAGTGGAAAATTTGGAGAGAGGCCAAAAATCAGATTCATGCCAGAGGGAAAGCAGTTTGGAATTTTCCCCTGATGATGGGTCAGGTATCCTGCTGATCAATGTCAGGAATTTCATTTGCATGCATTACCATCTCTTGAATATTCATTAGATATGCTGCTCGCCAGAATCACATTTCACCTTCCAACCTTGTGTCACACCAGTGGGAATTCACAACAGTCAGAAGCAGATTTGAAAATGACTGGCGTCCTGACTTTGCTCCTGACTTTGATGTGAGTGCACTATTCAAAGCCTATCTGCAACAGAGCTGCTCTGGTTTCCTAGTGATGCCAGTGTAACACTGCATTGATCGGGAGCGTAGGGTTGGTCTGCTCATGGTGGATAACTCCGTACTCTGGGAGGGCAGCACTGTGCAGTGGCTGTCAGGCAGGGCTGCACCCTCAGAGACCAGCATTGTGACTGGGTGAGGCTGGGGGGGGAGGATAACGCACACACGGAGGGGGGCAATGGCGTATGAAGGGATTGGAAGGGGGGAGGGAAGGGGAAACGGACGCATGGGGGGGTAGACAATGGGGTATGAGGGTGTTGGAAGGGGGAAGGGCAAAAACGGCAGGCAGAGGGAAGACTGAGGGTGGGAAAGCGGGAGGCCGTCATGAAAGACTAGAATGCAGGCACACAAGGGGGTGGATGGGAATCGAACTGTATGGATGGCAGGGGATGTATGCAGACTCTGGAGTAGAAATGATGGGGTGGGGAGTGTGTGTTAGTGTGGCGCAAGAGGGATGGACAGAGACTCATGGGTGAGGGGAAGGGAGACTGTGTTGTGATCAGTCATGAGGGAACAGGGGAGCTCATTGAAAGACAGTCATAGTCCCTGGTCTGGGGCCTACAGGTCAGAGTGAGAGATCCTGGAGCCTTGTGCATCTCACAGTCAGAGTGAGAGATTAGGGACAGTCCTGGGCTTTGCAGGCCATGCTATAGGGCTATGCAAGGCGCACATGTTGTACTCCTGCTCCAGGGAGGGCTGATAGACTCGTCAGGCTGCAGATGGGATGGTCATGGTTAGGGGAGGCCTGTAAATGGAGAAAACATAATAATTAGGCTGGGGGTGGGGGGGGCTCTCTGTATGTGACTGTGCACACAGCCTCTAGATTGGGAGGGGTGAGGTCCACATGAGTCATGGGCTCAACAACAGTGATGGGTTCAGGAGAGAGGGCTGGAATGTCCACCACAATGACAATGGGATCCAGGATTACTGCTGGGGGAGGCTGGAGAATAACCGGAGGGAGCTCTACCTGCACTTCGTGAGATTCCAGGAAAATTGGAGGGACCCGAACACTGACATGGGAAGGTCATAGCTGGTCTCAAAATAATAATGGAGCGCCACCATCTTGAGTCAACAAAGTAATGGTGCCGTTTGAAATCGAAACTGGAAAAGAATCTGCATGGGACAGGTCCGAGGAAGTGTGGGAGGAGTCCACAGCTGGACTAAGGGGTCCTTTTCTCAAACTGCTTAGAGTCATAACATTGAAATAGAGTCAGAGCTGAGAGAATGAGGAAGACCCACCCACAGTGGTGTTAGGTTAGGAATATCAAGTGCTTTGACTCAGTGACCATATTGAATTGGAGTTCTATGTGCAACACAGAGTGAAGCCGCGAAGGCCTTTCTGTTCTTGGTGTTAGAGGGGAAGAGAGGAAAATGCCTCGGTAAGTTGCTGCAATGCATCTTTGTATGGAGCTAGAGTGTGCCATCGATGTAAAGGGTGGTTATGAAGGCACCCTTTCAAACAAACTGCTCTGTCCAGGGATATTTCTGATTTAACAGTTGAAGAGTTCATTGACTCTTGAATTTCTCCCTTTAATGCCAAAATATTCTATTTGGTTTATCTCAATTTCAAAGCTTGATTGAGCTGGATTTCATCCAGGAACTAATAAATCTGCTTGAATGGATGACATTTCATCATCATCTTTTCAATCAGCCCATACCCCACCTCAGTGGTTCCTTTCACCTGAGAGGTTGTTTGTCCATTCCCCACCTCAGTTTATTCCCCACCTCAGTGGTTCCTATCGCCTGAGAGGTTGTTTGTTTTTGAAGCTGATAGATAAGTGGCATGAAGATTTAGATCCATATTGAGAGTAGCTGCAGTGTAAATACCAATCTTTCGGAGAGGATGTCCAAATCAAATTCTGCTTGGCTTATCCCCAATTTTGCTGCCACTGCCATTTCCCTCCCTTCCATTAACCCAACTGATCAAACTTCCTCTAACACACTGCCCCAGCCCTGAATTTGCTTCTTTCTCTATTCACTCCTATGTCACCTCACACCCTCCCTGAGCTCATCTAGTCCATGAAACCTACCTCCTGCACCCTTGATCCAATTCCCAATAAACTGCTGATCACCCAGCTTCCCTTCCTGTTAGCTGTTGTTGTAAGTGATTTGATTTGGTCCAAGTCGAGTGGGATGCCTGAGGTGGTGGCTGCGGTTAAGGGCGGTGCATCTTACAAGTTGCTGAAGCAGTCGCTGATCAAAGTCACCAAGAAGCCACCCAAGAAGCGGAGGAAATCCTGCAAGCAGAGCTATACCACTTACAAGTACAGGGTGCTGACCCAGATCCACCTTCCACCAGGATCTTGTTCAAGGCCATGAGTGTCATGAACTCCTTCATTGTTGACATTTTCGAGTGCAGCTACTCCAAGGCCTCACACCTCATTCACTCCAACAAGCGCCACACCATCTCGGCCAGAGAGATCCAGAGCACCGTCCGCCTCAAGCTGCCAGGGGAACTGGCCAAACACTCTGAAGGTACGAAAGTGGTCACCAAATACACCAACTCCATTTAGGTCAACCATTCCAAAGACTAAATGATTCCCTCTCCTCAGGTGTTGTCCCTCTGTCCTTTAAACCTGCCATCATCACCCCTCTCAAAAAACCTACCCTTGACTCCACCATTCTTGGAAATTACTGCCCTATCACCAACCTCCTTTTCCTCTGAAAAGTCCTTGAATGTGGTGTTGCCTCCTAAATCCATTCCCACCTTTCCCAGTACTCCATGTTTGAATCCCTCCAACCTGGTTTTCACCCCTATCGCAATGGCTCGTATCAAAGTCACAAATTATATCCGATGTGACTGTGACAAAGGGAACCTTTCAGTCTTCACCCTCCTTGACCTGTCTGCAGCCTTTGACACATTTGACCACACCATCCTCTTCCAGTGCCTCTCCACTGTCATCCAGCTGCGTAGGACTGATTTCACACAGTTCTATTGACATCTATTTAATCATAGCCCAGAGAATCACTTGCAATGGGAACACCACCACCTGGAGGTTCCCTTCCAAACCAATCACCATCCTGAGTTGGAAATGATCAGAAACTAGGAACTAAATTAGAGAACAGGTCCTCAAGTGTTATAATCTCCAAATTACTACCCAAGCCACGTGCAAATTGGCATAGGGACGTGAGAATAAGGGAAGTAAACACGCGGCTAAAGGAGTGGTGTGGGAAAGAGGGGCTCCATTTCGTGGGGCACTGGCATCAGTATTGGAACAGGAGGGATCTGTACCGTTGGGAAGGTCTCCACCTGAACCGATCTGGGACCAATGTTCTAGCGAAAAGGGTAAATAGGGTGGTCAACAGGACTTTAAACTAGAAAGTGGGGGGTGTAGGGAAGGGTAAAACTCCAAGAAGTATGACTAATGGGAAACGAAGCAGCAGGTTAGCGAGTGGGGGTGTGGATTCAACTTCATGGAAAATTATGAAAAAACTGAAAAGAAAGGAGAGCCCAGGAGAGGCTATTAAAGTCTCCAGAACACAAAATAGGACAGAGTGTTTGGAAAGGGCTAGGAATCTAACTTCAAGCACATCAGATAAAGGGATGACAATGAGAAAGAGGACGGGAAATACAGGACTGAAGGTGTTGTATCTGAATGCACGCAGTATACAAAATAAGGTAAATGAGCTTGTGGCGCAGATTGAAATTGGCAGGTATGATGTGGTGAGCATCATGGAGACATGGCTGCAAGGGGATCAGGACTGGGAGCTAAATATCCAAGGATATACATCCTGTCAAAAAGATAGGCAGGTTGGCAGAAGGGGTGGGGTTGCTTTGTTAGTAAGAAATGAAATTAAATCGATAGCAAGAAATGATGTAGGGTCAGGTGATGTAGAATCTGTGTGGGTAGAGTTGAGGAACCGCAAAGGTAAAAAGAACCATAATGGGAGTTATGTACAGGCCTCCAAACAGTAGTCAGGATGTGGGGCACTAGGTACACCAGGAGATAGAAAAGGCGTGTTAGAAAGGCAAGGTTACAGTGATCATGGGGGATTTCAATATGCAGGTAGACTGGGAAAATCAGGTTGGTAGTGGATCCCAAGAAAAGGAATTTGTGGAATGTCTACGAGATGGCTTTTTGGAACAGCTTGTGGTGGAGCCCACTAGGGAACAGGCAATTCTAGATTTAGTGATGTGTAATGAGGCAGATTTGATAAGGGAGCTTAAGGTGAAGGAACCCTTAGGAGGAAGTGACCATAATATGATAGAATTTACCCTGCATTTTGAGAGAAAAAAGCTGGAATCAGATGTAACGGTATTACAGTTGAATAAAGGCAAGTACAGAGGCATGAGGGAGGAGCTGGCCAGAATTGACTGGGAGATGAGCCTAGCAGGAAAGACAGTGGAACAGCAATGGCAGGAGTTTCTGGGAGTAATTTGGGAGACACAGCAAAAATTCATCCCTAGGAAGAAGAAGCATACTAAAGGAAGAACGAGGCAACCATGGCTGACAAGGGAAGTCAGGGTCAGCATAAAAGCTAAAGAGAAAGCATACAATGTGGCGAAGAGCAGTGGGAAACCAGGGGTTTGGGAAGCCTACAAAGACCAACAGAGGACAACTAAAAAAGAAATAAGGAGGGAGAAGATTAAATATGAGGGTAAACTAGCCAGTAATATAAAAGAATATTGCAAGAGTTTTTTTAGATATATAAAGGGTAAGAGAGAGGCAAAAGTGGACATTGGGCCACTGGAAAATGACCCTGGACAAATAATAGTGGGGAACGAAGAAATGGTGGAGGAATTGAATAGGTACTTTGCATCAGTCTTCACGGTGGAAGACACGAGTGACATCCCCAAAGTTCAAGAGAATCAGGAGGCAGAGGTGAGTATGGTGGCCATTACCAAGGAGAAGGTACTAGGAAAACTGAAAGGTCTGAAGGTGGATAAATCACCTGGACCAGATGGATTACACCCCAGAGTTCTGGAGGAGATAGCTGAAGAGATAGTGGAGGCGTTAGTGGTGATCTTTCAGGAATCATTGGAGTCAGGGAGGGTCGCAGAGGACTGGAAAATTGCTAATGTAACCCCTCTGTTTAAGAAGGGAATGAGGCAAAAGACGGGAAATTACAGGCCGATTAGCCTGACCTCGGTCGTTGGTAAGATTTTAGAGTCCATTATTAAGGATGAGATTTCAGAATACTTGGAAGTGCATGGTAAAATCGGTCAAAGTCAGCATGGTTTCATCAAGGGAAGGTCATGCCTGACAAATCTGTTAGAATTCTTTGAGGAGGTAACAAGTAGGCTAGACAAAGGAGAACCAATGAATGTTATCTACTTGGACTTCCAGAAGGCCTTTGACAAGGTGCCGCACAGGAGGCTGCTCAGTAAGATAAGAGCCCATGGTGTTAGAGGCAAGGTACTAGCATGGATAGAAGATTGGCTGTCTGGCAGGAGGCAGAGAGTGGGGATAAGGGGGTCCTTCTCAGGATGGCAGCCAGTGACTAGTGGAGTTCCGCAGGGGTCAGTGTTGGGACCAGAACTTTTCACTTTATACATTAATTATCTAGATGAAGGAACTGAGGACATCCTGGCTAAGTTTGCAGATGATGCAAAAATAGGTGGAGGGACAGGTAGTATTGAGGAGGCAGGGAGGCTGCAGAAGGATTTGGACAGGTTAGGAGAATGGGCAAAAAAGTGGCAGATGGAATACAACGTGGGGAAGTGTGAGGTCATGCACTTTGGCAGGAAGAACAGAGGCATAGACTATTTTCTAAATGGGGAGAGAATTCAGAAATAAGACCATGACACCATAAGACATAGGAGCAGAAATTAGGCCATTCGGCCCATCGAGTATGCTCTGCCATTCAATCATGGCTGATAAGTTTCTCTCCCCCATTCTCCCGCCTTCTCCCCGTAACCTTTGATCCCCTTACCAATCAAGAACCTATCTATCTCAGTCTTAAATACACTCAAGGGCCTGGCCTCCACAGTCTTCTGTGGCAATGAATTCCATAGATTCACCACTCTCTGGCTAAAGAAGTTTCTCCTCATCTCTGTTCTAAAAGGTCTTCCCTTTAGTCTGAGGCTGTGCCCTTGGGTCCTAGTCTCTCCTACTAATGGAAACATCTTCCCCATGTCCACTCTATCCAGGCCTTTCAGTATTCTGTAAGTTTCAATCAGATCCACCCTCGTCCTTCTAAACTCCATCGAATACAGACCCAGAGTCCTCAAGCGTTCCTCATATGTTAAGCCTTTCATTCCTGGGATCGTCCTCGTGAACCTCCTCTGGACCCCAGGGCCAGCACATCCTTCCTGAGATACGGGGCCCAAAATTGCTCACAATATTCTAAATGTGGTCTGACCAGAGCCTTATAAAGCCTCAGCAGCACATCCCTGCTTTTATATTCTAGTCCTCTCTAAATAAATGCCAACATTGCATTTGCCTTCCTAACTACCAACTTAACCTGCAAGTTAACCTTTAGAGAATCCTGGACTAGGACCCCAAGTCCCTTTGCACTCCAGATTTTTAAGAAGGGAGTGAGGATTCTCTTAAGGTTAACTTGCAGGTTGAGTTGGAAGTTAGGAAGGCAAATGCAATGTTGGCATTTATTTAGAGAGGACTAGAATATAAAAGCAGGGATGTGCTGCTGAGGTTTTATAAGGCTCTGGTCAGACCACATTTCGAATATTGTGAGCAATTTTGGGCCCCGTATCTCAGGAAGGATGTTCTGGCCCTGGAGAGGGTCCAGAGGAGGTTCACGAGAACGATCCCAGGAATGAAAGGCTTAACATATGAGGAACGTTTGAGGGCTCTGGTCTATACTCGATGGAGTTTAGAAGGATGAGGGGGTTCTGGTTGAAATTTACAGAATACTGAAAGGCCTGGATAGAGTGGACGTGGGGAAGATGTTTCCATTAGTAGGAGAGACTAGGATCCAAGGGCACAGCCTCAGAGTAAAGGGAAGACCTTTTAGAACAGAGATGAGGAGAAACTTCTTTAGCCAGAGAGTGGTGAATCTATGGAATTCATTGCCACAGAAGACTGTGGAGGCCAGGTCATTGAGTGTATTTAAGACCGAGATAGATAGGTTCTTGATTGGTAAGAGGATCAAAGGTTACGGGGAGAAGGCGGGAGAATGGGGTTGAGAAACTTATCAGACATGATTGAATGGCGGAGCAGACTCGATGGGCCGAATGGCCTAATCTCTGCTCCTATGTCTTATGGTCTAAATACATCACCGTTCCATCACTGTCGCTGGGTTAAAACGCTGGAACTCCCTCCCAAACAGCACTGTTTATGTACCTACACCGCATGGACTGCAGTGGCTCAAGAAGGCAGCTCACCACCACCTTCTCAAGGGCAATTAGGGATGGGCAATAAATGCTGGTCCAGCCAGCGATGCTCACACCCTATAAATGAATTTTAAAAAAGAATTCCCTTCCTGCTATTGCAGTGTTACCTCAGGTGTCCTCCACGGATCTGTCTTTCACCCCCTCAAGTTTCTCTTCCACGTTCTACCACTCAGTATCAACATCAGTGTTAGTTTTCACATGTACGCTGATGAGACCCAGCTCTGCCCCACCACCACCTCTCTTGATTCTTTTGATTGTTGCTAAATTATCAGATTGCTTATCCAACTCTCAGAACTGGATGAACAGAAATTTCCTCCAGATAAATATTGGGTAGACTCAAGTCATTGTTTTCGGACCCCTCTCCAAAACACGTTTCCTAACTACCAACTCCATCCCTCTCCCTGGCAACAATCTCAGGTTTATCCCATCTGTTCACAACTTTGGTGTCACACTTGTTCCTGATTATAGCTTCAGACCTCATACGAACATACGAACAAGGAACAGCAGTGGGCCACTTGGCCCCTCGAGTCTGCTCTGCCATTCAATAAGATCATGGCTGATCTGATTGGAGCCTCAACCCCACATTCCTGCCTACCCCTGATAACCTTTCCCCCCCTTTTAAATCAAGTATCTATCTAACTCTGCTTTAAAAATATTTAAAGACTCTGCTTCCACTGGTTTTTGAGGAAGAGAGTTCCAAAGACTCACAACCCTCTGAGAGAGAAAAATTCTCCTCACCCCTGTCTTAAATGAGCGACCCCTTATTTTTAAACAGCGACCCCTAGTTCTAGATTCTCCCACAAGAGGAAACATCTTCCCCACATCCCTCAGGATCTTAAAGGTTTCAATTTAGTCATCTCTTGCTCTTCTAAATTCCAGTGGATACTAGCCTAACCTGTCCAACCTTTCCTCATAAGACATCCCACCCATTCCTGGTATTAGTCTAGTAAACCTTCTCTGAACTTCTTCTAATGCATTTACATCTTTCTTTAAATAAGGAGGCCAGTACTGTACACAACATTCCCGATGTGGCCTCACCAGTGCCCTGTATAACTGAAGCATAACCTCCCTACTTCTGTAATCAATTCCCCCGTACTAGCTTCCCCAGTTACCTGCTGTATCTGCACACTAACATGCCTTGTGATTCATATACTAGGACACCCAGATCCCTCTGAAGTGCAGAGCTCTGCAATCTCTCACCATTTAGACAATAAGCTTCTTTTTTATTCTTCCTGCCAAAATGAATGATTTCACATTTGCCCACATTAGATTCCATTTGCCATCACTAAGACCACCTATTTTCACCTCTGCAAAGTTGCTCGACGTGCCGCTATCTCAGCTCATCTGCTGCTGAAACTCTCATTCATACCTTTGTTACACCTAGACTTGACCATTCCAACACACTCCTTACTGGTCTCCTGCATTCTACCCTCCATGAACTGGAGGTCATCCAAAGCTTTACTCCCCATGTCTTAGCTCACAGCAAATCTTGTTCTCCTGTCACCAAAGTGTTCCCTATCAAGCAGCGTCTTGATTTTAAAATGCTCATCCTTGTTTTCAAATCCCTCCATAGCCTTTCCCCTGCCTATCTCTGTATTCTCCTCCAATCCTGCAACCCTCCAAGATATTTGCACTCCTCTAATTCTAGCCTCTTGAGGAACCCGATTTTAATCTCTCTGCCACTAGAGGCCATGCCCTCATCTGCCTAGGCCCCAAGCTCTGGAATAACATCCCTACACCTCCCTGCCTCTCTACCACATTTTCCTCCTTTAAGACACTGCTATGTATCTGCCTCTTTACCAAGCTTATGGTCACCTAACCTAATATCTCCTTGCGGCTCTAGTCACACTTTGTTTTAAGATGCTCCTTTGTGATGTTTCATTACATTAAAGGCAATAGATAAATATAGGTTGCTGTTGTCAAATTTCTGCAAGAACTACAAATAGAATACTCTGTTCTTCTCTGTTAAAGAGTTGATATTTTCGTATTTAAAATGAAGCTGGTTCTAACTCATTGCTGACGCTTGAATGAATTCTGCTGAATTGACCTATTATCTTGAAATGTTCAAAAGGAAGATCTAGGTACCTAACCAGTATCTTTCAATTACCTAACTCTTCCCCTGGAAGGTTATATTTTCTGAAAAACTCCTCCTGTCATGACACCATTAACTGTTTTCAATCTTACATTGCGAAGGGACTATTTCCTGGACCATTCTTTGTACCGTTAAACCATAAACTTCACATCGTGGAGTGAGTCTATATAAAATGCATGTTTCCAAAGATACCCTTGGCAGTTTTATAATGTAATACACAGCAGCAAAGGAATCAAACAGGCTAAAAGTCAGAGGACAAACGGTGTTGGTGGGAAGGAATTAATCTCTAGGCCACGCTAACTATAAGTAGAAGACTCTATGGGGGAGAGGACTGCAGGGGCAACTACAGGAGAACATCTTTTGCAGCAGGATAGCAGACTTAGATGCAGAATAAAGCTCTTTGTATTTGGCCCCCACTGTGCCTCAGGTCTGATTTCAATAAAACTTCACCTGGTGCACCAGTGTAACATTTTAATATTTCCCATACCAGCCACCCAATAATCTGTCTGAGTGAGGTCGCCGAATAGTGCAGAGGTACGGTTACATTAATGGTGGAACTAGGAACTGGATGGTGACTGTTTAAACCTGTCCCTATTTTCCAGTTATATTGCGTACTAAATTTGCAAGGTGAGGATTGGGCTGGTCCATAGGACCTTTGGGCAGTGTCCCTTTTTACTTATAGGAAATGGCTTCATATAGGAACCAGGCTGATGGGTTAAAGGTCTCCTCCTACTTATCCTAAATGTTCTAAGTGTGAGCCTACAGTATAAAACTGCCCTTTAATTCAGCAAATGTTGGGACTAAATTAGGAATCTCAGTAATGGAATCTGGAAAGAGAGCGATGGAAAAAAAACAATTCTTAGTGGTTCAATTGAAGGTGCTCCTTTGATGTTGTTACTGGCCGTAGTATTGTAGCAGAACAGGGGGAACTTTACCTTGTGCCTAATGTCTGTTATTTTTGATATGTGTTGTCCTTAGCGTTTGTGCTGGAGAGATAATGGGCATTTTTCTGATACCCAATGGTGCCTGCAGATCTCACTTGTCAAAAATGCATATATAGAATATTGTACCCCGAAATGGAAATGCTTCATTCCATTCCAGTAACATCCTCACCTCAATGATCCCACAAAATTCAGCAACACAAAATGGTCACATTACTCTCACATTTTAGAAACGTATGGGGCAGAATTTTGCCCTTGATGGGCCCCACCGGCTTGGCGGTGGATGGACAGCTGAAATCCACCGCCGAAATGGGGCCTGCCGCCATCTTGAGTGGGTGCGCCAATTAAGGCCCACCCAGCGGCCTGTCCAACAGGGAGCGCTACGCTTCCCCATCTGTCAAAGTGCGCTCTTTGGTGCATGCGCACTGCTCCCTGAGGCAAAGTGCTGTCTCAGGGAGTTTACTGACAGGTAAGAAAAGTCAAAAAATAGAGAAATATTAAAATTATTAACATGTCCCCCTCATGTGACAATGTCACATGCGATGGGACATGTTAATAAGAAACACATAAAATTTATTAACCGTTTAAAAAACGGACATGAAATTTCATCCCGCCAGTGGATGAGGATTCATGTATTATCAGAAGCCCGCTGGGGGCCCTGGTCTGTCCGCCAGCCTTAAGGTTGGACGGGCAGGTCTTTAACAAGGTTAACTATCCTGTGAAAGGCCTCAATTGGCCATTGACAGGTCGGCGGGCAGACAGCTGATTTCGCTGCCCACCCGCCTTCCTGAAAATTTCAGTGGACCGGGATGACGTTGGAGATTCCTCCTGACATCATCCCTTGTCGGCGAGTGGGCCCCGCCCCCAAATCACCGACGGGAAAATCCTGGCCATGGAAAGATTTATGGCACAGGAAGAGGCCATTCAGCCCATCATGTCCTTGCCAGCCAAAATAAAAACATCCAACCTAATTCTAATTTCCATCTCTTGGTCTGTAACCTCAAGTGCATATCCAAGTGCTGTCTACACATGATGAGGGTTTTTGTCTCTACTACCCTCTCAGGCAGTGGGTTCCAGACCCCCACAATCCTCTGAGTGAAAATAATACTTCTCAATTCATCGCTACTTCTTCCACCAATTACTTTAAACCTATGCCCCCTGGTTATTGGTCCTTCCTGATCACTCTATCTAGGCCCCTCATAATTTTATACACCTCAATTAAAGCTTCCCTCAGTTTCCTATGTTCCAAAGGAAACAAAACCACCTTCCCAATTTTTCCTCACGATGAAAATTGTCCATACCTGGCACCTTCCTCATAAATCTCCTTTCTACCCTTTCTAGTGCAATCACATCCTTCCTGTAGTGCGGTGACTAGAACTGTATGCAATGCTCCAGCTGCTGTCTGACTAGTATTTTACACAGTTTTAGCATGACCCTCCTGCTCTTAAACTCTAGGCCACAGCTAATAAAGGAAAAAATACTGTATGCCTTCTTAACCACCTTATCCACCTGTTGTTCAGGAGGCAGGGTCATTGAATATTTTTAAGGCAGCGGTAAATGTTCTAAGGCTGCTTTGGTGTCTCACTAAGAGGTCTGGATTCTTGTATGGTAACCCATGACTATATACATATTCAAGGCATTGCCATGCATGGGTGCTGTCTCCACGTTGGCTCCTTCTACGCTCCACTACACACAGTCTATCAGACTCTCTACATAACTATGTGAGCAGTCCTGTTTCCCCAGTCCCACATTAACCCTTGCTCTGCCCAATCACCCTTATGCCATACCTCCCCGCAAGTCCTTAACCAAATATATTAACAATACAATCTTTTTTACCTGTTACCCCTTCTCCCACCTCAAATCTCTGAGTTCATAAATTCGGACAGCCTGGAGGCCTAACAATTCTTCCAGGTCTCGTTCTGTCACATTTGAAGGAATGATAGTCTTAGTTGCTTTGGGTTGACCTTGTCAGTTTGGCATTCAAACTGTAGTACTCTAAGTTTCTGGCACTTGGTTGCCTCCATTTGATTTGCTTTTTGCACTCCTTCGAGTTGAGTTTCTCCTTATCGACAACCGTCTGCTTTGTTCGGACACCATGGGTTAATCCCGTTCCTTCTGAAGGGAATGTTCACTCCATTAATTCCAAGAGTGGACTTGGATTTTCTTTTTCCCTGGGGTCTGCCATGTTCTTGCTGGACACTGACATTTCAAAAAATGGAACATTCATTTCCACTTGATGCCCAATTTCAACCAAGTATTTGTTTACTCTCTTATTTTCCAATCCCTCTTCAAATTTATGATTTTTTTCGTTCAACTCAGCAACATTCTGGTGAATTGAGTTGTATTTGTTTCAGAGTTATCTGTTTTTAATGTCTGGATTTGCTGTTCCAGACTGTGCAACTCAACTTTCATGTTCTTCAGATTGGATCGAAGTTCGAGAATTTCATTGCTCCTTTCACAATGAAGCTTCAACATTTTACCGAATTCAACTTCTAAACGTGAAAGTTGGTTTTCTACACTGAGCAGTTTTTCCTTTGTAGAGCCTAATTCCTGTGTGCTATCCTTCAAGATCACATTCTTTCATTTTACTTCTACTAATTGTTTCTGAGACTCTTCACGTTCCTTTGTGAGAACTTCTACTTCTTCTTGCAACTATTCAACTTCAGTTCTTCCAGGCCTCATTCTGTCACATTTAAAGGAATGGTAGTCTCAGTCACTTTGTCAGTTGGCGTTAAAATTGTAGTACTCTATGGGCAGAATTTTACGACAGTGGGATTTTACAGTCCCCATTGAAACAGGGCCGTAAAATTCTGCCCTATGTTTCTGGCACTTGGTTTTCTCCATTTGATTCACTTTTTGTTCAACAACTCAATGGTTCTTAGTACATTTGAGGCACTCATTGCTTTGACTTCTAGTTCTTTGATCGTCAGAACTGAATTGACATTTTCCGCTCTTATTTCTGTCTTTTCTTTCTCTGCCTGCAGCAGAGCTTTGTCCTTGTCCTTCATTTTGGTTTCACTGTTGCTCAGGTCTGTCCCAGTGAAGTCTTAACTTGTTTTGGTTCTGTAATTGTGCTACTCATGGCTTCATTGTCCAATCGCAGTTTGGAAAGTTCTCTGGCTTTTCCTTTCAATGCCTCCCCCTTCCCATTCGGTTGGTTCTTCAGCTCTTCAGGCACAGTCAAGGAATATTCCATCGAAAGGGAAAGATAGGGCTAACAAATCCAGAGTTCCCTGGATGAAAAAGGAGATAGAAATTAAGATAAAAAAGAAAAAGTGTGTTTATGACAGGTGTCAGGTAGAAAATACAATTGAGAACCAAGAGGAATACAGAAGGTTGAGAGAGGAGGTGAAAAAGCATATTAGAGAAGCAAAGAGGGATTATGAGAAAATACTGGGAGCCAACAGAGGGGAATCCCATAGTCTTCAATAGGCATATAAATAATAAAAGGGTGGTAAAGAGAGTAGGGCCGATTAGGGGCCTAAAAGGGAATTTACACATGGAAGTAGTGGCCATGGCTGAGGTATTAAATGATTACTTTGCATCCATCTTTACCAAGAAGGTAGATGCTACCCCAGGCCATGGTGACAGATGAGGAAACTCTCTCAATAAAAAGGTTCAAAATTGATAAGGAGGAAGTGTTGAATAGACTGTTAATACTTAAAGTTGACAAGGCACCGGGACTGGACAAGATGCATCCAAGGATATTAAAGGAAGTGAGAGTAGGAATTGCAGGGGCACTGGCCATAATTTTTCAGTCTTCTCTAGACTCGGGGGAGGTGCCAGAGGACCGGAGAATTGCAAACATTAAGCCCTTGTTCAAAAAAGTGTTATAAGGATAAGCCCAGCAATTACAAACCAGTCAGTTTAACTTAGGTGGTGGGCAAGATTCAGAAACAATTATTCAGGATAGAATTAGTAGTCAGATGGAAAAATATGGGTTGATAAAGAAGAGTCAGCATGTCTTTCTAAAGGGGAGATCATTTTTAACTAACTTGCTGGAGCTTTTTGAAGAGGTAACAGAAAAGGCCAATGAGGGTAATGCTGTTGATATGGTGTACATGGACTTTCAAAAGGTGTTCGATACAGTGCCACACAACAGACTTATGAGAAAATTTATTGCTCATGGAATAAAAGCGACAGTAACAACATAGATAGAAAATTGGCTGAAAAATAGGAAGCAGGGGGTAAAGGTGAATGGATATTTTTCAGGCTGGAGGAAGGTTTGTAGTGGAGGTCCCAAGGGTTGACCTTGAGACCATTGCTTTTCCTGATATATATTAATGATTTAGATCTTGGTGCGCAGGGGACAATTTCAAAGTTTGAGAATGATACGAAGCTTGGGAGTGTTGTGAACTATGAGGAGGACAGTGTGGAACTTCAAGAGGATACAGACAAGTTGGTGGAGTGGGCAGATAGGTGGCAGATGAAGTTTAATGCGAAGAGGTGTGAGGTGATGCATTTTGGTAGGAAGAACATGGACAGACAAAATAAAATAAAGGGCAAAATGTTAAAGGGGTTGCAGGAGCAGGAAGACCTGGGTGTATATGTGCATAGATCATTGAAGGTGGCAGGACAGGTGGAGAGAGCAGTTAATAAAGGATATAGTATTGTGGACTTTATTAATAGGGGCAAAGAGTACAAGAGCAGGGAGGTTATGCTGAATTTATATAAGACACTCATTAGACCCCGGCTTAAGTATTGTGTACAGTTCTAGGTGCCACACAATAGGAAGGATGTGAACACATTGGAGAGAGTGCAGAAGAGGTTTACAAGAATTGTTCCAGGGATGAGAAACTTCAGCTATGAGGATAGATTGTAGAGGTTGGAACTGTTCTCCTTGGAGAGAAGAAGGCTAAGAGGAGATTTGATAGAGATGTTCAAAATCATAAGGAGGCTGGACAGAGTAAATAGGGAGAAGCTGTTCCCACTTGTAAAAGGATCAAGAATGAGAGGGCAGAGATTTAAAGTGATTCGCCAAAGAAACAAATGTGACATGAGAAAAAACTTTTTTCACACAACGAGTGGTTCGGGTCTGGAATGCGCTGCCTGGAAGTGTGGTAGAGGCAGGTTCAATCGAGGCATTCAAGAGGGCATTAATGATTATTTGAATAGAAACAATGTGGGGGGGGACAGGGAAAAGGCAGGGCAATGGCACTAAGTCACAATGCTGATTTGGAGAGCCGGTGCAGACATGATGGGCCGAATAGCCTCCTTCTGTGCCGTTAAAATTCTGTGATTCAGTCTTTTTCTTGTACCTCTTTAAATTTTTTTTCTCTGCATTTATTTTCTTTTTCTTCTGTCTGTTCTTCCTGTGAGTTGTCGGGTTTGGGCAGGCTTCCATTGCCCATTTCCTTTCAAGCTAATCGATTTTCCAGGAAACGTCAAAACAAATTGTTTGGGTCGGCTACTTGTCCCTGAAAGCCTGGGAATCAACTGGAAGGTGATTTTTTTTTTTAAACACTGCCTGCCATTTTTAATACTTTTTTTCTCAATTTGGCCCAGCTCAGCTTTTTGATTCACTTGTTAGGTGTTTGCGTGTTATGGTGTCAGCTACAGACCAGTTGCTGCAGCTTTCTTGTAGCTGCCCTCTGGATCTGCTGATCCTGATTGCTGCCTATTTTAAAAAGTAATTTCAGCATTTTTTACAGTATTTTGCTCACCCTTCTTGAGATTTGGCTAGGCCTCTGGAATCTGTATGCACTCAGGTTCTTCTTTTCACCTGCACAGTGGATTCTTCCTCTGCTGTTCAGCCTTTTTCCCTTTTTTTGAATTTTACTCAGCCCTTGAACCAGTTAGGTCCCTTGACTCTACATTCGATCAAGTCTGGCAATGGAGTTCCACATGCCCTGGTGGAGTCCTTCAGCCCCCATGGCCTGTATTTCATGCTTGGCATGCGCGCAAATTCGGTGGGCCCGGGAGTGGATGTAGAATCTGATCCTGGGCAAGATCACGTTTTCAGCATGATTTCACACTAGGTGTCCAATTGAGGCCAGTCCCGTGTGAAACATGTCTTCTCAGCGGTCCAAAGGTCCGGGCGGGGGCTGGGGCAGAATCCTGTTGGGCACTGGTCCAATGACAACTCGGTAGGGGACTCAAAAGCAGCACAGGCGGCTTCCTGAAGGATGCCGGGGACACCCAGGGAGCTGTTGAGTTCGAGGAAGAAAAATTTGTGTGGAATAGCAATGGCATCTACACCTTCTGGGCATGCCAGGCCAGAGGGCAAGTCTGGTGGGCACTCGATTGAGTGCCTGGGAATCCTCGTGGGGGAGATCATTGCCAGACGAGATACCTTCACATCCAGGCTGGCAAGTTGGCATGGATTTGTGTGGAGAAGTGTTAACAGCTGGCCATCACACCATGGCGCTCAGGGGTGTAAGAGTCTGAGGGCGGAATTGTCCAAGATTTGCACTGAGCGCAATAGTGGGCAGGTAAAATGACATCTTACCCACCACAGGATGGCAGATTTTCATGCCGTATCATCCCAAACCCACCACATTAGTTCTGTATTCCCCGGGTGTTTGCATGGCAGGTGGGATCTCAGCCCCCTGCCTCACCATCGCCTCATCACTTCATCAAGCTGGGCACCATATTTGAAGCCTGACCATGTACACACGTCTCAGTGCTTCCAGCCCATGACTACTGCAGGGAAAACGTCCAAGAAAGGCAAAAAAATCTGCAGCCCCCAAGTATAGTGAAGCCTTCTGGACAGCGTGGAAGCTTGCCATGATGTCGTCTATCCCTGCTTTGGCCACAAGATGGGCAGCAGCATGACCAACTAGACTTGGGAGGCAGTGGCAGTGGTGATCAGTGCCAATGCTGCACAGAAGAGGTTGGTCATCCAATGCAGATAGAGGATGAATAATCTCATCTGTGTAGCTAGGGCATGGCAACCATCTCATCACCCTAAACTCACACACTCAAGCCCTTCACACATTCACTGGCATCTCACTCACTGCCAGCTCAACGTACATAGAAACATAGAAACTAGGAGCAGGAGTAGGCCATTCGGTCCTTCAAGACTGCTCCGCCATTCATTATGATCATGGTCATCCAACTCAATAACCTGCTCCTGCTTTCTCCCCATATCCTTTGATCCCTTTCACCCCAAGGGCTATATCTAACTCCTTCTTGAAAACACACAGTCTTTTGGCCTCAACTACTTTCTGTGATAGTGAATTCCAAAGGCACACCACTCTCTGGGTGAAGAAATTTCTCCTCATATCAATCCTAAATGGTCTACCCTGTATCCTCAGACTGTGACCCCTGGTTCTGGACTCCCCCACCATCGGGAACATCCTTCCTGCATCTGCCCTGTCTAGTCCTGTTAGAATTTTATAGGTTTCTATGAGATCCCCCCTCATTATTCAGAACTTCAACAAATATAATCCTAACCGACTCAATCTCTCCTTATGTGTCAATCCCGCCATCCCAGGAATCAGTCTGGTAAACCTTTGCTGCACTCCCTCTATAGCAAGAACATCCCTCCTCAGATAAGGAGACCAAAACTGCACACGCTATTCCAGGTGTGGTCTCACCAAGGCCCTGTATAATTGCAGCAAGACATCCCTGTTCCTGTACTCGAATCCTCTTGCTATGAAGGCCAACATACCATCTGCCTTCTTTACCGCCTGCTGCACCTGCATGTTTACCTTCAGCAACTGGTGTACAAGGACACCCAGGTCTCGTTGCACATTCCCCTCTCTCAATTTATAGACATTCAGATAATAATCTGCCTTACTGATTTTGCTACCAAAATGGATAACCTCACATTTATCCATATTATATTGCATCTGCCATGCATTTGCCCACTCAGCTTGTCCAAATCACACTGAAGCATCTCTGCACCCTCCTCACAGCTCACCCTCCCACCCAGCTTTGTGCCATCTGCAAATTTGGAGATATTACATTTAATTGCCTCATCTAAGCACCAATCCCTACGGTACCCTACTAGTTACTGCCTGCCATTCATACGACTTGTTTATTCCTATTCTTTGTTTCCTGTCTGCCAACCAGTTTTCTATCTATCACAATACACTACCCCCAATCCCATGTGCTTTAATTTTACACGCTAATCTCTTATGTGGGACTTTGTTGAAAGCCTTCTGAAAATCCAAATAAACCACATCCACTGACTCCCCCTCATCAACTCTATTAGTTACATTCTCAAAAAATTCCAGTAGATTTGTCAAGCATGATTTCCCTTTTGTAAATCCATGCTGACTCTGTCCGATTCTGCCACTGTTTTCCACGTGCTCAGCTATTAAATCTTTTATAATGGACTCTAGATTTCCCCCACTACCGATGTCAGGCTGACTGATCTATAATTCCCTGTTTTCTCTCTGCCTCCCTTTTTAAATAGTGGGGTTACATTAGCTACCCTCCAATCTGTAGGAACTGTTCCAGAGTCTATAGAATCTCGGAAGATGACCACCAATGCATCCACTATTTCTAGGGTCACTTCCTTAAGTGCTCTGGAATATAGATAATCAGGCCCCGGGGATTTATCGGCCTTCAATCCCATCAATTTCTCCAATACCATTTCCCTACTAATACTGATTTCTTTCAGTTCCTCCCTCTCACTAAACCCTGTGTTCCCCAACATTTCTGGTATGTTATTAGTGTCCTCCTTTGTGAAGACAGAACCAAAGTATGTATTTAGTTGGTCAGCCATTTCTTTGTTCTCCATTATAAATTCCCCTGTTTCAGACTGTAAGGGACCTACATTTGTCTTCACCAATTTATTTTCTCTTCACATACCTATAGAAACTTTTACAGTCAGTTTTTATGTTCCCCACAAGCTTACTCTCGTACTCTATTTTCCCCTTCTTAACCAATCCCTTGGTCCTCCTTTGCTGAATTCTAAACTGCTCCCAATCCTCAGGTCTGTTGTCTTTTCTGGCCAATTTGTATGCCTCTCCCTTGGATCTAATACTATCTCTAATTTCCCTGGTAAGCCATGGTTTGGCCACCTTTCCTGTTTTACTTTTGCACCAGACAGGGATAAATAATTGTTTCAGTTCACCCATGTGCTCTTTGAATGTTTGCCTTTGCCTATCCACTGTCATCCTTTTCAGTTTCCCAATCCATCATAGCCAATTCGCGTATCATACCATCGTAGTTTCCTTTATTAAGATTCAGGACCCTAGTCTCAGAATCAACTATGTCACTCTCCATCTTGATGAAAAATTCTACTATATTATGGTCGCTCATCCCCAATGGGCCTCACACAACTAGATTGCCAATTATTCCTTTCTCATTACACAATACCCAGTCTAGGATGGCCTGTTCTCTAGTTGGTTCCTCAATGTATTGGTCCAGAAAACCATCCCGTATACACTCCAGGAATTCCTCCTCTATGGTATTGTTACTAATTTGATTTGCCCAATCTATATGCAGATTAAAGTCACCCATAATTACAGATGTTCCTTTATTACATGCATCTCTAATTTCCTGTTTAATGCCATTCCGAACATCACCACTACAGTTTGGGGGTCTATATAGAACCCCCACTAATGTTTTTTGACCCTTAGCATTTCTCAGCTCTACCCATACAGATTCCACATCGTCGAAGCTAATATCTTTCCTCACTATTGCGTTAACTTCTTCTTTAACCAGCAAGGCAACTCCACTGCCTTTTCCTTTTTGTCTGTCCTTCCTAAATACTGAATACCCCTGCATGTTCAGTTCCCATCCCTGGTCACCCTGCAACCATGTCTCCCTAATCCCGTTATATCAGACCTGTTTACATCTTTTTGCGTGGTTAATTCATCTGCTTTATTGTGAATGTTCCTCGCGTTAAGGCACAAAGTCTTAAGGCTTGTCTTTTTAACATTACTTGTCACGGTCACACTACTTTTCATTGAGGCCCTATTTGATTATTGCCATTGATTGCTCTGCCTATCACTTCCCTTATTCCTCTTTCTGTCTTTTGTTCTTGTCCTTGATTCCCCCTCCTCTGACTGCTTGCATAGGTTCCCATCCCCCTGCCATTTTAGTTTAAACCCTCCCCAACCACTCTTTCAAATATTCCCCGTAGGACATCACAGCTAAGGTAGTGAGCTCTGGCTGCTTGGCCTGACTGCATTGCGGCTCGAGGGCCACGACTCAGATGTGCCCTGTGAGGTGTTCCTCAGCTGGGGTCGGCCAGGCTACAATGGTGCTAAAGGTAGAGAGTGCACTAATCAATGCTCCTCTGTCCTATCAGGAGAAGAAAAGCTGTTAAACCATCGAGAGGCCAGGGACAGGCAAGCACCCCCCCAAACCTGATTATTCTGATGAGGTATGAGATGGATGCCTTGGAGATGGAATGCAGATGGCCAGCTCAGTCCACTGTTCATGGAGAGGCAGGGGCCTCTGACAATGGTAAGAGTGCAGTGCAAAGATGTCAGAGTATCAAAGTGTGTAAACATTGTTTTCTTAGTAAAGGAAACTACGATGGTATGAGAGCGAGTTAGCTATGATGGATTGGGAAACGTTCTGGAATGGAAACCTCAAACCTTTGGTCTCCGTTGTTCATTGAATGATGATGGCACCATGATGCAGATCTTCACATTCAAGGCTATGGGCCAAGTAAATGGGATTATGTAGGCAGGTCAGGTTTTTCTCACGTGTCGGTGCAGACTCGATGGGCTGAAGGGCCTCTTCTGCACTGTGTGATTCTGTGATTCACTGTCTCACCAGTCCACCTAGCATGCACAGTGATGGAGTAATGACTGATACTACTGACGTGTTATTTTCCTCCCCTAGATTTGCCATCTAGCAAATGATTGCAGGACCCTGATGAGCTACCCTTGACACCGGAGGAACAGTGCCTCTCAGATGCACCTGCATCACACCCCGCTCTCTGAACCAGGCACCAGCTTAGATACCAGCACCTCGATGGTCATTAGATTGTCGACTACAATGTCAGTGCACAATGGGGAGGGGCCGGCAAACTTGCATGAGGAGTTGGTGGAGGCTGGGGGACTGCTGGAGACCAGGACAATGCTGAGTCCAAGGCAGATGATGAGCCTCTGGGGTCATCCATTAGGCGCCAGATGCTGGATGTCTAGTGGGATGCATGGGAGGATCTGGGGGAGATTCCTGAGGGTTTGTGTGCCATGGCCTCTCTCATGGAGGAGTCCATGTGAAACATGAACACTATGTTGACCCTGAGCACCGAGCGCACTGCCTTCTCCATTGAGAGAGTGGCGACTCTTATGGAGAGGCAGCTTCAGGAGCAGACACAGGGTTCCTGGGGTTGCGCTCGGACCTGTAAGCCTTCACGTAGGCAATGACCTCAGGAGGTCACTGCCAGTGTGGGAGATGGATGAGGCACTGAGCCTCTCTGCTAGGTGCCCGTCCATCGAGGGCAAGCAGGGAGGTCCAGACCGACCTCACATTGGCAGACAAGCTTCATGCCATCCCTGCGGGCTCCTCTCAGGGTGCTCTGGATGGCAGCAGCAGCTCCTCCGCCCCTCTGCCAGTGACTGTGCCATCTGACGACATACACTCCATGGACGGTTTGCTCCTGTACATCTCTCAGAATCCTGCCATTTATTGTGTATCCCCTGTCTTTGTTTGGCCTCTGCAAATATATTACCTCACACTTCTCCAGACTGAATTTCATTTGCCATTTTTCTGCCCACCTGACCAATCCAAGGACATCTTCCTGCAGTCTACAGATTTTTTTCCCATTGTCAACCACATAGGCAATTGTCATATTGTCGGCAAACTTCTTAATCATGACCGTACATTTAAGTTTAAATCATTGATACATATCACAAACAGCAAGGGACATAGCGCTGAGCTCTGTGTGAAAACCCACTACAAACAGCCTTTCATTCTCAAAAACATCAGTTGATCCTAACCCTTTGCCTCCTTGTCCCCTTTGTCTGCTTGTCTCCTGAGTCATTTTTTGATCCAACTTGCCACTTTCCATTAGATCCCTTGGGCTTTTACTTTACTGAGCAGTCTGCCATGTGGGGCCTGCTCTGTGACTTAAGTCCTATGTAATCCAAACACTTTAATCCTCATTGGCTCTCTATGTTACTTCCTCAAAATATTCAATCAATTTAGTCAAACATGACCTTCCCTTAATAAATCCATGCTGAGTGCCCTTGATTAATCTGTGCTTCCTAAATGACAATGTATGCCATCTCTCAGAATTTTCCCCAATAATATGCCCATCAATGACTTTAGGCTGACTGGCCTATAATACCTAGGCTAGCTCTTCCTAACTTTTTAACAACAGTACAGTGTTAGGCACCATGCAAGTAGCCAGAAAAGATTGGAAAATAACACTCAGGGCTCTGCTTCCTTGGCTTCCCTTGGGATATACTTCATCCAGGAATGCTGATATATCTGCTTTCAAGGATGCTAAACATCTTAATATCCCCTCCCTTCCTACATTATCACATCCAATATTTCACACCCTTCTCCCTTAAACACAATTTCTGCTTCATCCCTTTGTTTTGTGAAAACAGATGCCAAGTATTCATTAAGAGCCATGCCCATATCATCCACCTCCACACAAAAGCTTCCTTTTTGGTCTCTCTTAGTTATCCCCTTGATTTTTATGGTATCTATGAATTAGCTTCAGGGTTTTCCTTGAATTTTACTAGCCAATATTTTATCCTGCTCTTTCTTTGCTTTCCTCGTTACTTTTTAATTTTGCCCCTGTGCTATCTATACTCCTCAATCTTTCTGCAGTACTGAACTCTCAACATCTGGCATAAGCTTTCTCCTTGCCTTATCCTGTATGCTCCTTTGTATAGAATCAAGCCCAGCCCAACCCCCATACATAATGAGCTGAGAAAGGGAAAACAATATGCAAGAGGCTCATTCAATTGATTCATTCATTCCAATTGATTGCACAACCAATCCAGCCATACAGTAATTGCCACTCTGAGGATTATGTAATTAAAACCGAGGTACTGTATACGAACAGGGTAAACTATTATTCAGTTGTAAGAAATCGTGACATTATTAACTGACTTTTTTCAATATTCACAGTTCATAGTGGAATTAAATAAATGCATCAAACCATGATGATAAATACAATCATTTCAGTTGGCCTTGTAAAGTGGCATGAGCAGAATTAGCATGAATCAAATAGCAGTCACAACTTTCCTGTGAGCAATTAGACTCATTCAAATGCTGTCTAAGGCTGGAATCCCAGATTGATTACCAGAAGCACATTTATTTTGCTTGAATGAGAAGATCAATGTTCCTGCACATTGGAGTGAAATGAAATCTTGAGGGCATCCTTCATTTGAATTGTTTCCTACATAGGTTTAATCAGAAGAGTGGCATGTTGGTGCTGGCTTTTCCTCTTGCTAGAACAATATTAATTCAGGGTCAGTTTTTCTTTTCATTGAGGGCCGAATACTATTTCATCACAGACAATTGTTATTCAGTAAATGCCCACTAGAAATGGTACAGTTTTAAATTGTTAGCCTGTTGCACTACTTACCTTTAAACTTTCATATTTATATATATTCAAATCTTCTCTGATTCTGTCATGAAGGAGCAAATTTATATTGGAGTACAGGTCCACGGGTATAACTCTTTTGAGGTACAGATTCACAAGAGTGACTGTATTGGAGTACAGGTCCACGGGTATAACTCTTTTGATGTACGAATTCACAAGAGTGACTGTAATGGAGTACAGGTCCACGGATATAACGCTTTTGAGGTACAGATTCACAAGAGTGACTGTATTGGAGTACAGGTCCACGGGTGCGGCTGTATTGAGGTACAGGTTCACAAGTGTGACCACGTTGAGGTACACGTCCACAGGTGTTACTGCATTGTTTGACTGCATTAGGGTACAGGGGCACAGATTTTACTGTGTTGATGTGCAGGTCCACAGGTGTGACTGTGTTCGGGTACATGTCCCCAGGTGAAGGTATTGGAGTATAGGTCTACGTGTATGGGGTATAAATTTATTGAGCTACAGGCTCACAATTGTAACTCTATAGACATACAGACCCACTGGTGTGCTGATATTGAGGTACAGGCCCACAGATAAGTGTATTGGGGTATAGGACTATAGGTGTAACTGTATTGATGTAAAGGTCCACCAGTGTTCACTGTATTGGATTCAGTCCACAGATAAAACTATTTTCATCTATAGGTCTAAAGGTATAACCATATTGTGGTACAGGGCCATAGGTGAAACAGTATTTGGAAAACATCCATAAGTGCTCACTCTTATGGGCTACAGATCCACAGCTCATTGTATTGGGGTACAGGACACAGATGTGACTCTACTGGGGTACAGGGCCTCTGGTGTGTCTGTATTTGTGTGCAGGTCCACAGCTGTGACTGTATGGAGCATGGTTCATCTGTGCGACTCTATTGGGGTTAATTTCATTGGTGTAACTGTATTAGTGTACAGTCCACAAGTGTTCACTATATTGGGGGTACAGATCCACAGGTGTAACTGTGCTGAAGGACATTTCGACAGGTATGACTCTTTTGGGATCCAGGTCCACAGCTGCAACTGTAATGGGGGTATAGGGCCACTGGTGTGTCTGTACTGGGGTACAGTTCAATAGTTGTGACTGTATTGGGGTTCAGGCCCACAGGTGCAATTATATTGGGGTACAGCTCTATAGTTGTCAACTGTATTGGGATGCAGATCCACAGGAGTGACTATATTGGGCCACAAGTCCAGAGGTATAACTACATTGGGACACATGTCTACAGTTGCCAACTCTATTGGAGTGCAAATGCAAATCTGTAATTATATTGGATCACAGGTTCTCACGTATGACTGTATTGGGGTACAGATTCACAGGTTTGACTGTATTGGGGCACAGCACACCTGTGTGACTTTATTGGAGTACAGGTCCACACATGTAACTGTATTGGGAGTATAGATCCAGAGTAGTGATGTATTGGGCTACAAGACCACAGTTGTTCACTTTATTGGCATACAGATCCACAGGTGTGAATGTATTGAGGTACAGATCTACAGGTGTGACTGCATTGGAATACAGATCCCTAGGTGTAACTGTATTGGAGTACAGCTTCACAGGAGCAACTGTATTGGCATACAGGCCCACAAGTATTGGGGTACAGGGGCATAGATGTGACTGTATTGAGATACAGATCCACAAGTGTGACCATATTGGAGTATAGCTTCACAGGTGTAATCGTATTGGCATACAGGTCCACAGATGCTCACTGTATTGGGGTACGGGTCCGCAGCTGTGGCTGATTGGAGTGTAGGTTCACAGGTGTTGCTATATTGAGCTACATGCCTACAGGTGTGAATGTATAGGGGCACAGGTCCACAGAGGTGCAATATAGCGATATATTGGGATATAGGCTCACAGTTGCTGACTGCATTGAGATGCAGATCCACAGATGTGACTGTATTGGGGTGAAGGTCCACCAAATGCCATTGTCTTTGGATGTAGGTTGACATATGCCAACCTTGTTAGGATGCAGGTCCATAGATGTGACTGTATTGGGGTACAGGTCCACAGGTGCGATTGTAATGGGGTGCAAGTCCACAAGTGTAACTGTATTGGGGTACATGTCCATCGGTGTGCTGCAGATCTAGGGGTAAAGATTGTCTATGACATAAATGAGATGCTCTTCTTCAAAATAGTGCCCTTGGATCTTTTCTGTCTACCAGATGGGGAAAGCAGGACCTTCGCTTTAGCATGTCATCCAAAAGATGTCACCTCCAACGATGCAGTGCTCTCTCAGGCCCACACTAGAATTTCCACCTTTGAATTAGGACTTGCACCCATAGCCATCTGACTTTAAAGCAAGATTTCTACCACTGAACTATGGTTGGACTGTGAATGCAAGAAAGAGACATTATCAAACGTCTTCAACTGGAGATTGTGTTTTGTGGGTTATCTTGTGGCCTAACCTATCCTGGGAAGCTTTCCCTCTACTTGAGTGACTTGGGTCAGAGTCAGGTAGGTTACTTCAAAACTACTTTATTTACACTATATACATGATAAGCTACTATGTAAGTACATCTCCCATATGTACAGACTCTTCCGTCTTCTCTACAATCTCTAGCACATGACTGCTGATATCACTGTTACATCATGACACATGTCACTATCTAATTACCATAATTATTAACCCATTAAGCTACAGATTGTGCCAAAGCCACATCTTATTCTAATGTTGCCACAGAGATCAGGATCAGTTTAATAATCTATCATGCGGGCCTCCATTAAGAGAGCTGTAAATGCAAAGAATGATTTACCGCAAACTCTTTTAAAAGGGCTTGTGATAATTTTGTAAATATTTTTGTCATCTGCTTATTATACTGAATTGTACAATTACTGTGACAATATCATATTATTCTGTGGCATTTTTGTAGACAGGTCTATAAACCTGGCCAATGCCTTTACCACAGCATCAATTTATGTAAGACTTTTAACATTGAGAACATCTCAAGCATGTCACAGAGCAGGCAGAGAAAATAAATCAGATAAACCGGTGGGGCGGGTCACTCAGCTGTTATAGAAACTGAAAATCCGGCAGTTTCTCTAATGGTTGCTCTGCCAATTTAACCCACAAATGGTGAAGGTGAAAATGATTGCCACTGGGACAAATGAGGTGTCCCCAGGGCCACCGTCAGCTCACATATGAGGACATTTTCATTCTCACCAGTTGGACAGTAAACTGATGGGGTAAATCACTCACCTGTTATGGAAAATATAATGTTATCATGGCCTGGGATTTTAGTCAGCAGTGAAGTGGCATTGCGCAATAAGATTTCAAGCTTTAAGATTTTCACTGTAACAAACCAACTAAAATCAATTTGTTACAGTTAACAAAATCGGCAACTAATGCTCTAAACTAAAGATTATCCTTATTAATGGCTTAACACAACCAATAGCCACATGCCGCATTTTTATGGTACGAGCAAGCTCTCTGTAAAATTTACAGGAAACAGTCCAAAGTCAATCCTAGCTTTCAACGGGTTCACTTCTCCCTGTTTCCAGTGACCGTCGAAGATCCTTTCCCTTAGTCTTCTGAGGATTCCTGAACAAACCACTAGCAGCACAGGTTTCTTCAATTAATCCCTCCCCCAGCCACACCAGGACAAATCTATTGAGTGCTTAAATTTTCATGGGTTCCATCTCTGTGACCAGAGAATGTCTTCTCGCCCCCTTTCTGTTCGCTAGCCAGCAGCAAAAGCTGCCTTTTCCAGCAGCTGCTGTCTATCTCTTTCCCTGGGACTCTCTCTATCTCTGTTCAAAGTCCCTGAAACACTGGGCAGAATTTTACTGCCCCATTTTGGCGGGGATGTGCTGTAAAATGTGGCGGGCCGTTATAAATCCCATTGACGACAGCGGGAATGTAAAATCCGGCTGGCGTAAAATTCTGCCCAGTGAGTCCACAAAAGCAAAATCATCAAAATCATCCACCTCTCCCCCTGTGCTCAGGTATTAACCTGGCATGTGAATTTCAATATCATTTGACCTGGGCCACTAGTCCCCATATAACCGTCATCTGGCCTATTGCCTGGCAGAGTCCAATCCACCTTCACACCAACCCGCTTTTCCAGGGATCCTATTTTACCTTACATTAAAAGAGACAATTTAAACATAACCACCTTTTAAAACCTTGCATTCACAACATGACGTTAATTTCAACCTGGCACCAAGTCAAGGGGTTCTCCAGGTGTGTGTGCACTGCAGTTTAAGCAGCCAATCACATCACTGAATTCTCACAGACAGCAAACTAGGAAGTGAAATACACTGATTATCCCTGACTTTAATTACATTTTACAGAAAGCAAATTAAATGATTGGTTACACATAGGTTTAAGGCAGGCGCTGAAATGTTATAAAAACTCTTCTCTTAAAAAATATTATTTAAAAGAATATATGGGCCAGAAACTTATTTATATCGGGGAGGCTGGGCAAGAGCAGGTGAGGAGCTGATCGCCGCCCGTGATCGGCTGCGCGCTGCCATTTTACATGGGCAGGCCAATTAAGGCCCACCCAGCGTGACGCACGGCCAGTAGTGCTCAGCTACCTGTGTGGGTGGGGGGAGGAAGGAGAGTGGGGGGCCTGCGCTCTTTCATGCATGCGCGAGAAAGAGCGCAACGATCTCCCTGAGGCACGAAGCTGCATCAGGGAGATTAAGTTGATGTTAAAATAATTAAATTAAGCATTTAAAAAGTTATCTGAACATGTCCCATCTCATGTGACAGTGTGGATGAGGTTTCCTGACAAGTGCAAAGATCGCTTGGGCTCCTCGCCTGCTCTGCCATCCTTAAGGTTGGACGGACAGTGATGTTTTAATTGGCTTTATTAGTTTCCTAATGGCTTTAGTAGGCCTTTGACAGTCCGGCAGGTACGCAGCTGCCTCCGGTGCGCGCCAGCCAAACGAAAGATCTAAATGACGTGCAATGATGCCAGGACACACGCCCGATATCATCTCACGTCATTTTGCGCATCGGCATGTTGGGCCCACCCCCACACACCGGCGACTATATCCTGGTCCTTTTATCCATAGCGGAGAAATTCGATATTTTCAAATATAAAATTACCCTTTCAGGGTCAATGAAGCTGTTTACCCATAATTATGAACTTCAAAACCACATTCAACAAGGTGTGAGGGTTGTTAAGGGTTTTCACAGTGAGACTAAAAGAGTTCGAGTGGAATTTTTCACCAGTTCAGTGATTTCTAATTAATTGCAGTCTGCAGAGACCTCTGACAGTGTACCCTCTGGAGAAGGGTAGAATCACTGAGAGCAACTCTTGGGTTTCCATGTTTAACTGCACACGTTCAGACTTCAGCATGTGCTGTCAGTTTCAGAGTAGTGATGATGAATGCTGACGGTTTCGCTGGATTTACTGCTACGAAATCCAAGCCCCACCTGGCACTGGGATCGTCCAGCCCTGTCGCAAGTCAATGGTCTTTTGGCTGGACCGCTGCATTGCTTGTGGCAGGTCCTGACACAGTGGGGCTGGAAAACCCCAGCCGTAGAAACAGCTTGATTCTCATTACCGCCGGTTTTAAGGGAAATGCAAATGGGTCAAATCCCATAACATGGGTTAATTCACTCCATCAGCTTCTAAGGCAAGAGGTGAAGATGAAATTAACTCCATTGCTCTTTCACTTGAAGGGCCTTCCTTTAAACCTAGCTAGGACTGATGGGATGAAAGTCATTGATAGCTGCTCAGTATCTTTCAAAACGAATCTGGAAATATTAATTGTGGGATCAGTGTACACGGAAATCTGTAACGTGAAGTGAAATGTTGATGTAATGATAAGATATTGTTGTGAGGGAGAAAAGAGTGGAGTTGGGGGGGGGGCGGGGTGTGGTGCGGGGGTGCAGGGTTGCGCTGGTTGGAGAAATAAAACATCACATCTGAGTTGCTCCTTACCTGCCCTTGAAATGCTAGGAGCTGATACCAAATTGGGCAAGTCACCCATTCATCAGAACTTCCATACCTCATCCAGGCAATGAAGACGACATATGAATAATGAACCTTAAAGCAGATGAATTGCAGCCGTTTGTAAATGGAAAGTAATCATTTGTGCTATAACTAAAGGAGATCTGAGACACAATTTATATTTGGCGATAGCGCCTCAGTAATTTGCACTTACCTTGAAGCAATGGATAAAACTCATACTCTAAAAATGCTTGTGATGGTGAGAAAGAATAGCAATCTTTATATAGAACACTGTTCAAAAATCATTACTTTCAAAGGTTTTTTTTAAAGACAGGATTAATCTTTCAATCTTCTCTCCAGCCCTCCTTATACTGGGGTGCAGTTCCATAAATCCCAACAGTCCTACACCTCATTCAAATGGCATTGTGGCCCTGGTCCTGAATCAAACTGAACAAAAACTTCTCCAAAAAAAAATCACCCCTTTCTATCTCTATATCAACAAATTGTTTTCAGGTCAGCTAACTGTACATACCAGCCTGAATCTTACCAAGTGGACAATCTAATTACCTCTGTGAGTCTCTCCCTCAACTAAGCTGTCTGATACCACATGGTTATAGGTTCAAACAGAGCACTTACACTTCAAATCATTTCAATAAATATTGATACCACACAGCAAACAAGACTAAAGTTGTGAAGTTAGAACGAAACAGAAAAATGATTTTCAAAGAAAGCAAACTTATTTTGTGTGATATCTTGTATCAATGGAACAAAATCATTACTTTTTCTTGGGTTTGTCTTTCTATCTCATCAGAAGACAAAAGGATTTATTCCTTTTGGTCTTGTGGTTGGTTACTTTAAAGGTTATGCAAACAAAAGTTGATGTGACGGGTACAATTTCTGATGCTTTTGCGTAATACAGTGAAAGACCAACAAATTGAATTGATTCCCTCTGGTCTTGAGGTGATAGCACAGTGCATCTATATAATTATATTTCTTACACTTCTTTTTAAATAGATGAATCCCTTCTGGTTTAGCTATTTCTTCTGAAATGTGTATTCACTCTTGTTGCCTGAGGTAATGTTCAATTATAGTAGCTGAGGTCTTGAAGACCAGCGAAGGTATTTGGGATAATTTTAGGCAAGTTTTTAGAAGGTTGAGATAATTTTAATTGTCAGAAAAGCGGTAAGATTGATTAGTAGTATCTGCTATATACGTTTATACATCCTCTGCCTTTATAACTTGCATGTTAATACATTGTATTTACATTATTGAACGGAACTTTCAGTGCACAGCTAAGGTCTGGCTGAGATATGTCACCATAATTGGTGGCACCAGAGGGCACGATTACTCTTACCAGATTTCTGTCCTCTGTGCCAGTCAAAAGTACTCAAACAAGTGGTGAGAATTTATCTATTATAATGTACTTAAATAAGCTAAATAAAGCATGGCACAATTTCCAGACTACCGAACAGGAGTGGCTCTAATGTATAAAAACAAAAAAACTGCGGATGCTGGAAATCCAAAACAAAAACAGAATTACCTGGAAAAACTCAGCAGGTCTGGCAGCATCAGCGGAGAAGAAAAGAGTTGACGTTTCGAGTCCTCATGACCCTTCGACAGAACTTGCGTTCGAGACGTCAACTCTTTTCTTCTCCACCGATGCTGCCAGGCCTGCTGAGTTTTTCCAGGTAATTCTGTTTTTGTTTTGGCTCTAATGTATGCTATTTAGACTGTGCAGTTCTTAAAGGGGCAATTTTTTTATTTTTGCAAAGATCTATGGGGGTAAAAGGTATCCCAAGCTGTTTTTTCCTTCTTCGTCTCTGACAGTGAAGTGCTCCTTTTGAACACGTGCACAGTTTGATATGCCAGCTGAGGTGCCCAAGTGTTGGTCAATAAAAATCCATCTGGTGTGAGTAATGTTGACATTCGTGCTTGGCTTAATTTGCCAAACACTGATTGGGGCTTCCTCTTTCCCCCAGCACTGATGGACGTCCAAAATAGTTAACCTTACACTGTGTCAGCCTTCTCAGCTACAACAGAGGAAGAAGTAAAATATTAATATGCAGCCAGCCATTTTTTTTAAACAGTAATGTAGGACAGTAGAGGTGTGAGCTAAGAAACCTAGATTAATCCCAGAGGAAGTAATCTGTTCTGCTCAATTTACTGCAGATATAAAATGCCTCATTGCAGTTCCATAATAATCTTGGCAGATTTTGTTTTTAATAATTATGATTAATGCTCTGTTGCCGCTGACTTTATCACTGATCTTCATCTGAGTTGTAAAATTGTGAAAGGCTAGAAATATATTCTCATACATGTTAAGATGTGATTTAGAGAGTGACAGTCTGGAGGATTAGCTTTAGATATAATTAGAATCTGATGTTCTGATTTGGATTTGCTTGAGATACTTTTTCCTCATCTCCGATGCAATCAGTGCTCATACTCTCACAATGCCTCGTGGCACTTCAGAAAACAGATTGCGTCAGCCATGATAAACACTTTTCTAATAAGCCAAAACTGCTAAACAGAAAATTCTGGAGATAATCAGCAAGCCAGTCAGCATTGGTGGAGGGAGCTGGCAAGTTACTATTCAGGTGATAAGATGTTAACCTGTCTGTTCTCGCCGCAGAGGATCACTGACTGTTGAGTGACCTCAGCGATTTCTGATTTTATTTTTTGATTTTTGACATCTTGCACAGTCTTTTTCTTGCTTTTTATTTTCATTATTAAATCGATTTATTTATGAACAGCATTGTCAGCATAAATTACAACAAAACCAAAATATTAGAGCCAGTCCAATAACAAAATGTTGGAGCCAGTTCACCAAAGGCGTCATGAAAATATAATAATTTTCATAATACTATTGTGATTTATTGTAAAAGTGGGCTAATAGTGGTTTGGATTAGTTTCTCTGTGTGTATGTGTGTGTGTGTGTGTGGGGAAGTGGGGTGGGTAGTTAATTGAATTGGAGACAGCTTGTCTGGAGATTTTGAGTTATCAACAAGAAGCTGGGTTTGAAATGCTAAATATGTAAACATAGCTGAAGTTTTAGAATGTGAGATGTGAGGAACATTGGCATTTTTAGTTAACTTATGTTAGTTTGAATTTCAAAGAGATGGTAAGATGTTAGACCTAGCCAGAAGAAGCTAAGCCAAACAATGTGTTTATTTTCCCCAAAAGTTACTGGTAAAATTAGAACTATGAAAGATTTATATTATGAGAAAAGTAATGTTGCAAAAACATATATGAATAAAGGAATTTACATGAAAAACGGAGATGCATGTATAAAGGAGGTGAGGTCATGTATATGGAGAAGCATTCTAAGATCTAACACGAGTCTGAAAAGCCTCCAGCCTCTGTGCATCAAGTTGCTGTCTACAGGAACCGAAGCTGAGAAAACTCACGTTGAAGATCATTGTCCAGGGTAGCGTGTTGCCTTGCCTGGATCTGTTTAAATCTATTTGTTTTTACTGTTGCCTTAACAGAAGTGTACTGGAAGCCGGATTAATTAGGGGTTTTAGGAGTTATTATAGTAGTAATTTGTAGACCTATGCATGTGTTTCAAACCTTTTCTTTTTTAATAACTGTTTAATTTAGTTTTCTAAAGACCTCTGAAGCCGCGGTATTCTTATTACTTCTGAATTCAGGGCACATGTCTCGAAATCAAATACAAATTACAAAACAGTCATGACCGCGTGATCTAATTTCCCTTGTGGATTTGATCCACCTGGCACACATCATCTGCTACGTTATAACAAAGGGTTCAATCAGCAAACTGTTCAGATGAGATTCTTTGAATGACTCGTTGCAGAGCTTGAGACAAAACAAATACAGTCCAGAGAGAGCAGCCTGGTTCCTAAGTGAGCCAACAAAATATAGTCCTTGCCAAATGTTTGCCCACAGGTCCACTTTGTAGCTCCACATTCATTGCCAGACAGAACTGAACTACAGGTACATAGAATTATATCAACCTTTTACATCACAGAAAGGCCATTATAGTTTGATAGGTTAAAACCTGTGTTTATGCTGCACACAGAACTCCTCTTCATCCTTACTTCATTTGACTCTATCAACAGGTCCTTCTATTCCTTTCTCTTTCATGAATAATGTGCAGGGTTTTATATGTATTAAAACTCCTTGAAGACAGCCAATAATAGCATATGGAATTTGATGTGAATTCTGAAAAACGTTTTAAGCTACTGATTCAATCTGATGACTACTGGATCAAAGCAATCTCTTTGATTGGATTAAGTGATTGATTCTAGTGCTACATTCAACTTTAGTATCTTAGGAATCCAAATACTGACATGTCAAGGATTCTTTGTCCCCACCAACGTTCCCATAGACGCCATCATTTACACTTTGAGAATGATGTTTCAGAATTTATTCACAATAAGAAACATGTTAAAGAAGGAATAAGAAACCATGGACAAAATATTCCATTATTTATCACATCCGATGGCTCCCTACATTCCAGTAAAAATGTGATTTGATGTTTGTTTGATTTTATTCTCTGCTTTCCAGCAATTTGCTCTCTCGTTTTGTCATTTTGGCCAGAGTTTCGCGGTCAACGTGCAGGCACGGCCGGAGTGGGTGGAGGTGGTCGGGAAGCTGACCGCCAACCGCGATCGGCTCCACGCCACCATTTTACGCGGGCAGGCCAACTAAGGCCCACCCAGCATAAGACGTGACAGCGGCAACAGGGAGAAGGGGCGGGTGGGGGTGGGGTTGGGGGGGGTGCGGGAGCTCAATGTCCGCTGGGTCCGATGGTGACCCAGCGGCCAATTCAAAAGTGGCTGTGGCAACCATGCGAAGGCTGCTAGTGAAGCAGATGCACCTCATCATGGAGCTCATCACTGGTAAACACCGCAGGCAGGAGGGCAGGTCGGCAGGGTAGTCAGCTCCGCACTTTTCCAACGAGTGTCTCCAGAGAGAGATCCTTGTCTCCAGGGATGGGCGGAGGAGGCACCCCATCCACCTCACCAAAAATGCCTGGGAGGAGGTGGAATCCAGGATGAGCTCCCATGATGTGGTGAGGCGTAAATGGGTGCAGTGCCGTAAGCAGTTCAATGACCTCCTGCGAGCAGCAAGGGTGAGTACTGTGTTGGCATGGGTCACTTAGCACAGCAGTCAGGAGCTCCCCACCTCCCCCCGCCCACTTTGGGCCTCTGAGGTCTTAGACTGTGAGCGGCAAATGTCAATGGAGCAGCATCCGGACAAGGGGGTGAGCCCTGGCTGCTTGGAATGAGTGTCTTGCGGCTCCAGGTCATGAATTGGCTGAGCCCTATGAGATATTCCTCAGGTGGGGTTGGCCAGGCTGTAATGTCAATGCAGGTACAGGGTGGACTAATCAATGCTTCTCTCTCCTTTCAGGAGGAGACATCCCATAACAATGCTGAGAGGTTACAGACTGGCAGAGGACAACCCCAACTGCTAACGCTAACTCAATATGAGCAGGAGGCCCTGGAGCTGGAGAGGCACCAGGCGCCTCGGTCAACCAGCCGCGTTGAGGTTGGGGTGTCACAGGGAGGTAAGTGTGCAATACACTGAGGTCAGAATGTCTGTAATAACATCCATTCCACTGTTGTCTCTATATTTGATGTGAGTCTCGATCATAGAATCCCCGTTGATAATGGAAAGACGAGGGCACCTTGATCTGGGTACCAGGAATGCACAGTAACGGTGTAATTACTCCAACTAATGACAAGTGCCTGCTCTTCCTTTCAGGCTCACCAGCAGCCCATCGGGGTGAGGAGTCTGAGGGCCCAGCACTGACCCCAGAGGACAGTAACCATGGAAATATACCTGCATCACACCCTCTCAGCCAAGCAGGCACCAGCGCAGATACCAGCACCTCGGTGGGCATTAGATCGGCAGATAGTACCTAGATGCACAGCGGTGAGGGCACTTCACACTCTCTTGAGGTGCAGGCGGAGACAGAGAGTGACCAGGGCGCTGGCAGTCAGAGGACTACAGGGGACCAGGAACATGCTCACTCAGTGGCTGATGATGGGCCTCTGGAGTCGGCCCTGAGGCAGCAGATGCTGGACATCCAGCAGGGTGTGCAGGAGGATCTGGCGGAGATACATGCCGTGGTCTCCATTGTGGAGCATGTGCAATGCAATGATCCTTATGGCCGAGCACAATGCCCCCTCCATTGAAAGGCTGGCGACTCTCATGGGGAGACTCCTCCAGGAGAATAATCAGGGCTTCCTGGGGATGCACTTGGACCTGCAAGCCCTCAGAGCATCAATAACTTCAGCTGGTCCAGAGTCAGTCAGAGGGAGATGGGTTGGGCACCCAGTATCCCAGCCAGGCGCCCATCCATCGATGATGAGCAGGGAGGTCCAAAGCGACCCTCACATTGGCACACGAGCTGCCTGACGTCTCTGCGGGCTCCTCTCCGGGCGCTCCAGATGAGGGCAGCAGCTCCTCCACCCCTCTGCCAGTGACCGTGGCATCCGATGAGGCTGCAACGACTGGGGAGATACCAGCCGTGGCACTGGCCGTTCCCTCCCAGGCATGGGCACAGCAGGCTCCACGGGCCAGAGAATGTCCGCCAAGGTCATCAAGGCCAGCAGGACAGCAGAGTGGGCAGCTGTCTCCAATGCCGGAGCCAGTGATGGGGAGGACCTAGACGTAGCGCCTGCAAGTGAAAACTTAAAGCACCTTAAGCACAACACGGGGCTTATCACTGGTGATAATTTTTTCCCTCACTTTTATTTTAAATGTTATTTGGTCTGATGGATAACACCTTTCAGTTTAATTTTGTATTACGTATGTCAGGCACCACAGCATTAAATGTGTTTCTGTTCAACAAACCTCTGGGTGCTTCACTAGTTCTGCAGGTGCAGGGTAACCCATGATGTTATGATTGAATTATTTGTCATCGAACTTTATTGAAATGGTACATAGTGCATGTTGTTCACCAAGCAAACGTCATATCGAGTATGAAGTCTGCAGCCCTGGCATGTGGTGGTGGCTCTTATTTGGTAGGCTAGCTGAAGGAGCATTGGATCAAAGTGTCCCGGGTGTCCCTGCCTCCCTGGAGGTTACACTGGTCACCGTCTATCCCCTCAGCATTCTCCTGACTGTGCTCATCTTCAGACACACCACTGGACTGTTGCCAGAGCAGCTGCATCAACATCTTCTTCCTCCACTGCGTCCCTGCTTTCCAGTGCCAGATTGTGGAGAGTGCAGCATGCAACCACTATCAGTGACGCACGATCTGGGGGGTGTTGCTGTGTGCCCCCTTGATGGTCCAGGCATCAGAAGCACATCTTGAGAAGACCTATGACTCTCTCTACAACCGCCCTTGTGGATGCATGGCTCCTATTGCACCACTGCTCGCACTGTGTTCTTGGATGATGGAGTGACGTCATGAGCCACCTTCTGAGGGGATAGCCCTTGTCACCCAGCAGCCATCCATCCAGCCGGGCTGGAGTACTGAAGAGCCCCGGCACCTGGGAGTGTCTGAGGATGTAGGTGTTGTGGGAGCTGCCTGGGTACCTTGCACAAACTTGCAGAATCAGCAACCTGTGGTCACACACTATCTGCACGTTCATGGAGTGGAAGCCCTTCCTGTTGGCGAAGGCACCGGGCTCACCTGCTGGCGCCTTGATGGCCACATGTGTACAGTCTATTGGACATGGGGGAAGCCAGCAATCTTGCAATGCCTCTGGCTCACTCTGTCTGGCTGGCCTTATCCATGCAGTAGTGAATGAAAGTCAGTGCACACCTGAAAGGGTGTCCGTCACCAGCTTGGCACAAGTGTGGACAGCTGATTGGGAGACTCCACAAAGATCACCCACCGAGCCCTGGAAAGAGCCGGAGGCATAGAAGCTGAGGGCCGCTGTGACCTTCAGAGCCAGTGGCATGGGGTGTCCACCCACACAGCTGGAGCTGATCTCAGGGCCGATCATCTGACAGATGGAGGTCAGTGTCTCCCATGAGAGGCGGAGCCTCCTTCAGCATTGCACCTCAGACAAATTGAGGTAGCTGCATCGCCTGTAAACCCTGGCAGCAGGATAGTGGCGTCTTCTGCGGCCCCTTCTGCCTTGGACTTCCTGTTGTGCCTGCACCCCTTGTGTCTGCATCTTTCCTCCCAAAGCTCGCTCTCCTAGAGCCTGAATATGGACTCTTGGCCTCCTCCCTCTTCTGGCCCTCTCTTCCTCAGAGGAGGAGGTGCCTCCAGCGGAGACCACAATGCCTGTTGCAAGAGTAAGGAAATGCTGTCTGATACCTGGAAGGACCCAAGTGTTATGACTCCTCCGGAGTCCTGAACTGAAGCCTCTTATTTCTGTCAAAGCAGCTCTGAAGCGAAATGAAGATGTCCTGTTCGCACAAACAACCAGCAGCAATTTACAAGCTAAAGTACAATCAACTCGAATTAATGAGCCCACTCACCCCTCTTTTCCCACCCGTGGTTAAGGTTTTTGAAAATGTGGCCCTGAAAATCACACCGACTATGTAAACTCCCAGACAATTGGTATCTCAAGGGCCTTAACTGGCCCGTTAATTAATAGTGGGCGCGCCTCCCTGTTCATCGCTCACCCACCTAGTGAAATATCACAAGGGCGAGCGGTGACATCGGGACACATGCCTGATGTCATCGCGTGTCATGTTACACTCTAGCATGTCGGGCACGCACCCACACTTCCAACGTAAAATCCTGGCCTTTGTGTGCACGGCTGACCCTGGCTCCAACTTCAATCCCATTGTTACCTGGTGCCCACACTCATGTTGTATCGCGATCAGGAGCAGCAACCCAGGCTTACCTTAGCTACCCTTGTGAGGTCATTAAATCGTCCATGGCATCATGGCGATATCCAGGGTAGCAATCTTGCTGGCACTTACATGCTCTGTTAGCTCTGCTCATTGCACTGGGCTGCTGGCCTGGTTATCTTCTTACCATCTGCCTGCTTCTGCTGTCACCTTCTCCAGCAAAACCATTAATGTGATAGTAGACAACTGGAAAACTAGGGTGGGAGAATCTTTGAAGTTTCTGCTGTGCCTGCTGTATGACTGTTGCCTACAGCCAAGCTGCACCTTCCATTTAAGAAGCTCAGGCTGCCTTTAACTGGCACTAGCAATGTGAAATATTGACACCCTGATAAGATGTGAGCTACCATTGAAAAACACCAGTAGCACTGACAGCCTGCCTGTTTTGTTTAAATTAATGGGGGGCACGAGTCTGAGGCTCTCTATGCTGTCACATAATCAAATGTGCAGTCCGAGTGAGGTGTCCATTCACAATTTCTATCCCTTTAGCTGTGAGCCATTGGGTGAACCCTCAAAATAAGTTGCTTACCTCTAAGTCAAAGGTCACTGTGCATTGTTAATTTTTTGTGTTACTTCCTCACTAGCACTTCCTGTGTGGAACATTATATTATGCACTACACTAACACTTTTACCCATAAACCTGATGTCTCGCATTATAAATAATGCAGTTCTCATGGGCAACAGCACTGTTGGTAATGATTACAGCGGTTGAAACTGTAAGGTGCAAAGACTTCAGGAGGAGTGGTTTTCAGAGGAAACCCCACCACTCACTGATCTGATTCATATTTCTGCTTTCGTAGTTTGATAATCCATATAAACTACTTGTTACATGACGAGCTCTCTGGATTAAGCACGAAGGAATAGGCATCATGGTTTGTCCAACTAAAGCACAGTAAGAGTGTTGATCCTTGTTGATCTGTGTGCTGATATTACTCGCTTATAAATACATTGAGGCCTACTCTAACTACGTCATTTCATCCTCATTGTACAATAGAAGCCAAGCTTCTATTCCACTTGGTCAAGTTCCATTAAGGATTGCATGTAGAGGTCCATGTACAGTGAATACTGGCAAATGTTTGTTGTGTGTGCACAAATTGATTTGCACAGAGGGACCATCTGTATAATGCAAACAGTTTCCAGATAACTTACTGAATGTGCCTAAGTGATACATTCATTTATATGAAAAGAAAGACTTGCATTATGTATAATACTTTTCCTGATCTGAGGATATTCCAAAACCCTTTTCAGCCAACTTAAGCAGTCACTGTTGTAATGTTGGAAATGTGGTAGCCAATTTATACACAAGTCCCCACAAACAGTAATGAGATAATGGCCAAATAATTTGTATTAATGATATTGGTTGAGAACTAAATATAGGCCAGGACACTGGGGAGAACTTCCTTGGTCTTCCAATAATGGTATAGGATATTTTACATCCTCCTGAGTCTCAATTTAACTCCTCATCCTCTGACAGTACTGGCTCAGTATTGCACTGAAGTGTCAGTCTGGATTTTGTGCTTAGGCCTTTGGAGTGGGATTCAAATCATCAGCCTGATTCAAAGGCTACAAGCTGAGCCATGGCCGTCACTAAGGGTAGGGTTGATATAATAGATAGGTAAAATTGTAGTATGTTCTTTGCTGTGCTTAACGATGGTGCTTATCGCAGGTCCAGAAAATGGCAAAGAGTGAACACTGTAGTGTAGGCAGGTACAATGTTTTTGCTGAACCATGTTCCAACTAGCGTCATCTTCACCTTTCCAACTCCAACATAAGTGCACAGATGTGAAAGTACAGCAAGCTAGATTTGCAATAGAATCAATAAACTGCTTGCAATTTAGTCCGTGCACAGAATTGGATTGCTGTTTTATCTGGGGTAGAAATCCTTCTTTCTTGTACTGAAGAAAGAGTCAATCATTTAAGTTTACTTCATCGCTCCCTCCAGGTGTGAATTTTGAGAGATACTTGCCTTTTTTAATACTATGTATTGTTGTCAGTATCTATGCAACATGCTGCACGGTGCTGCATAGCTCCTGAATCTCTGCTCAGTCTTGCATGATGCTAACACCATCTAGTGGCTCTTTATAAAGATCACTAACAGCTGCATGAATAACACCAGTTGCTACTGTCATTTTAAAGTTACAGTAATGTTCCATTTGCTTACGTATATGTTACACTAAAATCTAATACATTGAAATACTAGTCCTTTTAGGTTAGAAATTTCCAAGGTAGCCTTAGTCAGTTTAAGACACTCCTAACACTGATGCAGGAATGATAGCACTTGGGTGAGTGCTACACTTATTCCCAGTAACTCCTATATGGATACAAGCAGAAAACATCACCTATGATTGGCACAAGACCGGTTAATGTTTCTGATGTTTTAATCTTCAGAAATACCACACTCCAAAGCATTTGTAACATTGTCTAGATGTCTTTCAGGGGAAGTTAGCTAAGTACACATGGATATTCTGATATGGTTAGATGAAGTGAATGAAGCACAAGGACAGGATTTTTAGGTCAGCATGCGGGCACAATCGGCGGGCCCGAGAGCGGCCGGGCAATGGACTGCCACCCACCATCGGCTCCCGACCGCGATTTCACGATGGTCGGCCAGTTGCCGGCCAGCCAGCGTGAAGCGGAGGCTGAAATGCTCAGCCCTGATGGGGTGGGGGCAAGAGGAGGGCGGGCGCTGACTGAAAACTCCCTGAAGGCAGGGAGCTGCCTCAGGGTGCTGAAGACCTCAAAACAATCAAATAAAGATTTTAAAATCCGGAAAAATGTGTCCAGACATCGGAATCAGTCACCTGAACATACACATGATGAAAATTCTGTCCATACATTTGAATTTTTTTTTTAGTTTAATAACGGAGACCTCATCTGGCCCTTGCATGAGGTTTCCTCAGAAATGCAAAGTCTGCCTGGCCGATTTGCCCGTCCACCAAACTTATGGTTGGACGGACCATGAAAAATCGGGGACAGTTGGAACTTTAACAACTTTATTTGTCTTCTTAATTGTCGGTAGGCGCACTTCTGACGCTCGCGCACACCCGCCGACCGAAATATCACAAGAGCGTGGGATGCTTGCCCGACATCATCTCGCGTGACTTAGCGTCCGATCGGGCCGGGTGCGCGCCCGCACACTGACCTGAAAACTCTGCCCCAAGAGTTCAATAGAGGGATGGAATTGAACTGCAGAGAAGTTTTGTTAAACTTGTATGGAATCTTGGTTAGACCACATTTGGAGCCTTGTGCACAATTCCGGTCTCCGAATTTTAAAAATAACATAGAGGCACTACAGACAAGGTGCAAGATAGATTCAGTAGAATGATAATATAACTGAGAGCTTGTACCTATCATGAAAAATTGAACAGGTAGCACTATTTTCTCTAGAAAAGAGAAAGCTGAGTGTTGACCCGATAGAGTCCTTTAAGATTGTGAAGGGATTTGATAGGATAAACATAGATAAGCTGTTTCCACTTTTAGAAGAGACTAAATCCAGGGGCCATAAATACAATATAGTCACCAATAAATTCAATGGAAAATTCAGGAGAAACTTATACAGGGAGTGATTAGAATGGAGATCTTGTTATCTTACGAAACAGTTAAGGAAAATAGCATTTGGAAAATCAGCTTTTAAGGGGAAGTTGGATAAACAGCTAAATGAAACAAGAATAGTAGATTACGCTGGTGGGATTAGATTAAGAGGAGTGTGAGGAGATTTGTATGGAGAATATACATCAGTATAGATCAGTTGGGAGGAATGGTCTTTTACTGTACTACACAATATAATTCTGGGTGCTTGATTAAAGTAAATGTTCAACCAGTTGAAGTATATAAATCAGGGTCTTTGGATTGTTTTAAGACCTTTTTGTTGAAATTAGTATGTCGCACCCAACATCTGATTCGCTATTTCTTAAGGCCACCTAGTAAATCATTGTGAGAGTGGTTTGGAGGCAGCCCACGGGAGTGCCATTTAAAGGGATCCTGACCCCCATTAAAGCAAGTGTCTCGTTCATCTTTATAGGGGGTTAGGGTGCCTGTCGGCCTTTTCTAGGCTGCAATTACAGTGATGAAAAGATTCCCTGAACAGCTTTGTGGATGTGCAGGAATCTTCCCTAGGCCTTGGATTCAACAATTATTTTCCTTTGTGTGATGTTGTGTTGTGCCAGAATGAGGAGGAGCAGAACAAGTAAGAAAGAATGCACAGAACTAAAGATGTCGCTTGAAGAGGCGAAGGAGAGGTAGCCAAACAAGACTCTTATACCAGGCAGGTAATTGGGAACCTCATTTCCTACCTTAGCCTGTTTGAGGATCGGTATGTGGGGTACCCTCGCTTCACTAGGGAAGTTGTCATTGGGTATGCCACCTATTACAGCACCAACTGGAGGTCCTGCACCAGAGCATTGGCTGTGGCTGGAAAGGTGATGGTGACCCTCAGTCTCTATGCCACGTGTAATCTTTATTCCAGGCTGCACAATGTGCCTTCAGCAACATCATCCAGCTTACTGCAAAAGCAAAATGCTGCTGGAAAGCTGAAATAAAAATCTTTAAACGCTGTAAATACCAGGCAGCATCTGTGGAAAGAGAAACAGAGTTAATGGGCACACAATTTGATGATCCTTGGAGTGGGCTGGGATGAAGGTTGGGCCATAACATGAGGGCAGGAAGGCTCAGGGTGGAGACCCTGTCATCTTTCAATATTTTCCCTAATTAAGTCATTTAAGGGCTACCTATGGGCCTCAGTCCACCACTGCTGGTATTCAGCCTTCAGCAGGGAGAACACACATGTGCACAAGCTGTCAGATATATCCTGGAGGGCACACCTGCAGTCTGTTGGGGGGATTCTACCTGTCAGGGCACCTGTGCCCAACAGAGGAACCTATGGGAAGCCAGTGCCGCTCCTGTGGGGAAATCCACCCCCCCTGCCCTTTACACCGAGCCCCCTCCCCTTGCCCCCTCACTGGGACCTGCTTGATTGGCCCAGCAAGCCTACCCCACTTGTTCCAGGTGTCCAGTGCCAATACTCCCCCTGGGGCCTATTGAATGATGGTGTGTGTGCCTGCATGGCATTGTAATGTAAAGGTGCTTGGCCAGCAAGGGTTTACATAGGACTGGAGAATAGCATAGCCCATGGTATGATGTATAGAGTTACATGGTAAGAGAGTCTGGGGGAGAACAGACTAGAAACAAAACTGTGTAGGTAAGCAGTCTACATGCATGGGGCATAACATGGGATCTGTGAATAGTTAACGATTACCAATAAACAGTTCATGTTTAAACATAGAAGTTTCATGATCTCCTCATTGAGACATCTAAAGAACCCAAAATTCAATATCGGGTGACAGCAACTAGTGCCATAGTACAACAGGGCCTACAACAGAACTGGCAGCGGCCACTGCTCCCAGTCAAAATGCTGGTGTCTGATTGGCCGGCTGCTCTCGAATGCAGGATATCTGCCCAGTAGGAACTGGAAACCCCAAAGGCAACGAGCAAAGTGCCTAACTGGGATTTAATCACATCGGGGCTTCGGGAATTGGCAGCGGCAGGGTTGCCATCAGTTCTCCAGGCAACCACGGCAACCATTAAATTCTGCCCAATGTTTCAGGTCAATGACCTTTCATCAGAACTGGGGGAAAGTTAGAAATACCCAAGGTTTTAAACAAGTGAAGGAGGAAGGTGGTAAAAGAACAAAAGTGCAAGTCTCTGATTAGGCAGTTGGCAGGAGAGATTAAATGACGAAAGGGTTGGCAGTGCAGGGCCAGGTGGCGTGGTCATCGGACAAGTAAAGAAACAAAAGATGCATCTGGAGGAGGTGTGAATGGCAGAATGATAAACAGTTGTCACCCAAAAGCAAAAAGAAGAGAAAAACAAAAGTAAAATCAAAATTTGCAAAGAGAAAGGAAATAAGCTGGGGACAGAGGTTATGGTGTGAGATTGTTGAACTGAATGTTGGGTCCAGCTGACTGTTAAATGCCTAACTGGAAGATGAGGTGCTCTTCCTTATGTAGAGCTTCAGTGTAACAATGGAGGTTGAGCACAGAGAGATCAGCATGGGAGTAAGGTGGAGAAATAAAAGGACAAGCTTGGGTCCACAGTTGTGGTGCTGCTTAGCCATTCAGGCTGTGTCATTTGTGAGGGGCAAAAAAGGCAGCACTTCCAAGCATCAACAGAAAGAGATATTCCTCATTAGGGCTCATGAGAGAATTGGAGGTATGCAATATGATGGCACTTAAACATTCACAATTACTGGTCTCAATATTAATGAGGACAGCAAATAATATGGGAGGTTTTGCAACTTCTCAGCCCTTAAGAAGAGAAAGTACTCAGTGTACTCTTGCAGGAAAACTGAATGAGTCTATAATACGAAGTTGACTGGGGAGGGTGGTGGGGGGAGGTCCACTTAGTCACCTTGCCACCATATTCCCTGCCTGGGCTGTCTTGTAAGCACCCCTACCCACTATCCCCCCTCCCCAACCACAGCAACCCTCAATCCCCACCACCATTTTAAACGAAGTAATTAGGTACTATTGAGACAATTCAGTAGTAATTGCTCCACCTTCCCACTACACTTGTTGAATAGTATGGCATAATAGAGAAAATATGCTCCCTTGACTGAGTGTTTCCCTTCATTAAATTGGTGCATCATCCTCAGTTAGGACTTCAATCGCACCCTTGATGTCAGGACTATACCCATTCAGAGTGTTGGGGAGTCTGGGACTAGAACAAAGTCTCAACATTAATGGCAGACCATTCAGGAGTGAAATTAGGAAATACTTTTACATGTGGAAATTTTTATCAATATTTTATTTTTATATATTATATATTTATAAGAATTGTTAATTTTAAAACAGAGATTGGTAGAATTTTGTCAACCAAAGGAAATAAGGGATATAAGGCAATGGTGGGCATATGGAGTTAGGTCAATGAGCAGTTATGATCTCATTGATCAGCCATGATCTCATTGAATGGCAGAACAGACTTGAGAGGCTTAATGGCCTACTCCTTTTTCTATTTCCATATATTCCAATGAATGGCAAAGGGTGTCAAGAGAAAAGCTGAAGGATCTACATGTTGTACCTTTGCTGGGACAGGTGTCAGGGGCAACCAGAAGGCACTGCATTTATACTTCCCAAGCCAAGTGTCTTGTGTCTGGACCTCTGGGCTGTGTTTGGACCACTGATTGGTATGAGTAGGGAAAGCACAGCTTCTTGTCCAGTTGCTGTATGTGCACTGACATTTTAATAACACTGAATTGGAGGACAAGTGCTTCCACCTAGGAGCATAACGGCAGAAGTAGCCTGTTCAGTCTCTCAAACCTGCTCTTCCATTCATTTAGATCATGCCCGATATATATCTCAACTCTGTTGGTTCCATATTCCTTAACTCTATTCTAATTTAATAATTATTCTTAATTCCAATTCAATTCTATCACTTAATATCCTTAGTTAATAAAAAAAATTATCTATCGCTGCTTTGGCTTTTTCAATTGACTTAACAGTTTTATGAGTTAAAGAATTCCAGATTTCCACCAGCTTTTATGTGAACAAGTGTTTCTTGACATCATTCCTGAACAGCCCAGATCTAAATTTAAGGTTATGCCCCTTTGTTCAGGACTCCTTGACCAGAGGAAATACAATAGATTCTCTCTATTCACCTTTTCAAATTCTTAATCATCAACAACACTTTAATTATAGTAAGGCCGATACATCTTTCCTGAGGAGGAGCAGAATGGATGGGATTGACATGCCAATTGACTGGTGAGTGTTGCATTGCACCGGTTTATCTCCTGAACATTTGTATGCTTGAAACATTGCAATCTAACATATCACAGAGGGGTAAATCTAGGGGCAATAAATAACTCAGCAAAGTGTGACACAAATTCACTTTTTCATTCTTGAGATCTGGTCATCAATGGCGAGGCCTGCATTTATTCCCCATCTCTAGCTGGCCTTACAGCTTCACCTGGAAGTTTCACCGTCCCCTCGCAGCCACAACCACCTTATACTTCAAGGGTTTCAAGCCCATATCCGTTTATTAAAAGGCTTGAGCTCTCACAGGAGGAAGGGACAACAATTTAAATAAAGTTATAATGTGCAAGTAAAAGATGCCTGAACCCCCAGCTGAAAGTGGGGCCAGACAAACAACAGGAAGCAATAATATAAGGTTGTGTTCTAACCTCTAGGGTCTTGTATGACTCAAAACATATCTAAATTACCTTGTGCACATTGATGATAATGACTGCACTTTACTTTGGTTCCATACTGCAGCATATCCCATCACAATTTCATAAGCTATAAACAGTTCAATATCCTTCTTCTGGTACTCTAATTAAAGACCTGGGGCTGAATTTTATGGTCCCATGGGTGGGCACGCACCCAACCCGATTGGGCATAAAATCGCACGAGAAGACATTGGGCAAGCATCCCGATGTCATCGCGCACTTGCGCAATATTTCGCTCGGCGGGCGAGCTTCCGAGGGCAATTAAGCCCATTTATAGCACAATTGTCTCCGATTTATCATGGCCCGTCCAACCTTACAGTTGGCGGATGGGTGAATCGGCCAGGCGGACTTTGCATTTTTCATCAAGCCTCATCCAAGGGCGGGTTGAGATTTCCGTTATGAAATAAAATAAAAATCAAAATCTGTGGACAGCATTTTTATCAGCTATATTTCCAAGTGCCTGATTGTGATGCATGGACATTTTTTTTTTTGCAGCTTTTAAAAACTTTATTTGATGATTTTCAGGTCTGCAGCTCCCTGAGGCAACTGTCTGCCTTCAAGGGCCTTTCTCTCAGCGCTCACCCACATGTGCAGTGATGTCATCACCCACCCTGACCCTGGCAGCATGCGCGCGTTTTATGCTGACTGGCTGTTAATTCACGGCTGGGGTCTGATTGCAGTCACCGGTCCATTTCCCGGCCACTCCCAGGCCCACTGATCGTGCTAGCCCACCAAAGGTAAAATTCAGGCCCTGGACTCAGTTTCATTTTTGTACCCAAAGGCCTTCGATGTTCAGATAATTCTTAATGCCCAATGCTACTGTGACAATTCCAAATGTTGACATCCTCTTTTAACTTGGCGAGGCTGTCCAGGATTATCAGCACAACTATCAGGAGGCTTATTTCTGGCATGTTTGGGCCTCCCTCCCAGATTTATCCCATGTCAAACTGTGTATATGTAGGTGTGTCTTTGTCCTCAGTTTCGCTGCATCTTTCTGTCTCTCGTTGTCAATCTCTCTCTCTCTCTTTATTTATCCTGCTATTGGTGCTGGCAAACACTGCAGGCTCTGTTAAAGCTACTTTCTTCAGCTGGGCTATTCCTGGTGATTCACTGGACTGCTCTGTGCCTACATCACAGTTAGGGCTGAGGCCCTCTAGCACTTGGGCTCTGCACCTCACTCTCCTCTGTGCATCATCCAAGGCTTTCTTTGCAGGCACAGTAGGACAATTACTGTGGAAAGGAAACTGAGACACTGTCTGGATTAAGGTTCCTGTATAGCTCTGTCTCTCTGTATTAGACTTTCTCACATGCACCCTTCTGTCTCTTTCTCTCTCAAGCGCACACACACACACCCCCTCTCTGGTTCTCACTCTTCTGCATTCAGTCTGATATATCTGCTTGTGCTCCCTCCTGCACCTTCTTAATTATTACACTTTCCATTTCTCCCTTTAGCCCTTTCTGTTCAGATTTTAAACCTCATTAGAATTTTTTGGACTCCAACATCACTGTGACAAAATAGGAACATTACTACATTTTGAAAATGTTGGAGTTCAAATGGTTGTTTTTTTTTATAACTAAATATTGGGAGATATGCTGTGTAGGACCAGGCCAGATTGATTAATCTGAAATCTTGGACAGATACAGGGTACAAATTGGATGTTGTGACATCCTTTGACCAGGAAGGCAGACAGAAAGGAACATTTTTAATTTTTTCAAAACATCTGTGGCATTTGTAATTGGTTTTAAGAATGTTTGAAAAGGACTTTTAAGGGTTTGCATTAATTGAGGGATCAGTTGTAATTTTCTTGGATAATAAGAAATACTGGTCTCTGTGACCTGCAATCCTCGACCTGGAAGCAATACCAGCAGAAAGTTAGTTAAGAAAGAAGTTGTGTGACTGGCAGACACAAAGGAGAGCTACAAAAAGAGGAGCTGGAGGGTAAAGGCAATCAACACAAAGATGCAAACACAAAGAGAAAGCAAACAGAGGCAGAAGGAGGAGCACAGAGAATTCTTGTGAGGAGAAGAAGCAAATCACTCTCAGGAAGAGGTCAATTTGTCTGTTGGGCAGAAAAGGAGGCAGGAGCTCTTAGAAGTGCAGTGCGAGCTGGCTAAAAAGATTTAAAACCTGGAAAGCTGTGTGAATAGCTTGGAGTTGCTAAAGAACTGGTTGTGTTCCCAGAAGTAGCCAAACTATGAAGCAAGGTGTTATTGGTGTTCGGTTGAAAAGCTAAACTATCAGGACTGTTGTGACGCAAGGGAGAGAGGGTTCATAGAGGTGTGGCTGGCTGATGATAATCATACTCGTAAAACTTGAAGATGAAAGCTGTTGTCGAATAGAACCCGTAATCTCCACTGTATGAATAAAGAACAGCATATTGTGGAACAGTGTAGCTATGTAATACTGTACATGCTAAAGGGGAATGCTGGTTAGTTGTATAAGATGTATCATTGTTGTATCGACAATTTAAAGTGAAATTTATCTTTTTATTTGAGGTATAATTTTCCTGATAATTAATGTTTAATTTGTTTTGGTGCTGATTTGTGTTAAAATAAAAGTTACAAAAAGGGAAATCTTGTTGGTAATTTCTTCATTTGTGGGTCAGTTAGTAAATTTGGGCTATATTCCCCCCAAGGAGACCATAAGAAACTACACTTTGGCTGGAATTTTAATGGCTATAGTGAAGTCCCAACATCGTGTTGTGCAGGCAGACAACAGGACTGTGGAGGCTATTTCACTAATGGTGGCCAATTAAGTGGCCTTTTTCAGGACCACCACCCATTCTAAGGACAGCAACCTGCCTCCCTAAGATGCTGGCCCTGTCGGAGTGCCAGCAGCTCTGCAGTCTCCACAGTGCTGAAAGGGGAGGCTGCTGCTGAGGTTGCAAGGGATAAGAGAGAGCGCCTCAAATTGAGGCGCCCTGACAGGCAAGTGGAAACTGTGATTTCTGTGCCGGGGTCAGCCCTGTTGATAGGAAGGGTGCCCCCCTCCAGCAGCACCATCAAGGCCACAGGGGCGAGTATTGCCAACAGTGGGACCCAACATGGTCCTTTGAGCCTCTGGAAAGGCAGCTGCCTTGATGAAGGTAACTGACTCCTCACGCGGCCAGGGGCTGTACCCATGCCAGTAAAATGCTGGCAGAGACATAAAATGGCCATTAATAGGCCAACTAATTGGCTATCTGGCCCTGCTCAGTGGGCTGTTGAGCTGCTGCCATTCTCACTTCTGGGTATATCCCCTAGCAGCAGGAACAAATTGGGCTTCCTTCCTGTCGCTTTCCACTGCCATTTTACCATACCTCCCGCCTCCCAACCCAGCTGGTACAATTCTGGCCAGCGAACGCATTAACAGCTAATCCGAATCCAGATGATAAATGAAGAGCTGCTCAGTAGCATTCAATATAACAAATCTGATGATGTTGTCATTAATGATTGAGTCACAGCTCTGACACGAGTGGTCCAGGTAGTAATGATGTTCAAACACTACTTTCCATTGAACTGTAGAAAATCTTAAAGAGCATATAGCAGTTATTACCAATAATGCCTTTCTCTTCGAGATGTTTGTCCAAATTTGACCTTGAAGAATTAATCGTTTTGCCCCTATAATCCCCCTTGTTCAGCTTTTCCAAAGGCCATCCTTTCAGTGAAGTAATTGTTTCTTATAACCCACCTGAATCCTTCCCTTTTCAGTTTACACTCATTCTCTTGCTTTGCCATCTTATACTAAATCAAATAGCCCTGAATGAACATGTACATTTGTCAACCTCACTCATATTCCCCCCTCAGTCTTCTTAATAATGCGAAGGATCCCAATTCTATTTTACGTTATTTACTTTAGATTCCTAATCAGTCCAACAGCTCTTCTCCGCAAATGTGGCAACTCAGGGGTATTTAACACAGGTATGTTAGCAGGCTGAAATACAGCTGCTCATTGTCTATAGAGAGCTAGAATAACCTCCTTGAACCAACACACCATTCCTCTTTTTATACTACCCAACATTCCAATTTGTCTTGGCCATTCATTCATTCATTTATTTGGTGCTTGTGAGGTCTCAGTATGCACTAATTGGCTACCATGTTTACCTATATAATGGAAATAACCATGCTGCAAAACATAACTCCGTGATTGTGAAGCATTTTGGAATGCCTTGAGAATGAATAAAAAGGACACAGGTTGTTTATTTATTGCGAAATTCAAGGATTGGTCCTGACATTCCTGCTTTAGTGTAAATCTCACTTCCACCAGGGGAAAGCCAGAATACAGGCTGGAATTTTGCTTTCATATTTGTGCCATATCCAAAACCATCTATTTCCACTTCCTGAACATAGTTCAAATTCACTCCTGTTTCAGCTCATCTGTTGCTGAAGCCCTGATGCATGCTTTTGTTACACCGAGGCTTGATTATTCCAATGCATTCCTGGCTGGTCTCCCACATTCTACCTTCCATAAACTTGAAGTCATGCAAAACTCTGCTGCCCATGTCTTAACTCGCAGTAAGCCCCATTCCCCTAACACTCCTGTGCTCACTGAATTACATTGGTTCCCAGTCAAGCAACATCTCGATTTTAAAATTCTTATCCTTGTTTTCAAATCCTTCCATGGACTCATCTCCTCCAACCCCACAACCCTGCGAGATAACTGCGCTCATCTAATTCTGGCCTCTTGACTAACCCTGGTTTTACTCACTCCACCACTGGTGGTGGTGCCTTCAGTTGCCTAGGCCCCAAATTCTGGAATTTCATCCCTGCACCCCTCTGGCTCTCTACCTTGTTTTCCTCTTTTAAGACACTTCTTAAAACCTCTTTGACCAAGCTTTTGGTCATCTGACCTAATATCTCCTCATTAGTTCAGTGTCGTGTTTTATAATGCTCCTGTGATGAGCCTTGGGATGTTTCATTACATTAAGGGTGCCATATAAATACACGTTGTTGTTGTTTTTAATAGGCATTCTCCCACATTTGGGCCAATCCTCTAAATTCCAGGTGGGGGTAGCAGTAGGTAGATATTCTGACTGACCCCTCCCCATGTCAAGGTGCGTGATGGGGGTGTTCCCAGGCTTCTGTGGGAAAATTCTCCCTTTGTGCCCAAGAAAAGTCTCAATGGGATTAAAAAACACCATTTGTGGGATCAGTGTGAGGTCTTTTTTGGCTTTCTGGAGACCCTAAACATTTGCAGAATGGTTCTCAATAGAACTGAGGACATGGGGAATTCAAACAGAACAGTGAGGATCACTGCACCTTCAAAGGGTGGTTTGGGTCAGACCAGCATGGACACTGGTGCAGGTTTCAGTGGCCCACTCTAGATGTGTGAATAGTTCCATTGCAAGGATTTGGATTTGGGGCAGGGTCTCTGGCCTGATTGGCTGGTGGGATTCCACTTTGCCACAGGTGGAGTAGGCCCTTGGGATTTCTATTTAATGATCTTTAGCCTTGGAGGTAATATGTACCCAAGGATGAAATAAGATTACAGTTTGCAGTCCATGTGACTGGTTGCGGTTTGCAATCGTCGGCTGCCCCTCAATTCAAGGATGACCGTCTGTCATGGGTCTTCATGTGACTGCACAGGTTGATTCTTTACCCACAGATCTTTCGGCATGTGGGGCAGGACATCCCATGAGGTAGTAGGATTCGGAGTGTAGGGTTTGCTTCCTTCCCTGTCACCGCTCTTCCTCGTCCTTTAGTTGTTTGGACTCAAAGCATGATGCAGTTTGATGGACAAGTTGTTGCCATCCTGAACGATTTGGTAGCAAGCTCCTCCCAATCATTAATGCCAATGGTGCCGAGTTTCAAGGAGAGTTTCAGAGTGTCGTTGATGCAGTTTCTTCTTCTTCCTCTGGAATGCTGGCCATGTGAGAGCTGAGAGAAGAGAAAACAGGGCCTGATGGGGGAGATGTCACCTCCGCAAGTCAACAAAAGTCCTGGTGGAGAGAGCAGCCGTTATCACCACACTCCTGTACTGCAAGGAGACCTGGACCATGTCCTTTCACAATAAAGAAATAACCTGTATCTCATCACATCCTCAAGACATTCCAAAGTGCTTCACAATCAAGGAATTATGTTTTGAATCATGGTTATTTCCATTATGTAGGCAAATGTGGCAGCCAGTTAGTGCAAACCAAGAACTCACAAAACACCAAATAAATGAGTGAATGGCCAAGGCAAATTGGAATGTTGGGTAGTATAAAACGAGGAATGGTGCGTTGGTTCAAGACGGTTATTCTAGCTCTCTATAGAACAATGTACAGCTGCACTTCTGCCTGCTAACATTACAACTGGAAAAATACCCCTGAATTGGCACAGTTGCAGAGAAGAGCTGTTGGACTGATTAGGAATCTAAAGTATAAAACATAAAATAGAATTGGGATCCTTTCCATTATTGAGAAGACCGAGGGGGATATGAGAGAGGTTGACCAATGTACATGTTCAGTCAGGGCTATTTGATTTAGTATAAGATGGCAAAGCAACAGAAAGAGTGTAAACTGAAAAGGGAAGGATTCAGGTGGGTTATAAGAAACCATTATTTACTTCACATAAAAGTGCTAGAGAAATTCCATTAGCATTGTCTCCACCACATCTTCCGGGTTCAGTGGGATAATCAGATAAACGCTAGCCTCCTTCTTGAAGCCAGCTCCACAAGGATTCAGGCAAAATTCCTGCAAAATCAATTTTGATGGACTGGGCAAAAACAGAAAACGTTGGAAAAGCTCAGCAGGTCTTGACGGGACTGGCCAGTGTGGCTGAAAAAGTTAAATAATGATCGTAATCTCACCATAAGCGTTCAACTCAACCTCAGGTCACCTCTGGGAGGGCGACCAAGAATTAAACCTTATCCATCCAAAAATCCGATTCAAGAACAGAATTACCTGGAAAAACTCAGCAGGTCCGGCAGCATCGGCGGAGAAGAAAAGAGTTGGCGTTTCGAGTCCTCATGACCCTTCAACAGAACTGAGTTGGGGCGAAATATAAGCCGATTGCTGGTTTTTATTGCCCAGTGATTTCCTCCCCGCGTCCAAACCACCCCCCACCACCCAATGTTAACCTTCCCCACTCTCCTGAGAGCTGGATGTTCAGCCTGCTGCACTGTTCCCAAGGGACTGAGAACATTTAAATGCCCCTGTAGCAGAGCAGAGCAGAGCTCTGCACAAGAGGGGGTGCAGCGCATAATGTGAGTGCCTGCACAGGGTGAGGGGTGGAGAAAGAAGCAAGACACAGCTCTCTCTCTCTCTTTCACACACACACACACACACACAAATCCTCTTCTGCAAACCCCCAGCAAGTGACAAGCGCCGGGAGAGTTTGCTGATACTTCGCTCCTGAGGCAAGGATGAAGAGGAGCTGCTGGTCCCGGTGCCTGTGCGCTGGGACGGGCCAGGGAGCACCCTGCTGGCCCCAGGCTGCTGGCAGAGTGGGCGCCGCGGCCGGCAGCGGCTCGGGGGAGTGCTCGGTGAGCCCGGCAGCGCCCCGGGGCCGGTCCCTGCGGGCTGTCTCGGTGCTCAATGAGACCGCCCAGCCGCACAGCCCCGAGTGGGGAGCGCTGCAGTGCCTGGTAGGAGCCTGCCGGAGCCAGGAGGCTGACCACCTCACCCTCCCCTTCGGCAAGCTCGACTTCGGGGAGACCCCAGTTCTCGACTTCTTTTACAATGCAGGTTAGTGGCCAAGCAAAAAGTGCCTTGCTTTGAAAATAAAAGCATTTGACATTAACCCTTTCACTGGACGCCCACTGGAGCTGCTGCATAAGTTTACTGTCAAGTACTTGGCTACTAACCTTTTCACTGAAAAACCAATCAGCCAATGATTTTCTTTTTTTTTAAAAGTAATTTATTTATTACTAACCCTTTTCAGTGTCAGAATCAGGAGGTTGTGGCTTCAAGTCCCGCTCTAGAAACTTGAACTCCAAAATCTAAGCTGACACCCGAGGGAGTACTGCACTGTCAGAAATCTTTCGAGTTAAAACCAATAAAACCAAATTAACAAAATTGGGATAAATCAGGCACAGCCCCTAATTCAGGTCAGCTGTAAAACCAAGAACAAAGTTTAAAGGAAACTTACAAACTTTAAACCAAAATGTGATTAAAGGGGTCAACAAAACACCCCAGTCCCCGTGGTGCCCACCGGGCACGGAAGGCCTCGAGTGTGCCGGCAGACACCGCGTGCTCCCTCTCCAGGGACATCCGGCTGTGAACGTAGCCACGGAAGAGGGACAAACTATCGGGAGGGACTCCCCCGTCGATCGCCTGCTGCCTGGACCTGTTAATGGCCAACTTGGCCAGGCCCACTGCACTGTCAGAGGTGCACCCTTTCAGGTGGGATGCTAAATCGAGGCCCCTGTTTGGTGTCTCAGATGGATGCGAAAGATCCCCTGGCACTATTTTGGAAAACAAGTGGTGTGTATCCAGTGTCCCGTTAAATAGTGATCCCTCATTGGATATATTCAAGGCCAAGAGAGGCAGATTTTGGACTATAGAGGAGTCAACAGCTATGGGGAAGAGGCAAGAAATTAGAGTTGAGGCCACGATCAGATCTGCCATGATTGTATTGAATAGCGGAGCAGCTTCAATGGGCTGTGCGGCCTATTCCTGCTCCTGTTTCTCCTGTTCTTATATTCTCTCTACTTTTCCTGACTGTGGCATCAGGCTTTCTGGCAGCTTGTCAGGTTACCCACCAGTATGTTGTGCCTGCCCATCAGCCTTTATCTGCTTGCTGCCCCATCAGTGTCTTCATCTGAGTTCTCTGCAGCAGATCCTCATTTGAGACCTCACCCTCGTGGGAGTGGCACATGTGTGACCCTTTCTGCCCTGCCCTGCCTTGCCCTAACCCTGCTGTAGGCCACTTGAGACCGGTGACTCACCACGTGCAGTTCTAGCTTCTACAGTACCCTCTACAATATGTACCTGAGCCGGTGGCTGAGAATGTGAGATTGAGCAGCGATGTTTCTTCATCAGCAACACAAGGTACCCCTTGCACTTCACAGTCCAGTACCACTGCCTGGCTATGTTTCTGTTCTTGGGTGCCTGAAAGGGAGAAAGGCACTAGGATAGTGTTGCAATGAGGCAAAAGAACAAGGGGGGGTGGGGTGGGGTGCATAGTGTGCCTGCATATGCTTTCTGCAGCTTGTAAATCAGAAGAGGTTACTGTTGGGATGGTGTTGGTTACACAATGTGTCTGTTAAGGATGTCTTCATGTTCTTCTGTATGTTAACAGCAAGTCTTTATTAACAAGTTGTATCTATATATAAATTTATAGTAAAGGGTACAGGCATGGAGCTATCTCCATCTTAGGTCTTAACATGTCTCTGGCCAATACCTCACTGACCCTAAGTCTAAGTCTTCTTACATCACTGCGTGGACAGTACTGCACTCAGTTTCATATCAATCTTGTATGTACCAGACCCTTCTACTACACCTCCCCCAAGTCTTTATCCCATGCATATTGAGTTACTTTAGTTTACTTTAAATCTGACTTTGTTATAAGTCTTATGCCTTTACTTTATTGTTCCAACTTTAATGCTATTCCAACATTACTGTTATTACAGTATTAGCATTAACAATGTTCTCACTACCCCATCTTGCTCGTTCAAGCCCTTGGAGTTAGAGGTTCAGGTATTCTGGAGGCCTTATAACCCTTCCACATCTCGAGCACCGATCTGTCAGAGAGCATCAGGCTCTGTTGGTTCTGGTTCTTGTTGGCTTGGAGGTTGGACTAGCAATTGGGTATGTGTTCATTCTTTTCTTCCATTGCTTAATGTTGAACCACGCCTGGTCAGTTTGGCTGTTGTGTTGATTTGTGGTTGCTTTTACTCTCGATTATTTCTTCCGAGGTGGACGAAGATGGTATTCAACCCATTGGCGCTGCTTTTTCTTGTTCCTGTGGTGAGAAGAAGATTGAGTGATACGCTCACCTCTGCTTTTATTTGGTGATAGACTGTCAAACGATTGCAGCATCCCTTGTAGTTGTGGCATGCTGGCTGGAAGTTGCAGTCTGTACACAGTAGGTGCTGTGTCAACATTGTAGCCGGAGGTAGAGTCTTCTCAGACTGCCGGTCATTCTCTAGTACTGCTTCCAGTGGAAGTGCCATGGTAATCTTGTGGGTGGTAGGTTTAGTCTGACCATTGAGGACTTTCCAGGATCTGGAATGATAATGGAGAAACCTGCTCCACAAAGCGAGAAGAGAGTTGGAAGGTGAAATCCAAGTGTGAATACTCTTTAGTGTTCGAGTACTCAGGAATGTGCTGTCCTGGTTGGCTAACAGCAATGATAGTCTTTACAACCTCCACCGTCTGGAGGAGATCCAGGGTGAAGCAGCCATCCCTGCTCAGGAGAGAGAAAAGCTGGTTACGAATAACATACATGAGCTCAAGGATCTGTTTGCTGCCCCATGCTTTATTCTCTCCACTGAATGGTTTTTCCTTGGCAAAGTATACCAAGTGCTACCTTTCAGGGTCACATTCTGTAACTGTGCTTCTGCCAATTGTTTTTGAAATTCCTCATGCTCTTTAGTGAGAACTTCCACCTTCGCTTGCCATTCCATGTTCTTGATTTTCATCTCTTTGTGTACCTCTTTGGGAATGTAATGTTTTTCCAGGGTTCCTTCTGAATGTGCATCTGTTTCCTTTAGCACTGCAGTTTCTTTCTCATACCTCTCAGTGTCCTCCCAAAATAGTAAACTTTCCTGCATCTTCTCTGGAAACTGAGTCATCAGTTCTTTCAGAGTGGGATTAAATTCATTTTGTCTCACTTTGTAATTTTCCTGAGGCATGAACTCGGACCTGAGGGATTTGTGAAGATCCTTCAACAGGTTTCCCTTCTCATTGCAAAGCTCAAGTACTTTGTCTCAAGTTTTCTTGTAATTTACCAGAGTCTCATTGAGTTTTTCTGCAGCTCTGCCATTCTGCTGCTCAAGATATTCTTTATTCCATCGTAAAAACAGAAAATGCTGGAAAAACTCAGCAGGTCTGGCAGCCTCTGTGGAGAGAGAAACAGAGTTAATGTTTCAAGCCTGTATGACTCTTTTTCAGAGTCCTGTATCTCTCTGGTGCCCTCATGCTTTTTGTTTTGGTGTTGTCTTTTGCCTTTTTGTAGTTTTGTTGGGGGTTTTTAATGCCTCTTATTAAACTCTGAACTTTCCTCAGCCTGAAGATTAAGATATTCATCAAAGGCTGTTAACAGTTCCCTGAGGCTGATATCAGATTCATCAATGCCTTGCACCAGGACAATCAGATTCGCAAGATCAGCAAGCCAGTAAAAAAAGCATTAACCTTGTCTTCCTCTGATTTTTTTTTTTACTGATGCCTGATGTACTCAAGTAATGTGAAAACTATTCCTCAAGGATGCCAAATGTCCTGTTCGATTTGGCCCTGGGATTGGCACAAACTGATCCGGCGAGTTGAATCTTTGATCCATGTTGACGATTTTAAAAGTGTGGGTACAGCTTTAAGAGTTTACAGACTTCCAAGATGGTGTCACCATTTGCTGCAGAACAATGGATATCCAGCACTTGCTGTTTTTGGTGGGCTTCGCAAAATGGTGGCGATGCACTTCAGGAAGAAGAATTTTCTACAGTGGCTGCATGGGCCGGCAGTCTGCCAACTCGATTTAATCAGCGCTATAGCGTTGCGATTAGTGAGACCTTTGAATAAATTTCAGGCTTGCTGATAAAGGATTTGGATGGTTGCAAGGTTCCCGAGAGTTGAGTAGGTTAATTATTCATTTGTTTTTTTTACGGAGGTTGCTTGTTGAGGCTCAGAGTCAGGGGATCGGGATTAGCGTTGGGTTTCATTCAAATGACACTTCTGACTGAATTAGCAAAGGGTTTCTCAGGACTGGTTGCAGCCTGGAAGTGAAGAGGATTTAGCTCAACCTTGCAGGCTATGAACTCTGCATGCTGAAGTTGGGTTTCTGAGGGAAATTGTGTGGAGTGTTCTGCTGCAGTAAAACCCCTGCCCTTGGCTTCTAGGCTCTTCTCTCTGGAGCTTTTTCTGGTGAATTTTCTCAGCGCCTTTAGCTTCATTTGGGAGATTCTTTCAGCTCGGGACCTGGGATGCCCTTTTTCTTAGACTTTTAGCATTTCTGTAAGGCTGAGGGTTTTTGATCTGGACCTGGCACCATGTTGGGATAGTGTTGGTCATGGAATATGTCTGTTAAAGAAAACTTTGTATCCTTCTGTATGTTAACAGCAAGTCTTTATTAACTACACGTAACTATATACAAATATACAGTAAAGGGTACAGGCATGGAGCTATCTTCATCTCAGGTATAACAGGTCTCTGGCCAACACCACGCTGACCCTAGGTCTAAATCATGTGCCTTCTTACATCACAGTGTGGGTGGTACTGTACTCAGTCCCACATTAATCCTGTATGTACCAGACCCTTCTACCACAATTATGGGATGAGGGGGGAAGTGAGATGTTAGAAGAAGGATTCTGTATGATCAAACCAGCATCTTTAATGCTGTTTGTCCTGCCACTGACCACAGCCTCGGTCATGGCTGCTTCAGTGGTAGTGAGCACCATCATTCGCAATGGCATGAGGACATGCAGCCGCACTTATCCCCGCACTCCCACCACTCTCCCCAAGCTCTCCCTCCCCCCATTGCTGAGGTGACGCAGCCTTGGGTTATGTGCCCCCTTGTCCTGCAAGACAGTGACATATATCAGTAAATGTAGTGCAGCCTGTGTTGGTGAGGTGCTGGCATGGTTTATTAGCTGCTAGTGTAGCAAGCTGTGATCTGTCAGCGTGAGGCTTGCAGCATTGGCATGCGTGGGAGGATGTGTGATATGAGTTGTGATTGATCACGCTTGTTGGTGGACGAGTAATGGCAGTATGGCGCATTGAGTAGTGTGTGAGGCTACTGGTACAGTTGGTGGAATGTGCTATTGGAGACACATTCACTTACCATCACCACTCATGTGACATCATTAAACATCTTGTAGCACTGCATCCAGGCCATCAAGGCTACTCTCCTGGGATTGACCTATACAGCTCTCTGCTCCCATTGCCCTTTCAGAGTTTGTCTGGAGGGCCTCCTGCTTCCCTATGAATAGACCCCTTCTTTCCTGTTCAACACGTGCAGCACAGCCTGCAGTGCTATGCCAGAGAATCTTGGCATCCGCTCTCTGCCAAGTTGCGCCTGCCCTAGGTCTCCTGCAGTGAATCCCAGCAGCTGCTGCAGCCCCCTCTTTAAGAGGTACATACTTACTTTAAGTAACATAGACTAGCTTGAATTCCTGCTAGCCTCTTAGGATTTTGTGCCGCCTACTCATGTTATTTTGGACATATAATTGGAACAGAAGGGGAGAGTTTGGAAAAAGAGATAACGCAAGGAAAAATACCTGGGGGAAAATTTCCCCCCCAACGGTGAGGGGAAGAGCAAGAGTGGGCGCGGGCAGGCGCGCCTCTGATCCATGCCCCCAATTGGGGGTGCACCTCCATTTTACGTGGGCGGGTCAATTAAGGCCCGCCCAGCGTGGCATCCGCCATGAAGCGCTGTGCGCTCCCTGTGTGGGGTGGGGGGGTTTCCCTCAGCCGAGAGGGCGCACTCATCTCCCTGAGGCTAAGCGCTACCTCAGGGAGATCGGCGCCAAATTTAAAAATGTTAAGCAAATGATAGCAACATTTCCCTGACATGTCCCCTCATGTGACACTGTCACATGAGTTGGGACATGTCCGTCACTTTTACTGAAACCTTTACTAAATATTTAAGAAGCCTCATGGAATCTCATCCCGCCCATGGATGAGGTTTTGTGCTTTTTCTGAAGCCCAGGGCTCCCAGCCTACCCGCTGACCCTAAGGTTGGTCGGGCAGGTCCAGTAATGAGCTTAATTGATTTATAAATGGCCTCAATAGGCCGTTGACAGGTCGGTGGGGACACAGCTGACTTGACTGCACCCCCACCGACCTGAAAATGGAAATGATGCGGGGTGACGTTGGGAGTTCCACCCGACATCATCCCGCGTCATCTTACATGTTGGCGAGCGGACCCTGCCCCCACTCACTGACTGGAAGATCCTCCCCCTGGATAATGTGCACAAGGAAGTCCCAGGCTGGTATAGATGGATAATATCAGAACATGGACTGGCATCTCTAGGGGACAGGTAGTGAGGGCAGGGCAGAATAGAAATCAATGGAGAAAGATTGTTCATAGTACAGCCAACCCTTGGAATGAAGATCGGTGAAAGACAAGACAGACAGAAAGACTCATCTGTGCAGCCACCAGGCTGCACATACAATCATGTAAATACGTAGTTAGCACAGTTCTAATGAAAGGCCACAGACCTGTAAAATTAACTCTGTTTTTCTCTCCACAGATGCTGTCATAATTTACTGAGTATTTCCAGCATTTTCTTTATTTCAGATTTCCAGTACCCGCAGTATTCTGCTTTTTGATTAGCGTTTAGTTAATGATGAAAGCAAAATACTGCGGATGCTGGAAACCTAAAATAAAAACAGAAAATTCTGGTAAAACCCAGCAGGTCTGGCAGCATCTACGGAGAGAGAAACAGAGTTAACATCTCGAGTCTGTATGACTGCTCATCAGAACTGAAAAAGAGTCATTCAGACTTGAAAGATTAACTCTGTTGCTGTCTCCATAGGCACTGTCAGACCTGCTGAGTTTTTCCAGAATTTTCTGTTTTTATTTCAATGTTTAGGAGATGTTGCTTTCAGTTTGTGTGTTACAGTAAAAGTCTAAAAACTTGAAATCTTGCTGTACAACTCCTTTAAGTTGGCCACTGGGAATTCAAATTTCTTTTTAGAAGTTAACTGTTTCTATGGGATCTTAACACTTTACTTCTGTTTATTTGGCATCCATCTATTTTGCAATTGCTTTGAATTTCAAATGCAACTTATGGACTCTTGGTCCTCCTTTGCACCATGTTTTAAGGTATCAATAATATCCATATTTCCACTGGTTGCATATGCCTCTAAATCCACTAATTTGAAATTTCCTTGACTTGTCTGAAGACATGTTCCCTTACCCCTCAAAATATTCCTATTGTATTTGATCTTCCTACATTGCATGTAATTAATTTTGTTTACTTATAGTTTATTTACTTGCTGCTCCTGCCTTACTAAATATAAATTCTTCTTTTTTCCTTAATAATTTATGTAACATACATTTTCCATACAAATAAATTTATGCAGAATACCAAGTATCCTGCTCAGTCCACTGAAAACACTAAGCTCAAGGTATAGCTGAAGTGTGATGTGCACAGTGGGAAGTTGAATTCTGCGCACTTGCTGTTCAAATGTAGATCTGAAAAAAATATGGCAACATGTATATGTTAGCTTCCAAAAATAACTTCCATTCAGCAGGAACTGAGTAAGTTGGGTCTCCTTTCTTTGCAAGTCACTCCAGTAACATCATTTATGTAAAGAGGGGCCTGTAATTCAAACTTAGCTCCATTTGTTTCAGTGGGGACTGGCACTTGGGCCTGGGCCGTGAACTGATCTGTAGGAGCCTCATAACTCACCCGGTATATTATACTAGATCAGTATAGGAACCTATCTGCAGTGGCATTGGAGCTGATGGAAAGAAAAATGGGAGAGATGGGTGCAGAGGTTCCAAATAGACACTTCCTTTGGTAGAAGCTCTACACAGAGGCTGATGGTGAGAACCAAGGCTAATGTTTTGTCTGATTTACATTACTTCTGCATAAAGTTAAGCCTTCCCATAAATTTGACAAATGCTCAATGCCTGAACTATATCTGTCAGCATATGGAACATTCAAAAATATAATGAGGGCAAACTGTACTGTTTTCAGTGACCATCTCAACAGTGCAGGGGTGCATTGTTAACCAGTGGACACGCCAATCCCGTGTTTTACAAGGAGCACAAATGCATATTGTAATTCCTGGCACCTTATGTCAACAGATCATTTTCTTCCTTCCAGCACTAATTCTAAGTTGTGCATGATCAAGAATGAACATCAAGCTGCCTGTTAGTAAAAAAGGACAGCTGATCATTTATGACATACTACTTTGCCGGTCACAAGCAGTTAAATAGGATGGTGTTAACATCCAGGTTTCTGGCAATTCACTTGCTCACTTCTGCCTTTCACCCCCTCTCCTCCATGTATCATTTCTCTAATATCCCGACCCACTCAACTTGAATCAGAAATACTACTTTTTATTCTTTATTCTTTCCTGGGTTGCGGGCCTCTCTGGCAAAGCCAGTATTTGTTGCCCATTCCTATTTGCCCTTGAACTGAGCAGCTTGCGTAGAATAATGGGCCAATAGTTATGGGAATGAGATGGTGATGTTTATCATGGCTTAACACTGACACCAGCAGTGATATGTAAGAGACTAAGAGAAGATGGAATAGTCTGTACAAGAACGAGATGTACTTACCTGGAAGCCAGTGTAACTGGCTCGTGTACCATACTATAAATAAAGGAGTTTTTGAAGAAACACACCAGAGTCACCATAAGTGGTCCCAATTCAGAACAGGCCACAAATTACCTGAAAAGAGGTTCAAATTGTTTCGAAGTGGAAACCAAACCACAAACCTGCTTGCAAGGCCACTTCAGAGAGCAGTTAAGATTGCCCGGAGTCACATGTAGGCATTATCAGGTAAGGACAATAGATTTCCTTTTCTGAAGGACGTAAGTGAGCCTGATGGGTTTTTATAACAATCAATGATAGTTTCATGGGCACCATTACTACAACTAGTTTTCAATTCCAGATTTTATTAATTGAATTTAAATTCCACCAGCTGCAGCAAGATTTGAACCCATGTTCCTACAGCATTGTGCCTAGGCCTCACAATTACTAGTCCAGTGATGACACCACTATTCCACCATCAGCCCTCGAGTTGGAACAGAACAGGGCAAAGCTGTGGTCCAAGTATCAGTAGCTTTCTCCTTGATTCACATTGATGCTTCATAGGTGAAAATATTTCAGTTGTGAAATTGGCCAGACCCTGAAAGTGGGTGCAGGTATCGCAATGCATAAGTAACCCCTGCCTACTGCTTCCGATACAGGCAGCATGTAAACTTTGTGCTTCCTTCTGGTTTGCCTGATAGCCACTTGAAACCAGCACTAAACACTCTGCTGAGTGATTGTAAGCACGGGCTGAATTGAATGTATGCATGTGTCATCAGTTTGATCCAAAAATGGCACTTGTACCATTGAAAATACAGGGCTACAGAGTAGGATCTTGGATGGAGAGATGTAATAACATCTGCTTGATGGAGTTCAAAGTGGCTGATATGGAGCAAGAGACTGAAATGGCTGCAGTTAACCTTTGCATTGCTCCCTATCCTAAATCTGTTTAGATGGTTCAGTATGACTTTTGGTGCTTTATGCATTAGTAAAAGTGAGTTATGAAGGCTGCCTGCTAGCTCCTCTAGCACAGCATCATCGAAGAGCTTTTATCAAAATTTCTGTCGGTAAAAATTTATTGAAAGCTATGTTGTTCTATTTAGTTTTCGAAATGTTTTTTGGAGCGCTGCCTCTATCCTTTTGCATGTCATAACATTCAAAGCTATGGGCCAAGTGCTGGTAAATGGGATTAGATAGGTAGGTCAGGTGTTTCTCACATGTCAGTACAGATTCGATGGGCCGAAGGGCCTCTTCTGCATTGTGATTCTGTGATTCCGTGATTCCACCCCCATCTTCTTGATTATCTAGAACACGTTGTTTGTGTCTGTTTGAAGTCTTTTATGCTGTTTAACTTTCAAAGCCAATGGCCTATTACAATACTGATTACTGATGTAATCTAAAGAATATATTTGCAGATGCTACCACATTAGGAGGATAACTTGAATTGAAGTCAATTCAGCAACTACTCAATGGGATGATAAGTATCAAGTAATGTTCACACCACACAAGCGCTAGGCAATGTCCATTTCCAAGAGAAAATCTAACCTTTTTCATTCAAAGGCATTATAAATACTAAATTGCCTGGGGGTAATAAGTCACTGCAAACTTAACTGCACCATTCATAAAAATAAATACTGTATTACAAAAGCAGGTTAGAGGCTGGGGAATTTTGCAGCCAATAATTTACCTTCTGTCCTCAAAATCTGTCCACCACCTACATGGCACAAGTTACGAGTGTAATGGAATGCCCTCTACCTATCTGGATGAGTGCAGCTCCAACAACACTCAAGAAAATCGACACATTACAGGACGAAGAAGCCTCAGGTATTCACTCCTCTGTACTGGTGCATGAAGACAGCAGTGTGTACCATCTACAAGATGTACTGCAACACCTCACCAAGGCTCTTTCAGCAACACTTTCCAAACCCTCAACCTCTACCACCCTTGAAGCCAAGGGCAGCAGACACATGGGAACACCACCATCTGCAAGTTCCTCTCCAAGTCACACAACATCCTGACTTGGAACTATGTCACCGTTCTTTCATTGTCACTGGGTCAAAACCCTGGAACTCCCTCCCTAACAACACTGTGGGTGTACCTACACCACATGGACTGCAGCGGTTCAAGAAGGCAGCTCACCACCACCTTCTCAAGGTCATCTAGGGATGGACAATAAATGCTGGGCTTTCCAGTGATGCTCACATCCCATGAACAAGTAAAAAAAAAAATAATTGGGAAAAGTATATTGTGAGTAGAGCAATTGCAAATGAAATTTAGTACTGACAAGTGTAAACTATTGCCCAGAAGAAGCAATAAGTGTAGGGCATGTACTCCATGACTGGTGTTAAAATAGCAAAGGATGAAATTGAAAGAGGCCTAATACACAATGCTTGACTTGTCTGACCAAAACAGAGCAGCAATCAACGAAACCTGTGAGATGTTGAAGTGTCCTGGTCAGGGACACCATGACCAGGTGGTGGTCCGTTATAGAGTCATAGAGGTCTACAACACAGAAAAAGGCCCTTCAGCCCATCGAGTCTGTGCCAGTCAAACAACCACCTAACTATTCTAATCCCATTTTCCAGCAGTAGGCCCATAGCCTTTATGCCATGGCATTGCAAGTGCACATCCAAATACTGAGGGTTTCTGCCTCTACCACCCTTTCAGGCAGAGAGTTCCAGATTCCCACCACCCTCTGGGTGAAAAAATTCTTCCTCACAACCCCTCTAAACCTCCTGCCCCTTACCTTAAATCTCTACCCCCTGGTTATTGATTCCTCCACCTAGGGGAAAAGCTCCTTCCGGCCTACCCTATCTATGCCCCTCATAATTTAACACGCCTCAATCATGTCCCTCCTCTGCTCCAGGGAAAATAACCCCAGGCTATCCAATCTCTCCTCATACTAAAACTCTCCAGCCCAGGCAACATCCTGGTCAATCTCCTCTGCACTCTCTCTTGAGCAATCACATCCTTCCTATAACGCGGATTCCAGAACTGCACACAATACTCTAGTTGTGGCCTAACCAGTGTTTTATACAGATCCAGCATAACCTCCCTGCTCTTATATTCTATGCCTCGGCTAATAAAGGCAAGTATCCCATATGCCGCCTTAACCACCTTATCTACCTGTCCCACTAACTTAATGAGCCGGTGGACATGTACACCAAGGTCCCTCTGATCCTTGGTACTTCCCAGGGTCCTGCCATTCATCGTGTATTCCTGTGCCTTGTTTGTCCTGCCAAAGTGCATCACCTCAATTTTATCTGGATTAAATTCCATTTGCCACTGATCAACCCATCTGACCAGCCCATCTATATCCTCCTGTAATCCAAGGCTATCCTCCTCACTATTTACCACCCCACCAATTTTCATGTCATCTGCGAACTTACTCATCAATCCTCCTACATTCAAGTCTAAATTATTTATATATACCACAAACAGCAAGGGACCCAACACCGATCCCTGTGGAACCCCACTGGACACAGGCATCCAGTCACAAAAACACCCCTCGACCATCACCCTCTGCTTCCTGCCACTCAGCCAATTCTGGATCCAATTTGCCAAATTGCCTTGGATCCCATGGGCTCTTACCTTAAGTATCAGTCTCCCATGCAGGATCTTATCAAAAGCCTTGCTGAAGTCCAAGTAGACTACGTCAAATGCATTGCCCACATTGTACACACCTGGTCACCTCTTCGAAAAATTCAATCAAATTGGTCAGACATGACCTCCCCTTAACAAAGCCATGCTGACTGTCCTTGATTAATCCCTGCCTCCCCAAGTGTAGATTAATTCTGTCCCTCAGAATTGCTTCCAATAGTTTCCCCACCACTGAGGTTAGGCTGACTGGCCTGTAATTCCCTGGTTTATACCTTCCTCCCTTCTTGAATAACAATGCCACATTGGCTGTCCTCCAGTCCTCTGGCACCTCTCCTGTGGCCAGGGAGGTATTGGAAATTATTGCCAGTGCCCCTGCTATCTCCTCCCTTGCCTCACTCAACAGCCTGAGGTACATTTCATCTGGGCCTAGAGATTTATCTACTTTTATGCCTGCCAGACTACTTAGAACCTCCTCCCTTTCTATGCTAATTCCTTTAATTATATCACAGTCCTTCTGCCTGATTTCCATACCCACATTGTCCCTCTCACTTGTGAACACCGACATAAAGTGTTCATTTAGAATCCTACCTATGTCTTCTGGCCCCAGACATAAATTACCACTATGGTCCTTGATGGGCCCTACTCTTTCCCTAGTTATCCTCTTACTCTTAATGTACTTGTAAAATAACTTTGGATTTTCCTTTATTTTACCTGCCAATGTTTTTTCATGCCCCCTTTATGCTCTCCTAATTTCCTTTTTAAGTTCCCCCCTACACATTCTATCCTCCTCTAGGGCTTCCGCTGTTTTGAGCCCTCAGTATCTGCCATAAGCCTCCCTTTTTCTCTTTATCCAATCCTGTATATCCCTCAACATCCAGGCTTCCATGAATTTGTTGGTCCCACCCTTTATCTTTACTGGAATATGTTGGCCCTGTACTCTCCCTATTTCCTTCTTGAATGAGTCCCACTGCTCTAATTCAGATTTACCTGGTGGCCAAATCATATTAGATCTTATTAAACTCGGCCTTCCCCCAATTTAGAACTCTGATTTCTGGCCCATCCTTGTCCTTTTCCATAACAACCTTGAATCTAACAGAGTTATGATCACTATCTGCAAAATGCTTCCCCACTGATACCTCTACCACTTGCCCAGCTTCATTCCCTAAAATTAAGTCCAGGACCACCCCCTCTACGTATTGGCTTAAAAAACTCTCCTGGATACATTTTAAGAATTCTGCTCCCTCTAAACCTATCACACTATGACTAACCCAGTTGATGTTGGGGAAGCTGAAATCCCCCACTATTACTACCCTATTATTTTTACACTTCTCTGAAATTTGCCTACATATCTGCTCTTCTATTTCTCTCTGACTGTTTGGGGGCCTATAGTACACTCCCGGCAATGTGATTGCTCCTTTTTTGTTTTTCAGTTCTATCCAAATGGCTTCATTTGAGGAGCCTTCTAAGATTTCGTCCCTCCTTACTGCTGTAATTGATTCCTTGATTAATATTGTGATACCTTCTCTTCTTCCACCTCCTTCCTTGTCTCGTCTGAAGACCCTGTATCCTGGAATATTGAGCTGCCAATCCTGCCCCTCTCTCAACCATGTCTCCGTGACAGCAATGACATCATACTTCCATGTGTTCCCAGGTCAATCCTGAACCTGGCAACCGTGCCCACCCGCCGAACTGAAAATTCTGCCCATAGGAGCAAGAATAGGTCACTCAAACCCTCAAGCCTGTTCTGCCATTCTCTTAGATCATGATTGATCTATACCTCAACTACATTTACCCACTATATCTGTTGATACTCTTAAAATACAAAATCTCCTGGGGCAGGATTTTTAGGCCAGCGGGGTGGACGTGATCAGCGGGCCTGGGAGCGGCTGGAGAATGGACCGCCGCCCGCGCTCAGCCCCTGGCTGCAATTTCACGCTGGGCTGGCCAGTTAACCGCCAGCCAGCATGAAACGCGTGCTGAAAGGCTCAGCATTGCCGGGGTTGGGGGCGGGAGGAGGGCGGCCGCTGATGTAACCTCGAGCGAGCGCTGAGTGAAAACTCCCTGAAGGCAGAGAGCTGCCCCAGGGAGCTGAAGACTTCAAAACAATCAAATAAAGATTTTAAAATCTGGAAAAAAAATGTCCGTGCATCAGAATCAGTCACCTGAACATATATATAATGAAATTTAGGTCCATGCATTGTCTTTATTTAATAATGGAAACCTCAGCCCGCCCTTGGATGAGGTTTCACCAAAATTGCAAAGTCCGCCTGGCAGATTTGCCCATCCACCAACCTTAACGTTGGACCGACCACGAAAAATCTGAGACAGTTGGAACTTTAACAACTTTATTTGTCTTCTTAGTTGTCGGCGGATGTGCTTCTGACACTCGTGTGCACCCGCCGACCAAAATATTGTGCAAGCACCGGATGAGGTTGGGATGCTCCCTCGATGTTGTCACGAGCGATTTTGCATCTGATCAGGTCGGGTGTGTACAGACAAACCAACCTAAAACTTCTGTTCCTGATGCTAATCTTAACAATTCCAGTTGACCCAGCAATGAAAGCGTTTTGGGGAAGTAAATTCCATATTTCTACAACTCTTGTTTCCCCACTTTCACTCCAAAATGACCTACCTCTATCTGCTTTGAAAATTTTGGGGGATAGTTGGATAAGGCCCCTGAAAATGTGTGTGGGAATCACAATGTGTGATCAACCCACATCTGTTGCTTCTGTTGCAGTAAGCATCCAATCTTCAGGCAGTGGTTTCTTTTGTGGCTTAGTACCATCAAGGCTGAGATAGACAGATCTTTGAACTATAAGGGAGTCAAGGGTAATGGGGAACAAGCAGGAAGGTGGAGTTGAAACCAAGATCTGATCAGCCATGATCCTAATGAATGGCAGAGAAGTTTCGAGGAGCTCCTGTGACCTACTCCTGCCCTTATTCCTTATGTTCTTATGTCCTCACCTCTGAATTTACATATCCTACAAATTCACTTGTGTGCTGTCAGCAGGAGATGTCTGCTATCCCAGTGAAGATACATGCATGCTCTGCCTGCTTCTCTCCATGGCCAGATAGATTGCAATGCACTAGCCCACTACTGGCATAAAGAACATCAATTACCTTCCTTGTACAGCAGTGCTTGGCAAACTGGGAGTTGTTAGAAATGTCACCTTCTCCAGCCTGGGAAGATCTCAGCACCATGAGGTTCATGACCATCACAGTCACTTGCCCTGCTCAGAGGCTGCAGGTCTGTGTGCAGATTTCAATGAACACCTCCTTCATTAAATGGAACCATCATACGCACTGTTCCCTGCTGAGCTTGAGGGAAGAGAGATGCTCTTGAAGACCCTGAGAAGATAAAGCTTCCTACTTAGTGCCCTTTTCCCCCTCCTCCTTTCTCTGTAAGTAGCTTGACCTCCTCCATTTTGCCTCCACTCCATTGCCCTGTCTTGCTGCAGGCCATGAGGGATGATAATAACAGCACTTATTTCTGGGACAAAATGGTTTTGTCAGAACTCTTGAAGTTAGAACCAAGGCCTTCGTGACATGTGGCACCATTCCCTGCCGACTTCACCAACTTTAAATGGCCCTAGAAAACCCACAGCACTTCTATTAACTCGGGCCGAACAAGTAGAAATCAATCAACAAATATCCTGGAAGTAGTTGATAATTTCTTTAAATAGTCCTAGGGAGGTCCTTTCTGCTGCTGAATTCATGTTCAGCTATGTTCAATTAAGAGACGGCATTGGTTGGAGTGTTCAGATTGAAAATGTTAGTGCTGGCATCAAGTCGGCATTAGATGTTCACTGATGTCATGACCTGCCTACTCTGCATACTTCCAGCGCACTCCCCTAACTCCAGCACAAATGCCCTCACCAAAATGGAGCCCTAATCAGGCCATAGCAGAAGCATGTAGGCATAGTGTGGATACCATTTTGCAATCACAACACTAAATGCGACAGTGAGAATATGGGCGCTATGGAGCCAAACTTTGCAGCCTATGATCCCTTGCTCTGGATTTCTCTATCAGAAGAGTTGGCTTCTTTATACCGACCCATAGAACCCCTTTATGATTTTAAATATGACAATTAGATCACCCCTCAACCTTCTAAACTCAAAGAATACAAGGCAAGTTTTTGCAACCTGTCCTCAGTATAACCCTTTAAGATCAAGTGTTTATTCTGGTGAATGTGGTGTGCATTGCTTCCAAGCCTAGTGTTTCTTTCCTGAGGTGCAGAGATTAAAACTAAATTACTCAAATGGAGTCTAACTAAGGCTATGTATAACTGAAGCATTATTACCGCACTTCTGTATTGCAATGACCTTTACATAAAGGCCAACATTTCATTACCTTTTTGATTATTATTTTAACCTGTGCACTAGCTTTTAAAAATCCACACATAGACACCCAAATCCCTTTCCTCCTCCATAACTCTTAGGCTCTCACCATGAAGAAAATATTCCAATTTGTCTTTCTTGGATCCAAAATGAATGACCTCAAACTTTCCACATCTGCCATAGCTTTGTCCTCTCCCTTAATCTGTCTGTGTCCCTTTGTAACCTTCCATTCACATCTACACAGCTTACCATCACTCAATTTTATTAGTTAGTGCTTCATCCAAGTTATTAACATATGGTGCAAAGCCACTTGTCATATCCCACCAAACAGAGAATGAGCCTTTTATTCTTACTATCTGTCCCCCAACCAATAACCGACCCATACCGCAAGGTTGCCTCTCATTCCACACACTTTGGTTTTTCCTAATATTTTCTTTTGCGGAACCCCATCAAAAACCTTGTAGAAGTCCAAATAGCCAAGAGGGTATGGTTTGTGCTTTAGACACAATTGGAAAACCACAGCCAAAAGACTCTTGAAATTGCCCTGATAAGACTAGGCTTCATGTGCTGCTAAAACTTATTTGCATAATAAATGTTGGGCTCAGCAAGATTTGGTTGTCCATGTGCATGAATCATGGAAAGCTAATATGCAGGTGCAGCAAACAATTCAAAAGGCAAATACTATATGGATCTTATTGCAAGGGAATTGCAGTACAAGGTTAAGGATGTCTTGCTGCAATTATATAGGGCTTTGTTGAGATCACATCTGGAGTACAAGTATAGTTTTGGTCTCCTTGCCGAAGAAATGGCAGACTTGCCTTAGTGGGGGTGCAATGAAGGTTCACTCAATTGACTCCTAAGATGACAGGTCTGCCCTCTGAGGAGAGATAATGGAATTACATTCTATGAGGTTTGGAAGAATAAGAGGCCATCCCATTGAAGTGTATAAAATTCTTAGAGGGCTTGGCAGGGCGGATGCTGAGAGACTGTTTACCCTTGGCTGAAGAGTCTTTGGTTGCAGTCAGAGGATATAGGATTGGTCATTTAGGACTGAGATGAGGAGAAATTTCTTGACAAGAGCTCAAGGACACAAGAAATAGGAGCAGGAATAGCCTATTTGGCCTATCAAGCCCACTCCATCGTTCAATGCGATCATGGCTGATCTTGGGCCTCAACTCCACTTTCCTGCCTGTTCCCCATATCCCTTAATCCCTGAGGGACCAAAAACCCATCTATCCCAGCCTTACAAGTATTCAATGGTGGAGCATCCACAACTCTCCGGGGCAGAGAATTCCAGAGGTTCACAACCATTTGAGTGAAGTAAACAGGGTCAGTCAGAGGGTTGTGAATCTTTGGAAGTCTCTACTCCAGAGGGATGTGGATGCTCAGTCGATTGGTATATTCAGGACTAAGATCGATAGATTTTTGGGAACTAAGGGAATCAAGGGATATGGAGATTGGGGGAGGGGGTGGGTGCGGGAGAAAATTGAGTCGATATAAAACTTCAGCCATGAGCTTTTTGAATGGCAGAGCAGGAGGGGGCAAATGACCAACTCCTACTTCTATTTTTTATGCCTTTATATTCTTAATGTATCTGCAATTTCCTCACTTGTTATTACCCTGGGGTAAAATCATCAGGCCCTTGAGATCTGCATAGTGTAAGTCTTATTATTTTCTCTTGCAATTTTAAAAACTTATATTAAATCCACTAGGTCTCTCCCTTGACTTATTTTTATGTCCCCTGATGTTATTCCCTTCCTTCCTGTAAACTAATACAAGGTACAGTATTCAGTTAACAAGACTGTTCATTTTCGAGATAAAAACAAAAAAACTGCGGATGCTGGAAATCCAAAACAAAAAAAGAATTACCTGGAAAAACTCAGCAGGTCTGGCAGCATCGGTGGAGAAGAAAAGAGTTGACGTTTCGAGTCCTCAAGACCCTTCGACAGAACTCTTAAAATTACCAAAAGCTCAGTGCTGTTTAGTTCCTACCATCTTATATTTTCAAAGTACAGGGGAGGAAATCCACTGGTGGCTCTATACAGTGGCCCTCATACATGCAAAAATCCTCCATTCAGTATCTGTAGTGGAATTTTAAACCTATTCTTTTAATAATTCATTTATAGTTTATTTTTTTAATAATTGTTCTTGGGATACGAGCATCATTGGCAAGGCCAGCATTTGTTGCCCATCCCAAATTGCCCATGAGAGTAGTTAAGAGTCAACCACATTGCTGTGGGCCAGAGTCACATAGAGACCAGACTGGGTAAGAACAGTAGGTTTCCTTCCCTGAAGAAGGACGTTGATGAACCAGATGGGTTTTTACAATAATCAATGATGGTTTCATGATTTCATTACTGAGACTAGCTTTTAATTCCAGTTTTTATTAGGTGAATTTAAATTCCACCAGCTGCCATGGTCGGATTTTAACCTGTGTCCCCAGAGCATCAGCCTGGGCCTCTGGATTACCAGTCCAATGACATTACCCCTACACCACCACCTTCATTCAAATAGCAAACAGGAACTCTTGGCAGGAAAATCTGGGCCAATGTATGTAACGTTTGTGGTTTTATGTCTGCTCTGTGGCGGAGGTATAGCTCGGTTTTGGCACAGGTGAAAAATAATGCATCAGCTGCCCTGTAGAACTGAAACTCAGGCAGGGTGTATAACAGAGGCCTGATCTGCGACTGCTTATTTTCTGCTCCCTTCAAAATGAAAATTGCCCCCAGCTTGAAGATGCTATGAACATTAAGTTTGGGTGGAGCCCCAGGTTTTACTTTCACCTACCCCCTCAATGATCTTAAAAATGATCTCCTCCAAAGATATCAAGGACTTGTCACTTCCTCCGTTTTGTGTCCGTCCTCTTGTATTTTTTGCCATCTTGTCTCATCGGCCGAGAAGCAGCTTTGTAATATTGTAATCACACAGGCGTATATAGGAACAGGGATCAGTCCCTGGAGCTTGTCCTGCCATTATAATCATGGATGATCTGTAGGTTTACTTAATTTATCCACGTTTCCTCAATATGCCTTGATGTCTTTACCTGACAAAAGTAGTGTAACTCAATATTCAAGTAGTGGGAGTGCGTGTAGAATCAGGCATTTAATCTGCAGATCCCATAGGGGCGGGGGAGTGGTATTTATGGAGGCACCAGGCCTCTTGTCTGCCAGTTGGAAAACCACTTGCCTGCTCTGGGAAGGACAGAATTGATTTGGCTAGAGCTAAGGAATAAGAAGGGTGTAATTACATTGCTCAGTGTATTGTATATACCACCAGCTAGTGGGGAGGATATAGAGGAACAAATCTGCAAGGAAATTACAGAGAGGTGTAAACATCATCGAGTAGTTTTAATGGGGGTCTTTAATTACCCATACGTATACTGGGATAGTGGTAGCATAAGGGGCTGTGAGGGACAGGTGTTCCTAGATTGTGTTCAGGAGAATTTCCTACAGCAGTCTGTGTCCAGTCCAACAAGAAAGGAGGTACTGTTAGACCTAGTTCTTGGGAGTGGGGTGGGCCAAGTAGATCAAGTGACAGTGGGGGAACATTTAGGGAACAGTGATCATTGTATCATAAGGTTTAGGATTATGGTTGAAAAGGATATTGGTCAATCCAGAGTAAGAATAATCAACTGGCAGAGAGTGGACTTCAATGGGGCAAGAACGGAGCTGGGTCAGATAGACTGGAGACAAAGGTTGACAAGAGAAACAGGAGCTGAACAATGGGCTACCTTCAAAGAGGAGAAGGGTTGGGCACGGTCAAGGTACGTTCCCTCAAAAGGGAAGGGTAGGACAAACAAATCTAGAGCTCCCTGGATGACAAAGGAGCTGGAAATTAAGTTAAAAAAGTAAAGATGTGCTTATGACAGATATCAGGTAGCAAATACAATTAAGAGCCAAGCTGAATACAGAACGTTCAGAAGGGATGTGAAAAAGCAGAAACGAGAAGCAAAGAGGGATTATGAGAAAAGACTGGCAGCTAACATAAAAGGAAATCCCAAAGTATTCTATAAGCACATGAATAGTAAAAGGGTGGTAAAAGGAGGAGTAGGGCCGATTAGGGACCAAAAAGGGGATTTACACATAGAGGCAAGAAGCACAGTTAAGGTGTTAAATGAATACTTTGCATCTATCTTTACCTACAAGGCAGATGCTGCCCAGGACATGGTGACAGAGGAGGAAACTCAGTCACTAGAAGGGTTTAAAATTGATAAGGAGGAGGTATTGGATAAGCTGTCGGTACTTGATAAGGCACCGGGACCACATGAAATGCATCCAAGAATATTGAAGGAAGTGAGGGTAGAAATTGCAGAGGCACTGGCAATAATCTTTCAACATTCCCTTAAGTCGGGGGGGGTGGGGGGGGCGAGGGTGGGGGGGGTGGGGGGGGGGGGGGGGGGGGGGGTGGGGGAGCGGGGGGCGGGTGCTGGAGGAGTGGAGAATTGCAAACATTACACCCTTGTTCAGAGAAGGTTGTAAAGATCTGCCCTGCAATTACAGTTAATTATTCTTACTCTGGATTGACCAATATCCTTTTCCACCGGAATCCTAAACCTTATGATACAATGATCACTGTCCCCTAAATGTTCCCCCACTGTAACTTGATCTACTTGGCCCACCTCATTCCCAAGAAATAGGTCTAGCAGTGCCTCCTTTCTTGTTGGACTGGACACGTACTGCAGTAGGAATTCTCCTGAACATAATCTAGGAATGCTTGTCCCTCACAGCACTTACACTAGTCTATTTACAGGTAATTAAAGTCCCCCATTATAATTACTCTACAATGTTTACACCTCTCTGTAAGTAAACCAGTCAGTTTAACTTTGGTGGTGGGGAAGCTTCTAGAAACAATTATTTGAGATAGAATTAATAGTCACATGGAAAAATTTGGATTGATTCGGAAGAGCCTGCATGGATTTGTTAAAGGGAAATCATGCCTAGCTAATTTGCTGCAGCTTTTTGAAGAGGTAACAGAGATGGTTGATGAGGGCAAGGCCATTGATGCGGTGTATATGGACTTCCAAAAGGCATTCGATACAGTGCCACACAACAGGCTTGTGAGGAAGGTTGTAGGCCATGGAATAAAAGGGACAGTAGCAACTGTAGTGGATACAAAATTGGCTGAGAGATAGGAAACAGAGAGTAATGGTTAATGGAAATTTTTCAGGCTGGAAGAAGGTTTGTCGTGGAGTTCCCCAGGGGTCAGTATTGGGACCCTTGCTCTTCCTGATATATGTAAATGATCTAGATCTTGGTGTGCAGGAGACAATTTTAAATTTCCCGGATGACACAAAACTTGGGAGAATTGTAAATTGTGAGGAGGACAGTGTAGATCTCCAAAAGGACATTGACACATTGGTGGAGTGGGCAGATAGGTGGCAGATGAAGTTCAATACGGAGAAATGTGAGGTGATACACTTTGGTACAAAGAACATGGAGAGACAGTATAAAATAAGGGATACTATTCTAAAGGCTGTACAGGAGCAGAGAGACTTGGGTGTATATGTACATAAGTCGTTAAAGGTGACAGGACAGGTAGAGAGAGCTTTTTCCAAAGCATACAGTATTCTAGGCTTCATTAATAGGAGCATAGAGTTCAAGAGCAGGGAGGTTATGATGAACTTATGTAAGACACAGGTTAGACCTCAGCTGGAGTATTGTGTACAGTTCTATGTGCCACACTATAGGAAGGATGTGAACGCATTGGAGAGAGTGCAGAAGAGGTTTACAAGAATGGTTCCAAGGCTGGACACTTCAGTTATGAGGAAAGATTGGAGAAGTTGGGACTGTTTTCCTTGGAGAGAAGAAGGCTAAGAGGAGACTTGATAGAAATTTTCAAAATAACGAGGGGCCTGGACAGAGTAGATAGGGGGAAACTGTTCCCGCTTGTAAATGGATCGAGAACCAGAGGGCACAGTTTTAAAGTGTTTTGCAAAAGAAACAAATGTGAGGCGAGAAAAAGCTTTTTCACACAGCGAGTGGTTAGGGTCTGGAATGCACTGACTGGAAGTGTGGTGGAGGCAGGTTCAACTGAGACATTCAGGACGGCATTGGATAATTATTTAAATAGAAACAATGTGCAAGGTCACGGGGAAAAGGCATGAGATTGGTACTAAGTTAAAATGCTCAGAGAGCTGGTGCAGACATGATGGGCTGAATGGCCTCCTTTTACACTGTAACAATTCTGTGATTCTGTGATTCTCTCTCAGGCACTTAAGTGGCCAGTGGCAGGATCAAGGACCCTGGGTGTGAAAATCCTACCCAAGGAAAGCTACCAGCCAATCAGAGGCTTTTGCTCAGCAGCGTCACTGTGAAGGCAATGGCTGCTGCTGGGCCGACAGCCATCAAAAGCCCAGGGTCAAGGAGTGACCCAGGCCAGAGAAAAGTGATGGTGGGAGGGGTTTCACGGAGTGAGGGCAGCAGGGAGAGGCAACAAGGTGCCAATCAGCAGCAATCACCCCTCACCCTTCCCAAGCTAGGTCCTTTGACCAAGCACTGAGTGCCTTTGAATGAGGACCTCCCCCCTTCCCCGCAGAACACAAGCAGCCCACACAGGTTTGTTTGTTGTGCTCCCTGTGTGGCAACAGGCCTGCCCATAGCTAAATTAATACAGGCAGCAGTGGGATGGGGCTCTTAAGTGGTCATTAAGGGCCTCATTTGGCAGCTGGGATGTAACTTTTATGTTTTATTTTAGCATTTCTTGTGGCCAGGAGTAGGAATAGTCCTCCTATGGGCCAGAAATGTTAGGCTTCCCTTGCTACCCACCCCCCCACACTCCGACCAAATCATAACCAAAGGCACAACCCTTCTCCTAAAGTTGGTCGGAAGGGTCCCCCCTCCCAATTTCTGCCTTACACATTCCAACCGCCAATGATTGCTGGGAACTAATCGCTCGGGTATCTAGCCGTAGCCTGCTGCCTGTGGATGCCCACTCACAGGCTGGTACTCAACCTGACCAGTTGTTGGGCAAACCACTGTATGGATTTACTTAACTGTGACTCTGCCATTAAGATCGCGAGGGTCTCTACACCCCAGCCTTGCTGGCTCCATCGCTCCCTACTGTGTTCCCCCACATCATTCCCCATCAACTTCCTGGCCCATCTTATGGAAATCAGAATCACTGATGCAGAAGTTTGTGACTCTCCTGTGAATAGGGAATGTACAGCCATGCTGACTGACTTGTGAGTGACGTGTAAGTAAATTGTGTAGCTGCATCAGAGCATAAACTGATAAGTTATAAAAACACTGCTTATACTTGTGTTGGACAGCTCTTGATTCATGAAGAATATTTGTTCCAGGTCTTTGGGACCACTTCAACTCAAATCCTTCAGGCTATCCTTATTTGAAAAGTCATTGAAATATGAGGGTACAGTTTGAGTAGCTTGCCTTTGCTGCATGGAAATGTTTGCTCTTTTCCATTTTGTATTTTGAAATATGAAGTCTTACAGTTTGCCAATCATTTGGTATTTGGATTTCTGGCTGATAGTTGTTACTATGGCACTGGGACACACAAGGACCCTCCATGATGCTCTCTGTACTGGGTGTGAGGGGATTGGTTAAAAAAATAAACAACCGCTACTGCATAGTGTCGTAGAATCTTACAACATAGTAGAAGGCCATTCATGCCTGTGCTGACTTTTTGAAAAGAGCTGTCTGATTTAGTCTCGCACTTTTCCCTTATACCCACAAATTATTCCTCTTCAAAGGCTGAATTTTCACCATGGAGGCGAAACAGGTGCCAGGTCTGTCTTTGAGTCAGGAACCCAGGGTAAACTGATTAAAGTTCATTTCACATGGAGAATGTCATTAGAAGATATGGAGATATTTTCCTGTCCACTTTCAGTCAGTGGGGGCGGGAACAAAAATGGTTCAGAACAAGCATGTGGGAGCAAACATTTAGACTCTTGCAGCAGGCACTGCTCAGGCTGCTGATTGTCCTGAGACAGAAATCTGTTGATTGTGCCAAAGCCTTTCCCTGCACCGGAGGGAAGCGAGATGTCACAGGGGGGCTGGAGAGCTGGCATCCAGAGCAGAGCAGACCCTTGCTTCATCAGTGCTGACTTGGATCTAATGCTGGAGACCGTGAGAGAGAGAGAGAGAGGAGGGAGGGTGGCAGGAGGAGGCCACCTTGTCATGCAGAAGGACACCTTTTCCAGTCAGCATCATCTTCCTCCACCTCCTCTTCCTCCTCCTCTCTTACCTCCTGGGGTGAGCTGTTACTTTTCAGGCCCTCCTTGTCCTTCAGGCCCACACTTCTCAGGAGGGCCAAGTTATGGAGAGTGCAGCAGATCACCACATTGACAGAGACCCTTGCAGGAGGGTATTGGAGGGCATCATCCGATTGATCCCAGTCTTCAGGACCCTGATGGTCAATGGTTCCCTGCTGAGCAGGTGACATTGGTTGCATCACCTCTGTGCCTCTGTCCAGGGCCGTTGTAGAGGAATATGCAGCCATGTCTTCAAAGGATTTTGCTTGTCCCTTTGGATCCACCCTTGCATTTTGGGGATTGGAGTAAAGATCTGAGGCAGCCTGGGCGAGTAGAGGATGAAGAGGATGTACTGTCCAGCTCTGGCAAAGAGGGCAACAGTGACCAGTGAGATGCAGGTCATTGGAAGGGGTCAGATACAAAGAAGTTGAAGCCCCCAGTGACTCTGACAACCACTGGCAGGGTTTGGCAACCAATGCTGTGAGATGTGAGGTCTTCAACAACAAGATGCCAGGGACCATTGACACTTGTGGCATAAGGTCTCAGTCATTTCCCGGTAGCTCTGTCTTTGGTGGTAGATCCTGTCTTAAGAGTGCCTCCTGCCCCTTTTGCTCTCCCTCATGTCTGGGTTTCTACCCTTCCCATGGGGCATATTGTCCCTCATCACCTCTGGGACCAAAATGACAGTAGTGCCCCAATGCCAGCAGCAGCTTCCTTTTAGACAGGTGGCTATCCTATTGTGTTTTTCAGCCTTGTCCCTGCACTGCTTCCCCTGCAATGCCAAAGTGGTGCCAATGCTTTCAGTGCCAGAGAATTGAGTGCTCACACTCCCTGACACTGGCACACGCACATATTTCACATACTTACCAAGTGCTAAGCCTTCCTTTCACAGAATCACAGTGCAGAAGAGGCCCTTCGGCCCATCGAGTCTGCACTGATACGTGAGAAACACCTGACCTACCTACCTAATCCCATTTACCAGCACTTGGCCCATAGCCTTGAGTGTTATGATGAACCAAGTGCTCATCCAGGTACTTTTTTAAAGGATGTAGAGGCAACCCAACTCCAACACCCTCCCAGGCAGTGCATTCCAGACCATCACTACCCTCTGGGTAAAAAAGTTTTTCCTAACATCCCCCACTGATCCTCTTATGGGACCTTGGTGATGTCCTGGGGCATCCTTGACCAGCTCCCCACTGTGTACCTGCCTCCCCTCAGCCGGTCAGAAACTGGTGGCTTCTGAAATCCTCGAAACGTTCCACCTACCCCATTCAACAAGATCTTAATGATCTTTCAAACAAACTTAATATGCCTCATTTTGGAGGACAGCGAGATTTCTGTCCGATGTCCCCCCCCCCCCCCCCCCCACCCCCCCCCCCCCATCCCCCCCCCCCCCCCCCCCCCACCCCCCCACTGGTGTGACAATTACCAACGCTGGGATCAGCACCTTGAGATTAACATGCTGTCTGGCACCAGTATTTTCAGGACACTGCTGCCTCTGTTTCTGCTATCCAGGGGTGGGGGACACGGGCAGGGGAGCGTTGGGAGTGGGCTGGGCTCCAGAAGTTCAGCTCCAAGTATTAAATAGAATTGCATTTTGAAAGCGCCCATGGACTCTGATTCCACCACATTTTCAGGCAGTGTGTTCCAAATCTTAACAACCCTCTAAGTAAAGAAATTTCTCCTCATTTCTCCCCTTGTTCTTTTGCAATTGTTGTAGTTTAATGACTTCTGGTTACTGACCCAGTGCTAACTAGCTTCTTCAGACCTGTTCTATCAAAGTCCATCATAATTCCGAATATCTCTATTAAATGTCCCCTTAACCTTCTCTGCACGGGGAGAATAATCCCAGTTTTTCCAATCTCCCCACATAATTGAAGTTCCTCATTTCTGCGATCATCCTGGTAAACCTCCAGGGCTTTGACACCGGTTGTGACTCGATGGATTGGACAGATTTCAATAAGAAACAGATAAGCTTTATTGCAGAGAGATTTTCAGTTGCTACATGTTCAGTCAGGACTCTCATCAGGAAGCCCGACCTCCTGGATTGCCTATACTTAGGGTTCATTGGTCAGAGCCTCCCAGAACATAACTTGACCCCTGATATACAGCAGGAGAGGCTATACCTTCAGTTATTACATTTCACCCCCCGTTAGTTTTTTTTACAATTTCTATTTACAGGGAAACATTTGAATATCCAACAACATAAACATATATACAACTTCAGGTGATTAAAGATCAAGTGTCTGAGGTGTTCTCAGTATATGGCTAGAGCTGTGTAGCTCTACTACTTAAGGCTCCTCAACAGGATCAACAGGATCTGGAACTGCGGCATGAGACACATCATTAAAAAGTGGCAGCTCTGAGTTTGGCAACACTACAGAGACATCAGGCATGTCTATTCCAGGTGAATCTGTCACCTCAGGAATTGATGGTTCAAAGTTAATCACAGGTGGAATAGTTGGTTGTCAGAATGTTTTTTTCTAGTACAAATATGATCCATTGGCTTACGAACAATTCTATCCTCCACTTGTATTTGGAAAGATAAGGGACCAGTCTCTGAGACAATGGTTCCAGGAACCCAACAAGGTCCACTTCCGAAACTTTGCATGAATACCATGTCACCTACATTGAATGTGTGAGCTTTGCTATGTATATTGTGGTTCAATTTTTGATTACTCTGATTCCGTTCTACCTTCCCCTCTAAATTTGGAAACATCAGGCTTAACCATATACATAGGTGGGGCATTTTATCAACAATTCAGATGGTATTGAACCCGTAGTCGAATGTGGCATTGTCCGAGAACTAAGAAGATAGTGGGAAAGCCGAGATTCTACAGTACCTTCTGATAACCTTTTCAATCCAGACTTGAAAGTTTGTACAGCTCTTTTGGCTAAGCCATTCAATGAGGGATGGTAAGGGGCTGTTTTAATATGTCTGATTCCATTCAGATTCATGAAGTTCTGAAACTCTGTGCTGGTAAATGCTGTAGCGTTATCAGAAACGGCGATTTTCGGTCGGCCCTGTATGCCAAAACAGTGACGCAGCTTCTCGATACTTGCGCTTGATGTTAGCAATTTGACATTGTATACATCGATTCATTCAGAAGATGCATCTACAATCAACAAAAGCATGGTACCTAAGAATGGTCCTGCATAATCAATATGTAGTCTAACCCAGGGTCAACCAGGCCACTCCCACAGAAGCAGGGGAGTTGAAATAAGCAACTTCTGTTGTTGCCGACAGTGGAGACAGTGCTTGACCACGCTTTCAATGTCACTGTCAATGCCTGGCCACCAGACATAGCTTTCTGCAAGCATTTTCACCTTTGATATGCCTGGATGCACACGGTGAAGCTCTGTCAAGAGTTGTTCTCTACTTTGTGATGGGATGACTGCCCTTGATCCCCAAAACAATTCCATCTTGACAGCTTAACTCTGTGTTTCTTGCATGGAATGGTCTCAAATCTTCAGATACAGGCAAATGTGACAATCCTTGCCAAACAAAGTCTCTGACTTTTGAGAATATTGGATCTCTCTTCATCCAATTTCCAATTTGCTTCACACACACAGACAAAGCATACAAGAAATTCAGCAATAGCACAACTTCTTATGGAACAGGAGCATGTACAATGCTATCTGGTAATGGGAGATGACTGAGTGTGTCTGTATTTACAATGTATAAAGGTGTACTCATACATAGATAATGTCAGACCACTGGAACTATGGGTGCTGCCCATTCCAAGAATTGGACAGGTTGGATGATGCCCAGCTTTTCTAACCAGCACAGTTCTGCATCCACCTTCTCCTTCAACGCATAGGCACAGGTCTGGCCTTAAAGAAACGTGGTGTTGCCTGAGGATCCACATATACATTGGCCTGCGTGCCTTTTAACTTCCCTAATTCATCTTGAAATCCCATGTTGTATTTCCTTAGCAGTTCAAGAACTCCTCCTGTTTTCATGTTTAATATCTCGGACCAGTCAAGCTTGATTGTCTATAACCAGTCTCGGCCTAAAAGACTAGGCCTTCTCCTGTCACCATTATCACAGACAGCTTGGATGTCTGTTGCCTGTAAGACACTGGTACTGTGACGATGCCCTTTACCTGAATAGATTCTCCAGTGTATGTCTTTAAATTAGCAGTTGTTCACTCCAAATTCATTGGCTGTCTATCTTCGTTAAGGTATTTGAAAGTGTGCTCTTGCACCACTGTAGTTAAGGCACCCATATCCACCTCCATTATTAGTGGCTTCCCATTAACTTGGATTGTGACAGTGATAAGATTGGTTTTTACAGCGGTGACATTATACAGGGAATAGATGTCAGTGTTGGCAGCTTCAGGTTCTGCTGTATTCTTTAATGCAGTCATGTTAGTTTGCTTATTTTTTACAGACTGTTTCCACTTTGCCCTGCATTGCCTTACTACATGACCTTTCTTATGGCAGTAATGACATTCTGCCTCCTTGAATTTACAGGTGAGCGCTCCGTTATCAGCTGCACATCTATAACAGATTAACCTCAGAGTCATTACTAAAGTGTTTCTCCTAGGCTTATGCATGTTCCCAACCGCAGACATTGCATCTCCCTCAGATGCTATGTTGGATGCGTTGCAAAGCCTGTGAGTCTCTCGCAGTACTTTCCACGGTGAGGGAGATGTCTACGGCGCGCTTAAAGCCGATGTCGACCTCGGCGAGTAAGCAGCACTGTGTGGTGTCGTCCTGAACTCCACAAACGAATTGGTCCCGCAGCATATCATTTAATGTTTCCCCAAAGTGGCAGTGTTCTGTCAACTGCTTAAGGCTCGCTACAAGGATTGTGATAGACTATCCCGGGGCCCTAACTCTGGGATTAAATTTATTACGTACAGCTTCGACTGGAGGTGCGATTTCGTGATGTCCATTAATTCATTATAGGATTTAGAATTGGGCACACTTGGGGCCATCAGGCTGTGGATGAGCTTGGATGTCTTACTGTCACTCAAGAGGATGGCCTTCTGCTTCCACTCCGTGGTAAATTCACGCGCCACGAAATAAAATCCCAGGAGCTCTACATACTGGCTCCAGCCTTCCATTGTCGCATCATAAGGATCGGTTCTGCTGAAGATTGGCATGACTGCTGAGTAGCCTTTTCTTTCTTCTTAGTAATCGATGTACTCACGGTAACAGGACAAGGTGCAGCGTTGGGGCTATTTTACCCTCGTCGCCAAATGTAATGACTCGGCGGAGTGGGCAGGTTTCGACAAGAAACAGATAAACTTTATTACAGAGAGCTTTTCAGGTGTTACACGCTCGATCAGGACTCTCGCCAGGAAGCAACCCCCACCCCCACCCCCAACCCTCCCCGGATTGCCTGAACTTAGGGCTCATTGGTTGGAGCCTCCCAGAACATCACATGACCCCTGATAGACAGCAGGGAAGTCTAGACCTTCAGTTACTACATCTTCCCTGAAGTGTGGTGCCCAGATTCATACACAATACTCCAGCCGAGCTAACAATTGATTTGTAAAGATTTAGCATAACTTGATTTTGTATTCAATGCCCCTATTTACAGAGTCAAGAGCGAATTCTTAACCACCTTACTGACTTAGCCTGCCACCTTTAAAGATATGTGAAAATGCAGTGCCAGGTCTCCCTACTCTTGCACCCCCTCAAACTAACACCATTTGGGTTATATGGCCTCTCCATATTGGCTTACCTAAGGTGCAAGATGCAGCGCAAACCTGGCAGTCAAAAAACAAATGATCAGTTCAGAATTAGCCTACTGAAATTAATTCCCAATACTGAGCCCAGACACGCAATGTGAGTACATGATGATGGCTCCTTGTGTATTTGGACGTTGAATTTGTTACAGATACTCAGCTTGTTGACACAAAGGTTAATTACACTGCAAAATGAGATGAGTCTATCTTTACTTACAGCCCAGTAATAATTTTCCATGTACAGATATGTTATAAAAATGGCACAAGCGGTAACCTGACCCGCCTGTAAGAATCCATTGAATTCACCCCTGACCTTTCTTCTTGAATTGAGAGGGACTAACCCTGAGAACCCCAAGGCTAATTGAATTTTAGAAGAAAGGTGAAACTTTATTTCAAATGTATTGCTGTACCCCAGAGGAGATGTACATTTTCAATAGATTGGCAGTACAACATTATGTACCAAGCAAAGGTTAGTGAAAGACAGGATATATGCATCAGGCAAAAAATGTTAATTAGTGTTTGTAGCTTGCAAGTTGCCATCTTGCTTGTTTAATTGTACTATATGTGTTTTGTGGACAGGTAGCATCACACATAATATCTTTCTTTTCAAAGTATTAAGAATCAGATACTGCCCAGAATTTCCCTTCATCAACTTGTACAGATATATTGCCAGAATATGTGGCATTCTTGTCGTTGGAAACGTATGCTGAACTCCTCTATAAATCTCATTTGCATACACTGAAGAGCAAAAATAAGCATAAAACAAGCACAAAGTCAGCTAATGATTAGCAGCCCCGAAAATGCATCTGGAGCATACACCGTTTTATCCAGCTGAAGTAATGGAAATTAGTTGGATATCATCAAACCATCATTAACACACAATAACACTGTGGCATGGTTAAGAAAATTCAATGGTGGAAGCATTTCCCCTTTTAATGTGACCGATCCTGATGCCATAATGAAGCATTCCAAGATATATACTAAATACTGAAGTAAAAATAGAAAACGCTGGAAATACTCAGCAGATCTGGCAACATCTTAGTTGAAAGAGAAAACATAGTTTATTCCGGGTCTATGCTCTATCAGTCAGAACTGGGAAAGGTTAGAAATGTGTAAGGTTTTGAGCAAGTGAGAGGGGAGGGAAAGGGGTTAAAAAGAACAGAAAGGAGGGTCTCTGATAAGGTGGAGGGCACGAGAATTTAAAGAACCAAGGGTTCATGTTGTAAGGCCAAAGGGAGTGATAATGGGACAAGTAGAGAAACAAAAGAGCCATCTAGAAGAGGTATGAATCACAGGATTTGTGCATAAAATGCAGTAGAGATCCCACAGAAAAAAAGCTGAAAAGTAAAAGCAAGAATTAAGGCTTGTACAAGGGCTTTTCCAGCATTGTTGAACCAAAAATTACAAGGAAATTCTGGGCCATTCTTATACCATCACATTGAGAGTGAAAAACGAGCATTTTACAACCATCATATCAATCTCCAAAGTGAAAGTGTTGCTTTTGCTCATTCCCAGCAGTCTGTAATTTGCATAATGAACACAGCTGAGTCAGTTGGACCATTTTTAGTCCGTTCTCTGTTAATTATTTTTAATGGTGGGGGGGATCATGGTAGACATTGTTGACACTGAACCTTCATATATTTGACGTAAGGAGAATTGTGATAGCTCCAGGCAGGCTCAGAAAATCAGGAATCCTGGAGGAACAGTTAGAAGATATTTTGTTCAAGCAAGGAAAGATGTGGGAAACATGGCGCATTCCTTATTTTATATCATTATGCAAAGATGTTTTGATTAAAATAAGTGAATTTGATTATGATTTTTGCTCTGTACATTTAGTCATTGTGGAATAAATTAGCTCAGTCTTTGAAGAGATTGAAAAAATACAGGTGTAAAAGATATGCCTATCTGACTCAGGTCATAAGGGGTGCTATTATTATCTCACCTACCTCATGTTATTGTGAAACCAGGTAGAAGGATGAATGAGTCAGCTCCCCCATGAGTAAGATACTCCGGCCACTTGAAGGTGAGACACTGAACCCAAACAGTATCTACAGTAAATCTGAACTTGTAATGCTCCTATTTATAAAACACCATCTTCAGTTCTTTATTAATGGCTTGTCTACCTATACTTGTACTGTCAGAGAACTATGTATTTGAACACTGAGGTAACTCAGATATTATCAGCATCTATTCATTGACTGGATACTTCCATTTCTTGTTATTCTTTGCAGAATGTATTAACTCAGACTTATCCACCTTATATTGAAAAGAAAAATTCTGCAGAAGGTGGAGCTAATTGGAAAACTTCAGCATGAGATCCAGAACAAGCAAGCTGGGACAAATGGCTTTCTGCTCTGTGATTCTATGATATTAGAAGGCAGTGTATTCAATCTGTCTAGATATTAACCAAGAAAGCTGCTTACTAACTATATCATTTAATTTCAAGGACGGAATTGATGAAAACTGGAGACTGTGGGCGGGATTTTCTGGTCCCGCATACAGCTGGGATTTTCCAGTGCCACCGAAAGTCAATGGACTTTGGCTGGCTCTCCAAATTTTCTATTCCAGCCTGCAACACCCGGCCTGTGAAGTAAAACATTCCTAAAGCTTTTTCACATAGCCTTGAATTGAGGAATAAAAGATGACTCCAACATGTTTTCAACAATGTCAGGACCACATAAGCTGTGTGATCAAAGAAGAACAGTCTTGTTCTCTTTTACTTGTCTTCTGCTAATTCTTCCTTTCTGCATTTCCTTTTCCTTCTTGACCACCAAACAGCTGTGGGGTTTGTACGTTTATATGTTCTTACTTAATTGTTCTTCTGCAAAGTAAGTAAAAATAAGAGATGTTTATGGAGACAAGACCATCCCAGTATGCAAAGTTCTAGTGTCAATCTTCTATCAAGACGCCTCCCCCTACAGTTTTAATAGACAGCTTTGGTATAGACCAGTTTCCAGAGTCACTTCTTGTATTCTTTTGCCGCCCAGCTGGACAATTGTCAGGAATCTTCAGAGAGCTACGAATCTCCAAAGTCATTTTCTAAGCTTCATGCAATGTCACTGAGCACAAATGTATGCCACAAATTAACACTGGTCAATTTCATGTGAGGAAAAATTGCAAAAGGGAATGGACACAACAATTATTGCATTTAGTTTTGTCTGCTCATTCTACTAACCTGCCCATTTTTAGAGGTAGTATCTGTGGGTCTTATCTTTCCATCTTGTGCTTAGTATTTTCCATTTGTCTGCATTATATTTCAACTGCCTTCATCTGTTACATTCGTATTTTATACAACTGACTCTGCTATTCCTGAGCTGCCTCTTCCAATTGGCCTCTTTGGTACCATTAGTAATTTTTTAATTCATTCATGGGAGGAGGGCATCGCTGGCTAGTCCAGCATTTATTGCCCACCCCTAATTTCCCTTTACAAGACGGTGGTGAACTGCCTTCTTGAATGGCTGCAGCTTATGAGGCGTAGGTACACCCACAGTGCTGTTAGGAAGGGAGTTCCAGGATTTTGACCCAGCGACAGTGAAGGAACGGCGATATATTTCCAAGTCAGGATGGTGAATAACTTAGAGGGGAACTTCCAGGTGGTGGTGTTCCCATCTATCTGCTGCCCTTGTCCTTCTAGATGGTAGTGGCCATGGGTTTGGAAGGTGCTGTCAAAGGAGGCATGCTGAGTTCTTGCAGTCTATCTTGTAAATGGTACACACTGCTGGCACTGTACATTGGTGGTGGAGGGCGTGAATGTTTGTGGATGTGTTGCCACTCAAACAGGCTGTTTTGTCCTGGATGATGTCAAGCTCCTTGAGTGTTGTTGGAGTTGCACTCATCCAGGCAAATGGGGAATATTCCATCACAATCTTGATCTGTGCCTTGTAGATGGTGGACAGGCTTTGGGGAGTCAGGAGATGAGTTCCTCGCCACAGGACTTCTAGCCTCGGACCTGCTCCTGTAGCCACCATATTTATATGGCTAGCCCAGTTCAGCTTCTGGTCAATGGTAACTCCCAAGATGATGATGGTTGGGGGTTCAGTGATGGTAATGCCATTGAATATCAAGAGGCGATGGTTAGATTCTCTCTTGTTCGAGATGGTCATTGCCTGGCACTTGTGTGGCGTGAATGTTACTTGCCATTTGTCTGCCCAAGCCTAGATATTGCATTTGGATGTGGACCGCTTCAGTGTTTGAAGAGCCGTGAATGGTGCTGAACATTGTGCAATCATCAGCAAACATCCCCACTTCTGACCTTATGATGGAAGAAGGAAGGCCATTGATGAAGTAGCTGATGATGGTTGGGTCGAGGACACTACTCTGAGGAACTCCTGCAATGATACCCTGGGGCTGAAATAACTGACCTCCAACACCACAACCATCTTCCCTTGTGCTAGGTATGACTCCAAACAGCAGAGAGTTTTTCCCTGATTCCCATTGACTCCAAGCTCCTTGATGCCACACTCAGTCAAATGCTGCCTTGATGTCAAGGGCAGTCAGTCTCACCTCACCACTGGAATTTAGCTCTTTTGTCCATGTTTGAACTAAGGCTGCATTGAGGTTAGGAGCTGAGTTGCCCCAGTGGAACCCAAACTGGGCATCAGTGAGCAGGTTATTGCTAAGCAAGTGCTGCTTGATAGCACTGTTGATGACCCCTTCCACTACTTTACTGATGATGGAGAGTAGACTGATGGGGAGGTAATTGGCTGGGTTGGATTTGTCCTGCTTTTTGTGTACAGGACATACCTGGGCAATTTTCCACATAGCCGGGTAGATGCCAGTGTTGTAGCTGTACTGGAACAGCTTGGCAAGGGGCACAGCAAGTTCTGGAGCACAAGTCTTCAGTACTATTGCCGGAATATTGTCAGGGCCCATAGTCTTTTCAGTATCCAGTGCCTTTAGCCATTTCTTGATATCACATGGAGTGAATTGAATTGACTGAAGACTGGCATCGCTAATGCTGGGGAGCTCCAGAGGAGGCTGAGATGGATCATCTACTTGGCACTTCTGGCTGAAGATTGTTTGCGAATGCTTCAGCCTTATCTTTTGCACTTGTGTGCTGGGCTCCCCCATTATTGAGGATGGGGATATTTGTGTAGCCTCCTCATCCAGCGAGTTGTTTAATTGTCCACCACCATTCATGACTGGATGTGTCAGGACTGCAGAGCTTAGATCTGATCCATTGGTTGTGGGATCGCTTAGCTCTGTCTATCGCTTGCTGCCCATATTGTTTGTAACGCAAGTTGTCCTGTGTTGTAGCTTCATCAGGTTGACACCTCATTTTTAGGTATGCCTGGTGCTGCTCCTGGCATGCCCTACTGCACAATTCATTGAGCTAGTGTTGCTCCCCTGGCTTGGACAGTAGATTAGAGGATATGCCCGGACTATGAGGTTACAGATTGTGGTTGTATGCCACTCTGCTGCTGCTGCTGATGGCCCATAGTGCTCCATGGTTTCCCTGTCTTTGAGTTACTAGATCTGTTTGAAATCTACCCCATTTACCACGATGGTACTGCCACACAACACGATAAAGGGTATCTTCAGTGTGAAGGCAGGACTTTGTCTCCATCAGGACTGGCTAGCCCAGTTCAGTTTCTGGTTAATGGTAACCCCCAGGATGATGATAGTTGGGGGTTCAGTGATGGTAATGCCATTGAATGTCAAGAGGCAATGGTTAGATTCTCTCTTGTTGGAGATGGTCATTGCCTGGCACTTGTGTGGTGCGAATGTTACTTGCCATTTGTCTGCCCAAGCCTGAATATTGCATTTGTACGTGGACCGCTTCAGTATTTGAAGAGTAGTGAATGGTGCTGAACATTGTGCAATCATCAGCAAACATCCCCACCTCTGACCTTATGTTGGTAGGATACTCGTTCCGATACTGTCATGGGCAGATGCATCTGCAGCAGGCAGGTTGGTGAGGATGAGGTCAACTAGATATTTCCCCCTTGTTAGTTCCTTCACCACCTGCCGCAAATCCTGTCTAGCAGCTATGTCATTTAGGACATGTCCAGCTCGGTCAGTAGTGGTGCTACCGAGCCAATCTTGGCGATGGACATTGAAGTCCTCCACCCAGAGTACATTCTGCGCTCTTGCCACCCTCAGTGCTTCCTGAGGTGTTCCACACAGAGGAGTGTTGATTCATCTGCTGAGTGGGGCCAGTACATTGTAATCAGCACGAGGTTTCCTTGCCCATGTTTGACCTGATGTGATGAGACTTCATGGGGTCTGGAGTCAATGTTGAGGATTCCTAGGGCATCTCCCTCCTGACTGCCACCTCTGCTGGGTCTGTCCTGCTGGTGGGACAAACATACCCAGGGATGGTGATAGTGGTGTCTGGGACATGATCTGTAAGGTATGATTCCATCACTATGACTATGTCAGGCTGTCACTTGACTTGTCTGTGAGACAGGTCTCCCAATTTTGACACAAGCCACAAGATGTTAGTAAGGACGACTTTGCAGGGTCAACAGGGCTGAGTTTGCCATTGTCATTTCCGGTACCTAGGTCAATGCCGGGTGGTCCGTCTGGTTTCATTCCTTTTTATTGACTTTTTAGCAGTTTGATACAAAACGTGACAATTTTGCATTGAGTTTCTGAGTCTGGGTCATTTAGAGAGAAAGCATTAGTGGATTCAGACACTGAGCCCACCACGATGTAACTCGTCTAATGAGCCCTCATTTTCCCCTCTCTTTATTTCCAGTATTGGCATCTCAATCACCATAATTTGAGTGTGACTACTGGTCTTTCTTGTGCGACTTTGTCAAATGCCTTTTGAAAGTTGAGAAACACTGGAATTGAAGTTCAACTTTAGTGAGCTTGCAAAATGAACAGTGGTAGGTCAGCTGCCTGTTGTACATCCCCATTATATTCACCTTTCCACTGAACTCAGCCAATCTACAAATGCTGAGGTCCCTAGGCCAAGATGCTCCTGTGCTGTTAGGGGGCATCTCAGTCGAATGAGCAGAAGTGGTTGCTGAGGAGAGCCCCTTTATTCCATGTCCTAACCCAGACCCTCTGAATTTCTGACCCTGCCTTACTCTGTGTTCTTCAATTTTCACCCCACCGTGGGTAGCTGAACCTCCAGCTGTCACCACCCAGCTGAAAGTTTTGTTGTATAATCTCTGCCTTCCTACGTGCTTAAAAAGCTGTATCAAAAGCTAGGTCTTTGACTGCTCTACCTGCTACCTACACTTGTTCAGCATGCATTCCCCACCCTTTGTAAAGTGCCTTAGAAAATCTTGCTATTGTTAAAGGCAGTCACTTGGTGCCAGTTGTTGTAGATGGCAGGCCTGTGGATTTCTACTGAAGAATGAGCTAAAGTAAGTTGAATGCTCTCTCTCTCTCTCTCTCATCTATATTTAGCTTTATGATTTTTATTACGTCACTGGTGAGAACTATTTGAATGATGACACATCCGAAGTGTACCTGCAAAGACTTCTCACAGATTACATTTCTCTTTGGGTTAAACGTGTAGCCAGACCTCATAAGGAAAGAAATAAATCCTAATGAATTTATGCCACCTGGCCCTTTGGTAACATAGCTTTATTCAAATCACTGTTTTGTGTTTTATATTGTTTGTGACGTAAAATAACCTACTCATACTTACAACGTTACACTATTCATAAAGAAACAAAAAAAATAGGAGTAGGAGTAGGTCATTTGGCCCTTCGAGCCTGCTGCTCTATTCAATATGATCGTGGCTGATCCTCTATTTGATCGCCATACTCCCACACTCTCCCCAGACCTCTTGACACCTATAGAGTCCAGAAACCTATCTATTTCCTTCTTAAATGTATTCAGTGACTTGGCCTCCAACGTCTTCTGTGGTAGAGAATTCCATAGGTTCACCACCCTCTGAGTGAAGAAGTTTCTCCTCATCTCAGCCCTAAATGGCCCATCCCGTATCCTGAGACTGTGACCCCTTGTTCTGGACTTCCCCCCCAGAGCCAGAGGAAAAATCATCCCTGTATTCAGCCTGTCGGGCCCTGTCAGAATTTTATATGTTTCAATGAGATCCCCTTTCATTCTTTGAAACTCCAGTGAACACAGGCCTGGTCGACCTAATGTCTCCTCATCCTGTCATCCCAAGAATCAGTCTGGTGAATCTTTGTTGCACTCCCTCTATGGCCAGTTTATCCTTTCTTAGGTAAGGAGACCAAATACTCCGGGTGTGTTCTCACCAAGGCCCTGTACAGTTGCAGTAAGACATTCTTGCTCCTGTACTCAAGTCCTCTCACAACATACCATTTGCCTTCTTAACTGCTTGCTGCACCTGCAAGCTTGCTGGTGTGAGCATCACATCGATTCATAGATGGGGGAGACCTGCTGCAGGAAAAGGAAAAGTCTCGTTAGCAGAGACCTTTCCTTTCGGAAACTGGTTTAAATGGGAGATCTGAAAGAGCTCACCACTGTGATCAGTGCAGGACACTTCCGGACAGAACAAGTGTGACCCCCCAAGCTACCCGTCGCCTGTCATTTTAATTCTCCACCTTGCTCCTACTCTGACCTCTCTGTCCTCGGCCTCCTGCAGTGTTCCAGTGCAGCTCCGAGTAAACTCGAGTTGCAGCCCCTCATCTTTTGACAGGGCGCTTTATGGGTAGAATAACACGGGGGTGGGGGAAAGGTGGCACATCCCCCTGGAAACCATGCTCCATGCTGTCCCACCCCCACAGCCATAAAGCGCTGCGGGGCTGACCATCGAGGGCCGAGTGGGCCTGCCGCCCCTCATGAGGGAGGAAGCCTTGCCCTCTGGAGCCGACGGCCAATCTGATTGGCTGGCAGCTCCAACAGTCCTGGTAGTGCCAAGAAGGCAGCTGCCGGGATCACAGGGAAAGAGGAAGATCAAGGCCTTGTATCCCCGGGCCAGGTAATCGGGGGTCTTGGGCCAGGAGCGTTTGAGTAAGTTCAGTAGAGGGGCGGGGTGAGTAGGAAGGAAGGGGAGTTTGGACCTAAGTGGGGAAGCCCCACGATCGGCCAAGGTAACTCCCGAAGAGAGGGCTTTCCGCCCTTTAAACATTGAAGTTTAAAAAAATGGGCTTCCTGTCCCACCCCCTGCTCGCACCAAACGTTTTTTTATGGTGTGGGCAATGTATTATCCGGGTCAATTAGCTCGATACTGAGCCTAATTGACCCTTAATTATCGATCTTGGTGTCCACCCATTCCCCTGTACTATGGGAGAGAGCTCGGGTGTGGGTGTGAAGGTGGTGGGATTGTGCCCATGGGAAATACAGCTGCTGACAGGTAGGGTCCAGCCCTATAGCTTTCCAGACCCAAAGGTGAGCTCAGCAATTTTAGATTGTAACCACTGCCCCCATTTTATTTCCTTTTTCTTTGCCGGTTTTGACCTATCTCCCTTGTGCCTCTTTTTTTTTCAGCTTTTGGACACTAGCTGTTCATGATTCCATTATTCACACCTTGGCGAGACACATCTTTCCTTACTTGTCCCATCACCACTCACTTTGACCTTGCACCATTAACCCTTTGGTCATATAATTTCTTTACCCCACCACAGGTCTCCTCTTTTATTCCCTATGCTACCTCTCCCTCCACTGCCACTACCTCACTTTTCGCTTGTTTAAAACCTATTACATCACTGACTTTTTTCCAATTCTGATGGAAGGTCATCGATCTGAAACATTAACCTTCCCTCTTTCCATAGGTGCTGTCTTGAATAATTCCAGTATCGTATGTTTACATTTCAGATATTCAGCGGCCGAAGCATTTTGCTTTTATATTGCCATTGTGATCAGCTCCTGTTTTATTGCGTTTTTTTTTTACATTCATTCTTGGGATGTGGGCATCGCTGACAAGGCCAGCATTTATTGCCCATCCCTGATTACCTTTAAATATAACTGAGTTCCTTACTAGGCTATATCAGAGGGCAGCTAAGAGTCAACCACCTTGCTGAATGTCTGGACTCACACATAAGGCCAGAACGGGTAAGAAGAGCAGATTTCCTTCTGTAGTGAACCAGATGGGCTTTTCGGACAATCCGATAGTTTCATGATCGCTATTTCTGATACTAGCTTTTTATTCCAGATTTATATAATTTTTATGTCTTGGGTAAATGAGTTCGTTGACCAACTGAACTCTAACTGCACACTTTGCTATGTACACATCAATTGCTGCTTGCAATCAATAACAGGGAGAGACTGATGAAAGAGTTAGTAGTGATGGTTTATTGAGACATAGGGCAGAGTGCCAGATCATATGTGCTCACTCAGAAACCTCCAGAACTAGACCTCCAGTTCCCAGTTGCCCGCACTGTACTGTGATTCGTCAGTGCTGTCACATGATCAGTACACAATTCTCTTAAAGGGACAGGGTACCTCACCTAATCACATCCCTCCCCCTTTACTTAAAACACATTAACTATTTACACAACTATTTACAGGTCAAGTCTCTCAGGAGGCCCTTCTTTGACAGGTTGAGCTTTGTAGCCCAACAACTTTGGCTGGTGTTTCAGAGACCTCCTTTTCAGGTCACTGCCCACCAGGTCCCTCAGTGGAAATTGGCAGGTTTGTCTCACTGACCCCCTTGGGTGTCACAGGCCCCACTGGCGCTTCCAAATCATTTGACCTGGCCTCTATATGTGGCACAAACTCAAGCGTAGATGAAGACTGCATTTCTCCTTGTGGGACTGGTATTCTTTTGTGGAGATGATCCACGTGTCATCTAATTATTTGGCCGTTTACTGGTACATTATAGGAGAGGGGTCCAGTTAATGCATTCACCTCGCCAACAGCCAATTGGACCCATCTCCAAAGTTCTTCGCAAGGACCGCATCTCCCACAGTGAAAGTTCTTTCGTGACCATGGCCATTGTGCCTGGTCTTCTGAGCCCTTTGGCTTTTCTCCACCTTCCCTTCTAAATTCAGCCGGATAAGGGTCAGGCAGATGTGGAGACGCCTATTCATTAGTAGTTCTGCAGAGGCAATACTGGACGCCATACGTGGCGTGGTCCAGTATGCGAACAAGAACCAGGACAATCTCATGCAGATGGAATCCCCTCCCATCTTTTTCATCCAGGATTTATTGGTTTGGGCTGCCCGCTCAGCCATGCCATTCGATGCTGGGTGGTAGGGTGAGGTTTTGATATGGGTATTGCCCTTAAGGCCGTGAACCTGTGGAACTCACCATGGAAATGATGAGCGTGGAGATATTGATGAAGCTTCCAGATGTGGAATGCAATAGATAAGTCCTTTTCAATTTGGAAACGTCGTCACTCCGCGACACTGAGTGTGCGAGATGTATAGCCAATGGGTCATTCGGAGCTATTCGCCACCTGATGTGAAACGACAGCCCCTATTCCATAAGGGGATGCAGCACATATCAAAATTAATTTCTTCTTGGGTCAAACTGGATCAACAAGGCCAACGATCTTAACAATCGCTTCATTTTCAGGAAGGCATCTTGGTGCGGGGCTTGCCAACTCCATTTCTGGTTCCTCAAGCGGGCCATAAAAAGGAGCCAGCACAGACCAGAGATTTGGGAGGAATCAGCCGTAGTAGTTTACCATGCCTAAGAAGGCCTTAAGCTCTGTGGTATTTCTCAGGGCAGGTGCCTCGCAAATGGCCTGGACTTTTTCATCCACAGGATTCAGGCCCCGAGCATCAACCTTGTGGCCCAAGTATGCTACCTCCTTAGCTTGGAATAGACACCTCTCTCATTTTAAACGTACCCCCGTTTGTGCAAAGCGTTTGAGCTCTTCCAGATTTGCCAAGGGTTAATCTCGGTCAGTCCCATAACCAACATGTCATCCAAGTAAATGATAACATGGGACAATCCTTGGAGCAGGTTTTCCATCGTTCTTTGGAAAATAGCACACGCTGAGGAGACCCCAAAGGGTAGACGTGTGCATTGATGCAATCCTCGATGCATACTAATAGTGATGAATTTCCTAGAGTTGTTTCCCAACTCTACCTGCAGGTAGGCATGGCTCATGGCTAATTTTGAATATGTGGTGCCCCCTGCCAACTTCGAATACAATTCTTCAATCTTGGCAGTCGGCTATTGGCAGTTAGCTTATAGTCAATGCATAAACGCACGCATTAGTCCGGCTTCAGTACAGGTATGATGGGTGCTGCCCACTCAGAAAATTGCACTGGTTATAGGATGCCCAATTTTTCCAGTCTGTCCCATTCCCTTTCAGCTTTGTCCCATAGAGCATAAGGGACTGGTCTGGCTCTTATAAATCTAGGGTTTGCGTTTGGGTTCAACATGGATCCTGACCTGTGGCCCTCGAATCCTTCCTAACACATTGTTGAAAACGGAACCATACTTTTGCAACAATTCTTGTAAGTCTTACTTGTAATTTGAAAAATTTCGGCCCATTTCAATTTAATCTTTTCGAGCCAGTTGCTGGGGCCCTTTACCACAATAATGAACTGTTTTTAAATTCACTAGTTGCTGTGGTGGGATTGAACTCGTTATTATTATTAGTCCAGCCCTAGAGAATAATATCATTAATTAACTGCACCGAAACCCTGCCTTAGTACAGTTTGTATAAACCGCATTTCTGAGATCTATCATCATTGTTCTTAATCATTTAATGTAGAATATAATAAAGAAAAATGTAACTTCCTGGTGTGGAAGGACGGCATTGGGCAAGGGGAAGTTTTGACTCAGGAAGCAGCAGGCAAAGGGGTGGGGGTTGGGGGGGTTGGGGCGTGATGTCAGCGATACTAGTAGACCATGCAGGGAAAGAGGACAAGATTGCTGAATTTATTTTAAAATCAGAATGTCAACTTCCTCTTTGGCACCTACACCAAACGCTTCTCAGATATCTAGCCTCACTGTGGGTGGCTCGCTCATTTGCATGGATCTTAGAGACCTCATGAGCCTGCCATATTGCCAGAGTCGTGCCACTTCTGTACCTTATTTCTGGGCAGTGAGCAGTATCAGCCATTACATAACTGCCCTTATTTGATATACTGCGAGCTGACATAGGAGGAACAAACTGGTGACACATGTGGTGTAACAAGAATCCTCAGGAGGTTCCATAAAGGAACGAGACCTTTATTTTCCACAATTGGAATTCAGTTGGGTTAGGTAGATGGAAGGTGTTCTCCTGCCTGTAGCTGTTATGGGAACCCTGCGGTAGCAGCATGAGTTAATGGCTCAGATCTTCTGTCCTACAGAGGGTTGTACTCTGGAAGATCCGCTGGGGTACCCCTTGGAGGTTCCCAGGCAAGGACCGCATGGGAATTGCCTGCAAAGTTCCAACTACTGATGGGCAATTATCCTGCAGTGGGAACTGTCTGCAACCCCGCTTTAAACTGGAGACTCCGGATGGTTCCAACTCTCTTAGCAGAATAGTTACCCAGGAACAGTTCGAACGATTAAAGCCACTCCGAACCCCTGGGGTGAAATTTTACAACGGTGGGATTTTACATGGGACCGAATCTTCCGTGGGCTGGCGTTTACCATCGGATTGTCACTCCGCTCCTTTTCACTTACCTTAGCCTGGAGCAAATTTCTCTCCCGGACTTCCGACCTGGCACTGCTGAGGAATATGCAGGATACCTGCTCCGAGAATCCCTCGCTCCGGGACTCCCCGCTGTGACAGGGCTGTAAAATTCTGGCCCTGGATAACTTACCTGCTGACCACACCAACAACAACCACCGCCCCCCCCCCCACCCCCCCACCCCGACTGCCCACCCCCAGACCCCCCGACTATCCCTCCACCACCACCCTCCCGACCACCGACCCTCAACTATCCTCCCGACCACCACCCCCCCCTCTCCCCGAACCATCCTACCCACCGACCTTACCCTCAAAGCTGCTGGGACGTTTGAGCTTAGCGGTTTACGGCATCTAGTGCTGTTAAAAAAAGGGGGCGTGATTTCACTGCCCCCCCCCCCCCCACAACAACAATCCTGCACTGCCCTGAAAGATTCCCGGAGCAGCCATCTTCAGCAAGCCCGAGTCGGAAGTCCGGATGAGAAAGCCGATGGTCCCATGCTTGCAGGGCCTGACTGGTGGTCTGGCTGAAAGCCAAACGGCTCACATTATATCTCGAGCTGCGCAAGAGATGAACAGAAATCCGGAGGTGTTGAGCAACAGAGCGGGATTGCTTAAGATCGTGCACCAGCTGAGAGGATATATTGGTCACGAGCTAGGCAGTGTTACTGATAAAAGGCGCCAAGGTGAAGGTGATATGTAACTTTTTTTTAGTTGTGTTGCAGCTGCAAAATAAGAACTTTCCCAGCTCCATTCCAGGACCAGCACCCAGCCTCTGTCGCCTTATAATCATTGGTTTTACTCAAGGTACAAGCAGAGCTGTGTTGGTAAATGGCTGTTCCTTCCTCTCTGTTAGCTAATAGAGCCACAACAGGCACTGTTTTACTGTTTAGCTGCATTCAGATGGGGTTTTCATTTTTTAAGTTTTCACAAATTTGTCCCGTTGACTATGACAATGCATATTTTTTTGGAATGTTGTTTTCACAAATAATATAATCCCCCTCCCGGAAAAATGGTTCTAAAATATAGCACAGTTCAGGAATTGAAAGGTTTCATCTTCTACGTTCTGCTGTAAAATTGTGTTGCAGCATAACTGGAGCGGTTTGAATACATCAGTTGGTTGGAGGGTTTGGGGGGGGGGTGGGGGTGTGGCGGAGGAAAGACCTTTTTATCTGACAGACTGGGCCTTTGGGAAGTGGGCTAAACATGCTGCTGAATTTATATTGTCATCAGACCACGTGTTCTGGGGGCAGTGTGGAGCTTCCTCATGTGCAGAGCAGCTTAGCCTCTCTCACATGTGCTTTGTTTACTTTGTGGCATGACCAAGAGCTGAGGCAGCAGCTCACTGAGCATCCTGGACTTTCTTCAACATTATGAGTGTACATAAGAGGGACATAATGTTACATTGCTGCTGGTGCTGCACTTTCATGGCAAGAGTACCCAATTTTAACTTAGGGGTTGTACTTTATTGCCAAATGCTGTCCTCTGCAAATGCCTTCATTCCTTCCGATATCCTGCACTTTATGTTAAATCACCAGAAGATGATTTTCATATTAATTTTGGCTCCATCCATTGCCTCCATTGGTTTAACCTCTACCCTGTGCTCTCTGCACTGGTTTGATTTGATCAGCTTCCTGCTTATCCTTGACCAGACTGATCAATGCAGAGTTATTCCTAGCCTGTCCTGATTCACACAGAGTGACTCCCAATCCAGCCCAGCCAAAGGATTTGGCTTAATTGTTTCTGCTCGAACTTCTTGCAGTCTCTCTCACCCTGTCTCAAATCTTTTTGTCTCAATTTTCTTGTTTCAAAGAGCTAGAATATGGTTCCATGGGTTGCCAGCACCCCTATGGTATCTAGCTCAAGTGGTTATTCTCCTGTGTGAGGCTACCTTGTGTGCATCTTAATTGCAAGTGGCATCACAAATGATCCTGTCCTTACATCATGGCCTCCTACCTAAAGGTTCCATCAGAGGTCACAGAGTAGCAAAAAACAAAAAAACTGCGGATGCTGGAAATCCAAAACAAAAACAGAATTACCTGGAAAAACTCAGCAGGTCTGGCAGCATCGGCGGAGAAGAAAAGAGTTGACGTTTCGAGTCCTCGTGACCCTTCGACCGAACTGAGTGAATCCAAGAAAGGGTTGAAATTTAAGCTGGTTTAAGGTGTATTTTGGGGGGGGGGGGGTGGGGGGGGGGGTGTGGTTTGGGTGTGGGGAGAGAAGTGGAGGGGGTTGGTGTGGTTGTAGGGACAAACAAGCAGTGATAGAAGCAGATCATCAAAAGATGTCAACGACAACAGAACAAAAGAACACATAGGTGTTAAAGTTGGTGATATTATCTGAGTGTGCTAATTAAGAATGGATGGTAGGGCACTCAAGGTACAGCTCTAGTGGGGGGAGCATAAAAGATTTAAAAATATTTAAAAATAATGGAAATAGGCAGGAAAAGAAAAATCTATATAATTTATTGGAAAAAACAAAAGGAAGGGGGAAGAAACAGAAAAGGGGTGGGGATGGAGGAGGGAGCTCAAGACCTAAAGTTGTTGAACTCAATATTCAGTCCGGAAGGCTGTAAAGTGCCTAGTCGGAAGATGAGGTGTTGTTCCTCCAGTTTGCGTTGGGCTTCACTGGAACAATGCAGCAAGCCAAGGACAGACATGTGGGCAAGAGAGCAGGGTGGAGTGTTAAAATGGCAAGCGACAGGGAGGTTTGGGTCATTCTTGCGGACAGACCGCAGGTGTTCACCAAACACATCTTCCCTTCACCCCCTCTATTGGCATTCCATAGGGATCGTTCCCTCCAGGACACCCTGGTCCACTCCTCCATCAGCCCCTACTCCTCAACCCCCTCCTATGGCACCACCCCATGCCCACGCAAAAGATGCCCCTTCACTTCCTCTCTCCTCACTGTCCAATGGCCCAAACACTCCTTTCAAGTGAAGCAGCATTTCACTTTCATTTCCCCCAACTTAGTCTACTGTATTCGTTGCTCCCAATGTGGTCTCCTCTACACTGGAGAGACCAAACGTAAACTGGGCGGCCGCTTTGCAAAACACCTGCGGTCTGTCCGCAAGAATGACCCAAACCTCCCTGTCCCTACAACCACACCACCCTCCCTCCACTTCTCTCCCCCAACCCAAACCACACCCCCCCCACCCCCCACACCTTAAACCAGCTTATATTTCACCCCTTTCTTGGATTCACTCAGTTCGGTCGAAGGGTCATGAGGACTCGAAACGTCAACTCTTTTCTTCTCCCCGATGCTGCCAGACCTGCTGAGTTTTTCCAGGTAATTCTGTTTTTGTCACTGAGTAGCAATCAGGCTGATTATGCATTTTCAACACCACTCTTGCTGAGGTCAACAGAACACAAACCAAACACAACAGGTATGCTAGTTTTGGGATTATGCTGCTGGGTTACTAATCCAGAGGCCTGGACTCATAATCCTATAAAACATGAGGTCCACTTTCAACATAGCACTTTGGGAATTTAAATTCAGTTTTTTTTTCTTTAAAATAAATCTGAAACTGGTATAAAGTGACTATGAAGCTGCTAATGTTGTCCTAAAAAGCCAATTAGTTCATTGATATCCTATAGGGAAAGAAACCTGCTGTCAGTACCTATTCTGGCTGATATGTGACTCCAGTCCCACAGCAACATGATTGACTGTTATAAGAAAAGCAAAATACTGCAGATGCTGGAAACCTGAAACAAAAACAGAAAATGCTGGAAAAACTCAGCAGGTCTGGCAGCATCTGCGGAGAGAGAGACAGTTAACGTTTCGAGTCTGTATAACCCTTCTTCATTGGGGTCCGTATGACCCCTGAAGAAGAGTCATACGGACTCGAAACGTTAACAGTTTCTCTCTCCACAGTTGCTGCCAGACCTGGTGAGTTTTTCCAGCATTTTCTATGATTGCCTGTTAACTGCCCTGCCTAGCAATCCACTCAGTTGTATCAAAGTAAAGAAGGCCCACCACTAAATTTCTCCAAGGATGTGCAATAAATAGCACCCTTGCCAGCAACGCCCACATCCTGAGAATCATTATATAAAAAGGAAATGGCTGGCATTAAATTTGCTGTATTGTAGCCATAGCCTAGTAGCTGTTATTATGGCCGTTAGCAGGCAATAATGGTGGACTGCAGCGTGCATTCATTAAACTGTGACCATGCTCTTGTTTTACAGACATTGCTGTGGTGGACATGAGTGATGTTTTCAGGCAGCCAACGCTCTTTTATCACCTAGGTATACGAGAAAGTTTTGGCATGGAGAACAATGTCATTCTCTACCACAACACCGACCTGGAAACCGCTCAGTCGCTCAAGGTTACTCACTTTCATATTTACTCTCCCATTTTCTGCCATATTTTAATTTCTGACATATATTCATCGCCAGTACATTTGGTATTGTATGTCTGAATGGGTTGTCGCGTTGATCTGACGTTTCAGATTAAAGCCATCCTGCGGATTTTTTTTCCCCTTGGATTTCATTTTCAAAATGAGTTTTGTTTTTTAATAACCAGGATCCAGGCTTCTGCTGCAAAGCCCAAGATTCTACGATGTTGACCATTGCACAAAATTTTGAAGCAAACACTACAACCTATAAGTTTAACTCCTTGCTGATAGCATAATTACACTGCACTGATACATCAACTGACAGCTCAGGCTGGATCCTACATTCTAAATGTGCAAGTTTCTTTTATACATTATGATATTTAACTTCTTCCCAGACTTACAAATGTACTAAATTGACAGGCAAGAAAAAAACCACTTGAGCCTTCAAACCTGCCCTAAACCATGACGGCCATTGTATCATAGGTAAACACCCACCCCATGCCCATCTCATGTTTCCCCCACTCCACCCATTCTCACAGTCATGGAATCTCCTGGAGAGGCAAAAAGCAGAAAGAAGTCAAGGGCCTGAAAGGGAAAAATACTCTACAAAAGCCTTCTCCAACCCCTCCAGTCAATTGATACCAATCCAGGATATAGCATGGACAGAGATATGTGTGAAGACTCCTTTAACTCTCAGTCAGCATTGTAATTGTCACAGGAACAGGTGTTGCCTTTTAAAAGCAGGAGTGTTTAGGCAAAGCCAGGTATTCCCAGTTAAAATCCAAGGTTTGTTCATCCACTTCCGTACTTTCCCACTTACAAAGGTTGCAAGAGGTACTAAGTCAAAAGTTGATGGAAACATGTAAGTTGTCGACACTCTTTATCTGGTTTAGAGTCACCACCTGTTCTATAAATTCAAAGAGAAAACAGACCGAAGTGTAAACCATGATCTCCAAAACATGGACAGTAATATAGAATTGCAGGGAATCCAAAAAATTTATTTTTTTTTAGTCACCTTAAAGAAATGGGGCTGGTCAGAGATCTGCCTTTGGAATTGTTTTTGAGTTACCTGTTATATTTTTGAGTTGCTATTTTTTCCATGCATTTTGAAGCAGGTTTTACAATTCTATTACTTGCCAGTAAGGCTGAAGGCTGGCTATCATCAGCCTATCCCCTTCTTCTGTATTCTGCCCAATGGCAGGTCCGACCCATAGCGCCACGACAACCCCAATGGGTGGAGCAAGGAGGCAGGTCCCCAATCCAGGATTTGGTGCCACAGGGACATGGAGGGCAAGCGGCCTGCCTCGTCTGGGCGGTGTGGTGACCTCATCACCATCATCCCCCACGACGTCCTCCTCGTTGGAGGATATGTGCAGCTCCTCCTCAGCCAAGTCCTCTGCACTTTGCAGCGCTGGGTTGTGGAGCACACAGCAAGCGACGATGATGTGTGACACTGGACCACATGAGGCACAGGAGCCTCATTTCAAAACGCAATTAGTTTGCTCCACCGAAGTCCGAGTTGCGACATGAGCCTCATTGTACCATCGCTCTGCTACAGCCCGAGCACACCCGACAGTTGTCATCAGCCACGTCCTCTGTGGGTGGCCCTTGACTCTGAGAAGCCAACCCTGCAGCCTCTCTGGACCCTAGAAGATGTCAGGAACCTGAGAGCTGCTAAGGATAGAGGAGTCGTGGATGCTCTCTGGGAATTGCGCGCAGACCTGTTGGATGCATTTGTGGTGGTCACACACCAGCTGAACATTCAGCAAGTGGAAGCCCTTGCGGTTGACGTGGTTGACTGCTTGTTGCCATGGAGATCAAAGCACCACATGAGCGCAGTTGATGACACCTTACACCTGTGGAAAACCTGAGATCTGTGCAAATCCCAGCAGTCTTGGCTTGCCTGATCCCGGTCGAAATGCACATAGCTCTGTGCCTTCACGAAAGGTGGTATCCGTGATCTCCTGGGTACACTTGTGTGTGGGGGCTTGAGAGATCCTGCACAGGTCACCTGTGGAGCCCTGGAAGGGGCCACTAGCATAAAAATTGAGCACCGTGGTCACTTTCACGGCCAGTGGCAGTGGATGCCCTCCTTGTCCCCGTGGCGCCAAATCCTGCCACAGGTGGCAGATGTGACTGACCAGTTCCCTAGACGTGTGCAATCTTCAGATACACTGGCTCTCGGTCATCTGCAGGAATGACAGGTGTTGTCTATAGATCCTTGGTCTATCGAGGCGCCTTTGAGTTACGGCTCTCTGTGGATCTTCAGCTGCTTGCGCAGCAAGTCCTGTCACCCCTCCATCTTGAGGGAGGTGCTTCTCCCTTTGCCAAGCCAGCCGCCAGCGCTGCTCTCTTCTCCTTCTCTGGTCTCTGTAAACGGTGAGGTATAACTCCAAATCACCAAGCTCCATGATCCAGATGTTCTCCTACTTCAGGATCAAAGGGAAAGACGCATGGGTTAGCCTGGGTGTGCTAAGAACCTCACTTGTTTAAGTCTGATGGCCCCTTTACTCATGCAGGAGAGTGCCGGCCACCACTTGGATGACCAGCGTGCTGTATGATGCTCGATCCACATCCACCCCACTCCACCTGACCGATTGGCAGCAGCTTTGCCCACTGGACTGCATGCTCAGGCACAGGTATTCTCCTAACCCCCACTGCAAGGCTGCACTGTTAGCGTGAACCATAATGGATCTGATCCAAACCTTAATAAAGACATTGCCAGGGGCTGTGAGCACCTCCACCAGTGACTGCACCACGGCTACCTTGCACAGGGGGATTGTACAACTTGCCCAGTCATCCAATCGTTCTGCTGACCCATAAAACGCACATTAATTTGCAGCCTGCGCTCAAGGGGTGAAAAGTTCTGGAGTATCTGGTGGCACTTTCATGTTTTTGAGTTGCTTGAGTGGGCAGAAAAGCTTCAGAGGCCCGAGTCCAAACCTGTCAACGGAGCTGCAGCTGAACAGCCTCAGCTGCGGGAGAATGCCCACTCTTGACAAACTTTTCCAAGTGCGTGGCCACTACCCTCACACCACTTCCCCCCCATCCCCCCGGCATGTGCTTCAGCACTCCCTTCATTCTGTCTGTGCTGCCTTGACCCCCACCCCCATCAACCCCGCCACCCACCCCCCACCCCAGGTCTGACCCGCGCTGGAGCCCTTGCTCCGGCATCGCGCTGAAAGCCAGCCGGGAAACGCGCCCTGCCAGTGCCCGCTGGGGATGCACAGCGCCTCTTCCTTGATGTCCTACGGGTGATGCTTGCCAGCGCTGCTTGGAGTAGTGCGCGCTCGCCTCCGAGTTCCTCCAAACTCCAGGTTGCCAGTTGCAGGCCTTTTCCAAGCAGCTGTGAAGCGTGCCACGCTAATGTGATGCCAACGCAGGCGGTAAATTTAACGCAGGGGAATTATTCCAGTGAGCAGGACGGATAATCAGGTGCAAATGTATTAAAATTAGCTTCCTGATGTGTGGTGGCAGGAATCACAGCCCTCCATCGACGGACAGAGCGGACGATCGCAATCTGGTTTCACAATGGCTTACGGCTGATTTTTGACTTCCTGACCATATTGTTCCCACCCATTCCCCCCATCCACCCCCCCACCCATTCGCCATGATACCCAGGCCAACAGGTTCCAGTTGGGGCAGCAGTAAGGGCGCTAAAATTTACCTTAGATTTTAATTGTGAAGAGGGTGAAGATCGTCCAGGGGCTCAGACTGCAAAGCATAAGAATCCTATAAGCTCTGAACATTTGGCATTGGAGATAAGAATATTGGAAGCAGAGGAAAGGGATCAGAGGAGTCAGTTTATGAAGGACAGCGTGGAATGGGTATTGAATACTGCAGAGGTGTAGCAAGGTTTAGGGGTAAGAGGGCCAAATAAAAACTTTAGGGAGGTTTGTTTCAATTGAAGAGGTCACCCGGAAAGATGGTAGAGGGGAAGAGTAGACTTAGTGGAAGGTTGAAATCACTTCAGTGATAAGAGTGGACATAACAAGAGGTAAGCAGGCAGTAGAGATTTTATGGTTAGAACTTAAAAAAAATGGAAAAAGATTTAAGACTGTAGTGGGAGTTGTGTACAGGTCCCCTGATAGTAGCTATGAAATGATAGAATGGTGCAAATGCAGAGGTTAAACAGAGGTTAAATAGAAAAGGCAGAGCGGTTTTAGAGGGAGGAGTTTTGCTTTCATTTTGATTGGGATAAGCAGACCAACTCATGGCAAAAGGACAGTGAATTCTTGAGTGTGCTCAGGATAATTTTCTGTAACAATATGTCCGAGAATGGGGCAGGCTATGTTAGATTTAGTATGGAATAATGAACCAGATTTAGTTAACAATTTAGCGATGCATGAACATTTCTTTAATGATAATCATAATTGTTTTTTATTCATTCACGGGATGTGGGCTTCGCTGGCTGGGCCAGCATTTGTTGCCCATCACTAATTGCCCTTGAGAAGGTGGTGGTGAGCTGCCTTCTTGAACTGCTGCAGTCCCTGTGGTGTAGGTACACCCACAGTGCTGTTAAGGAGGGAGTTCCAGGATTTTGACACAGCGACAGTGAAGGAACAGCGATATATCTCCAAGCCAGGGTGGTGTGTGGCTTGGAGGGGAAATTCCAATTGGCGATGTTCCCATGTATCTGCTGCCCTTGTCCTTCAAGTTCAATGTAATGTTTGAAAGGGAAAAATGTGAAACAACTACTTAGATTCTCATACTTTGTTTATAATGCTCCTGTGAAGTGCCCTGTGATGTTTCAATATGTAAAACACGCTGTATAAATAAGTCATTGTTCTTCTCGATTTAGGTAATGCATTATTTAATGGGATGAGACAGACTAAACACAGTAAACTGGATAAATCTATTCATGGCTAAAACTATTGAAGATCAGTGGGAGGAGTTTTAAAAAGAATGTGGTAAAGAATCCAGAGTATAGCCCTGAGGGACAAGAACTATACTTGCCAAAAAAAAGCCAAGGATGACTAAAGAGATAAGGGACAAAATAAAACTAAAAGGAAAAGCATACAAAAGTGTAAAAACTAGCACAGATCCTGGCCACTGGGAGAGATATAAAGAACGGAGCAAGGTGACAATGCAGATTGTAAGAGCCACAAAAAGGGAATATTGAAAAAAAACTTGCAAGGGATATCAAAATAAACACAAGAAATGTTTGCAATTATGTTAGGAAGAGAGGGTGATCAGGAGCAATGTGAGCCCCTTGAAAACTTGGATGATACAGTCAATGAAGATAAAGGAATGGTGGAATAAAAACAGGAAATGCTGGAAAAATTCAGCAGAGCTGGGAGCATCTGTGGCGAGAGAAATAGAGTTAACGTTTCGAGTCTGCACGACTCTTCGTAACGGACACAAAATATTAACTCTGTTTCTCTCTCCACAGATGCTGCCAGACCTGCTGTGTTTCTCCAGCTATTTCTGTTTTTATTTCAGATTTCCAGTGTCCCCAGTATTTTGCTTTCAAGAAAATGGTGGACCTGTTGAATAATTATTTTGCATCAGTATTCACTGCAGAGAGAGTGTAGCATACTGAACATCCCAAAGAAACGAATGTTAAATACTGACAGGAACTCACCAAAATGAATGTAAGGGAACAATAGTAGTGAAGAAAATAATGGCACTAAAGACTGACCAATCCCCAGGCACAGATGTTTCCAAGCTAGGATTTTAAGTAGGCGACAACACTGCTGATGCCCTAACTTTAATCTTCCAAATTTTCTCAATTCAGGAACTGTTCCATTCGATTGGAAAATTACATATGTCACTCTGGGAATGAGGGAAGCCAGGGAATTATAAACTAGTTAGCCTAAAGTCTTTATTGAAAATTACTATAGCCTATAATTCAGGAAAGGGTGACTGAGCACCTTGAAAATGTTCAGCTGCTCAAGGGACCCACCAAGGATTAGTAAAGTGGAGGTCATGCCTAATGAATCTGATTGAATTTTTAGGAGGGGTGACTAAAGCAGCAGACAAGGGAATGTCTATGGATGTTATTTATATGGACCTTCAGAAAACATTTTATAAAGTCCCTTATAAAAGATTGTTAGCTAAAGTTGAAGCTCATGGAATTGAAGGGAAATTATCGACCCGGTTAAGAAAGTGGTTGAATGGCAGGGGATGGAGAATAGGGACAATGGACAGGTATTCCAGCAGGATGTGACTTGTGGTGTCCTGCAAGGATCTGGATTGGGGCCTCAACTATTCACTGTGTTTATTAATGACTTGGATGATGGGATAGAAAGCTATGTACTGAAGCTTGATGATGATGCAAAGATAGGTGATGTTTAGAAGCAGTGTAGATGGACACATAAAAAAAATTAGTTGAATGGGCAAAACTGTGGCAAATGGACTTCAGTGTAGGCAAATATGAGGTCATGCTTTTTGGATCTATAGAGTGCCTTCTAAATAGTGAAAAGCTAGAAACGCAAGGTCCCTGAGAGACTTATGGGTTCATAAATATAAATTATCAAAATGTCATGGACAGGTACAGAAAATAATCAACAAGGCTAACTGAATTCTGGCCTTTATATCAAGATCTAAATTACAAGGGAGTAGCTGTTATGTGTAAACTATGTAAAGCCGTGGTCAGACCACATGTCGGGCAGGATTTTGAGGTCGTCTGGCGGGCGCAGTGGGGGAGGGGCTGGGAGCGGCCAGGAAACGGTCCCCCACCCGTGATTGGCCCTTGGCCATGATTTCACGCTGGGCGGGCCTAACCGCGGCTTGTCAATGGTCGGGAAGGGGCAGACGGAAGGGGGCCTGTCAGCTGCCGGGTCACCACTGGACCCAGTGGCCAGTTTAAAAATGGCAGCCCCTGGAAGGTTGCCATGGAAGGACATCTGTTCTGCATCTTCAACATTCAAGTTATGGAATCGATTTTTAGATGAGTGCCTCGCCGTCCTCCTGGAGGAAGTGGCTGCCAGGAGGGACACCCTTGTCCCCAGAGATGGGAGGGGGAGGCCACTGCACCTCACCAAGAGGGCATGGGAGAAGGTGGCTGCACTGGGGAGCAGCGATGATGTGGTGCGGAGCTGCTGGGTCCAGTGCCAGAAGCGCTTCAATGACCTGCTGCACTCAGGAAGGGAGAGTACTGTGTTGGCATGGGTCAGTGTGCCGAAGTGTTAAGATGTGGCCTTCCCCCCCTGTGGAGCTCAGGATTATAGAGTCTGAGTACCAACTGTCAATCACTCTGAAGCTGGCCAAGGGGGTGAGCCCTGGCTGCTTGGACTGAGTGCCTTGCGGCTTGAGGGCCACAACTCAGATGTGCCCTGTGAGGTGTTCCTCAGCTGGGGTTGGCCAAGCTACAATGGAGCTGCAGGTAGAGAGCAGACTAAACAAAGCTTCTCTGCCCTTTCAGGAGAAGATGCCCCATAACAACATTGAGAGCTCACATACAGGCGGAGACCCAGCCAAACTTCTGCAGCTCAGCAGGTTTGAGCAGGACAACCTCGAGCTGGCACGTTCCTCGTGCAGCTGGGTGTGAAGAGGCAGAATGCCAGATAAAGCTAAGAGCACAGTGCACAGAGGTGAGAGTTTCAGATTGTGCAACCTTTCTAGTGTAGCCTCTTCACTGATGGGAGCCTCAAACTGGAGTCCCCATTGATCATTGAAAGATGAGGGCACCATGATGGAGATCTCCATTGTCTCACCAGGGTGCCTGGCATGCACAGTGACAGAGCGATGACTTAAACTAATGACATGTCCTTCTTCTCCCTTTTAGTTTGCCAGCAGGCGTTCACTCTCTGGACCCTGAAGGGCTGTCCCTGATGCTAGAGGACCACCAGGCTTCACTTGCAGCTGCGCCACACCCATTTTCTGAAGCAGGCACTAGCGCAGATATCACCACCTCAGTGGGCATTAGATCAGCAACTAGAATGTTGGTGCACATTGGTGAGGGCACTTCACACTCACTTGAGATGCAGTTGGAGGCGGAGAGCCTGGGCACCGGCAGTTTGGAAGATGGCTGGAGTCCAGGATGATGCTGAGTCGGAGGCAGATGATGAGCCTCTAGAGTTGTCCATTAAGCGGCAGATGCTGGGTGTCCAGCAGGATGTGTGGGAGGATCTGGTGGAGATCCATGAGGGTCAGCATGACTTGGCCTCCGTTGTGGAGGAGTCCAGTCGGAGTGTGAGCACTGCGCTGACCCTCATGGCCGAGCCATAGAGAGGGTGGTGACTCTCATGGAGAGGCAGCTCCAGAGACAGAATGAGGGGTTCCTGGGGCTGCGCTCAGACCTGCAAGCCCTCACTGGTCAGTGCCAGTGTGGGAAATGGATGAGGCACTCAGTATCCCAGCTAGGTGCCTGCCCATCAATGATGAGGAGGGAGGTCCAGAGCAACCTCAAGTTGGCACACGAGCTGCTTGTCATCCCTGTGAGCTCCTCTCAGGATGCTCTAGATGATGGCAGCAGCTCCTCTGCCCCTCTGCCAGTGACCGGGGCATCTGATGAGGCCGTGACGACTGGGCAGATGCCAGCTGTGGCATTGGCCACTCCCTCCCAGTCGGGGCCTGCACAGGCTCCACTGACCAGAGGACGACCACCAAGGTCATCAAGGCCAACAAGACAATAGAGTCAGCAGGCTGTCTCCAATGCTGATGCCAGCGAGGGTAGGGGGTGGTGGGACGGGGTCACCAAGACGCAGTACTTGGAAATGTATGTTAAAGGCACCATGAGCACAAGAGGGACAGGTTCACGGGTGATTTTCTGTTAATTTACATTTGGTTTATCTTTACTGGTCTGGGAATAAAGACCAGAGAAGATCATGTAAATGTTTTTGGTTTGCCAGAATGAGATAATTTTGTTTCTGTTGTAATGGCCTGAGTGCGCTTCACCTTGTTATATTTTTGGTGCAGGGTAGGCCAATGTGTAATGCTGGATGGGAGTAGCTCTAAACTGTATTGCACAGGCATTGAGTAGACTTTGGGTTCAAATGAAAGGGTCATTTCAGACATCCAGGTTGGAGGTGGTAGCCCTGACATGTGTTTGAAGCTGATCTCTGGCAGCCTGGCCGAAGGAGAGTTGGATCAAGGGGTTCCTGGTGTCCCTGCCTCCCTGGAGGTTACTGAGATCTGCCTCCACACCCTCAGTGTTCTCCTCATCCTGCTCCTCTCGGACTCACTACTGGACTCATCATCTGTGGCCTGCACAGCTGTGTCAAAACCCTCACTTTCAGTGGGTCCCTCTTGCCATGAGGGGACATGTCTGAAATGTTTTTTTTCTCTTTATTTAGGTTTTTCAAAATGAATTTGAAGGCAGCTCTGTGCCTCAGGGAGGTTCCTGTGCTCCTTCGCATGCATGCATGAAACAGCGTAGGCCCCGACTCAGCCTCCCCCACCAACCACCACCCCCCCACCCGCACAGGGAGCGCTCAGTGCTTATGGGTGTGCATCACACTGGGTGGGCCATAGTTGGCCCTCCCGCGTAAAATGGCAGCACCCAGCCAATCGTGGGTGGCGATCGACTGTGCGCCCACCCTCACCCGCTCCCGCCCACCCTCTGAAGGGGAGAAAATTCTCCTACGGGACCTGAAGGGTTAATTTATGGGAAGGGGTTACACAAACTAAGGCTGTTTTCTCTGGACCTTTGAAGGCTAAGTGGTGATTTGATCCAAGCTTTCGAGATATTGAGGGGAACAGATGGATAGAGAGAAACGATTTCCACGGGTTGTGGAACCCAGGAATAGGGGCCATTGTTTGTAAATTAGAGGCAGACCTATTCAGGAGTGAAACACTTCTCCATAAAAAAGGTTTTTCGGAAACACTTCTACACACAAAGGGTGGTACAACTTTGGAACACTCCTGCAAAGAGCAATCGACTCTCGGTCATTGTTAGTTTTAAACCTGAGAAACAGATTTTATTTTTATTCTAAGAGATTTGGCGCAAAGCTGGGACTCTGTTGTAGGTTTCATTGCCTTGATCACATTGACTGGGGGATCTTGCTCGAGGACAAAGTGACCTACTCCCATTCCTATGTTCCGAGAATCCAAATGAAAAGATTCCGGCGGTTAATTCACCCTGCCCAATTTTCCATTCCATTAACTCCACAGCAAAGGAAATTTGGGCAATGATTATAACTGGCAGTTGATCCGCTCCTGCCTATTTTGTGTTCCCACTGAAGTCGAATCTCAGACCCACTGTGTCCTTCATCTCGGCATCTTTAAATTTAACGTAAAGATTCTTTTTGTTTAAGTTATCTTCATTCACTTCTATTTACCTGACCATTTTAACTGGATTATCAAAAGAACTCAACTGGTTCAGTAACACCCTTTAGGGAAGGAAACGTGCTGTTCTTACTCAGCCTGACCTATATATGACTCCAGTCCCACATCAGTCTCTAAACTGCTTTCTGAAGTGGCCCAGCAAGTTTTTCCATTGCTTTTGGGCAGCTGAGGCATTTTTATTTTGCAGCAGTATTCCATTCCTCCACCCTTTGCACCTGAGAGGATGTTAAAGGCTGGCTGCTTGGGGCAAGTGCTGGATCAAGAACTGCTATTTGTATTCACAAGTCATGCCACTCCTCATCATAGCATAGGACTAGGAAGGGAGAAGAGAGAAGAACAGTGCTGCCAGGGCATGTATGATCATCTAGTTTCTGGTACATAGAGAGGAAGGCGGAATTGGAGGCAAAAGAAATTGCCTTACATTTTCCAAAACACAGTGGCCTAGATCTTCCGTTATAATTTAAGAGTGAACTTGAAATGGCATTTTATAATCATGCCCAGTCTTTCTTTAATAATGATAATCTGGATATAATGGATGTCTGATGTGCATATGTCCAGGACTTTATTCAGGTGTCAGGCCTGACTCAGTAAGCAGCAGCAGTGGCCCAGTTGATAGCACACGAGTCTCGGAGTCAGAGGTTCAGGTATTGAGCACAAAAAAGAAAACCAGACTGACACCCCAGTGTAGCACTGAGGAGGTGCTGCACTGTTGGAGGTGCTATCTTGCAGATGAGACATTAAACCAAAGTCTTGTCTGCCCTCTCAGGTGGATATAAAAGATTTTATGGCACTGGTTCGAAGAACAAGGGAGCTCTCCTCAGTGCCCTGGCCACTGTTTCTCCCTCAATCAAAAACAGATTATTTGGTCATTATCACATTGCTGTTTGTGGGAGCTTGCTGTGTGCAAATTGGATGCCACATTTCCTACACTACAACAGTAACTACACCTCAAAAAGTACTTCATTGGCTGTAAAGCACTTTGGGATGTCCTGTGGTCATGAAGATGCTATATAAATGCAAGTTTTTTTCTTGTTCCATGGAATTATTTTAACAAACCACACAACAACTGGAGCCACCAAATTCATATCAGTAAATGTATTTACTTTTCCATTTTAAGTTGTCATATGTTAGTCATTCACTAAACCTTGTAGGCCTGTCAGTCCTGGCCCTTGGTATTGGAGGAGCTCTACTTAAGTTTGTTATGAGGCAGGAAAGAAATTGGATCTTGAAAGACAAGTTACAAGGGCTACCCTATTAGACCCATTTGAATATAATGGCATTTGTGCCACAGATACTGCATAAAAACAGTGTAAGGTTTTGTACCAATTTTCATTGCACATGATGTACTGCAAGTGGTACACTGGCACTGTAGCACCCAGCCCACTCTACTTCGGTTTGCTGTGCTAGAGCCAGGGATGTGTCATTGCAAGCTTCTTGTTGTGAAGGTTCAACTCAGAGTTGCCAACTGCTTGCGCTTGGACTGAATGAGGAGCTTTTCAAGCTTCCATTACTTGTGCCATCTGCATTCTACTCAGTGATTTCTCCAACCCTAAATCTGTAATATAAGGTTCAAATCTCTTACGTTAGCATATAACACAGAGTTTTATGAGTATCTTTTTTGTTGACTCAAACAGGTATTTTCTTTTTGCCAGACTGCTAGCGGGAACTATCATTTCATCCCCTATGTGATGACTACTAACGACGAATTCCTGTGCTGTGAGAATGATTTCCAACGGAGAGTCTCAGAGTACTTACAACCAAACTGGGACAACTTACTGGGACCTTTCTGTCAGCCATTGGTGGAGAAATTTATCAGTCTTCTAAAAGATGTTGATGTTACCTCATGGTAGCTACTTCCATTTGATTAGAAATATTTATTAACACTTTAACTTGAGGTGGTAATTGAAAACATGGTTGGGGAGAAGGGGAGCAGGAAATTGGAATGCCCCTCCTCCCTATAAAATCAATGCATGACTTAACTGAAAGCAATATTTACATTTATATAAGGGCCAATATTGACGGGGACAGGTTTGATAAGCAGGGAGTAGAGGGGACTTTCAGCCAGGAAACCTGGAATCCCTTCCTGCTGCAGAGTTTTAACTCCACACCACACAGCCTTCCTTTAGGATTCTCACTGGGAAGTTAGCCTGATTGCCAGTCAGGAGTGGTGGTCTCTATAACAGGCCACAGCTGCAGCCACAGCTTACGAGCTTGCAGCTGTTAGTGATGGGGTGACGGAGGGTGTGTGATAGGTGAGGGCACTGGAAAATCAAATCCCCAATTGTGGATGGGGTAGTGGAGGGCTTCTTTGGATGGGAGGCCAGTTTGATGGTGGGGGGTAGCTCAATCTGGAGGCAGACTGGTGCTGTTCGATGAGAGAGGAATGTCGGACACACACCAGAAGAAATATACTTCGTAATGGGATTGCAAATTGGACCTCAGTTTATTATCGCACCAGAATGACAGTACCTCCAACAATGCAGCACTGCCTCGGGACTGCACTGAATTATCAGCCTGGACAAGGTGTTAATGTCCTGGGATGGAATGGGATGGAATTTGAACCCACAGCTTCAACAGGTGTAAGTGACATCATTAGAAACAAGCTGAACCTGGCTAAGTGTGGGGAACCTCCATGTTGGTGATGTGTGAAAATCCCAGTGAACCACTTGGTTTAAGCTGAAGTGAATATTTTGACCAACTTTTTTGGAACTTCCTCAGAGAGTTCCTGTAAAAGCTGGAGAGGAAATTAAGAAAATCAAACCAGAATCCACTGATATCTGGTCACAGATAAAAACTGACTTGCATTTTAAATGTAAAAATTCATCCAGTTCACTTCCATGCCACCTCTGTCATCCATTTTGGGAGAGTTGCTTAGAAAGATCATGACCCTGTTGAGCTAAGCTAAATAAATAAAAACTCTTCCATTTTACAAGTGCAGCAGTTTCTACCAAGTCCAAAATTAGACAAGGCTGGCTGTTTGCTTTTCTGAAAAGGAACAATGATCTAGAGATTTCACAGGGCATAGAAGTAGGTAAAAAGATTTTCGTTTAAAAGACTTTTGTGGGTGCTGGGTTTGCGTTGTAGAAATTTGTCAAAGGTTTGCCGAAAAACATGGTTGCTGAACCCCAATCACGACAGTGGCTGTCTGCTGCTTCACAAACCAGTTTTTCTCCCCGGCCATTTCTCTCTCTCACCATTTCATTTGGTGTCTAACTCAACCATACCATCAATCTGCTAATTACAGTGCGGCTATTTACAACTCCCTGCAGTCATAGTTTTTACTATTGTAGGAGCACACTTATGGAAATTCCGCCAGATAAATAGGTAAAATAGATCAATAATATTTACAGTTTTGGCCTCATGTCACACTCTCTGTTTTAGCTGCAAACAGTTGTAGTCGCCCATTGAGTCGTCACCTGCAACACATTTCCTTTTATAGCTGTTGTGCAATCTCTTTGTTGTTGTGTTCACAGCACATATTTCAAGGATACCCTGCTGAATGACATTAGAAAATTGAGGGAGAAATACCAAGGAGAAGAGCTTGCCAAACAGCTCTCTGGCATTAAGCAGCGTATAGAAAGTATCGAGGTCATCACGCCTGACATTATCACAAACTTGCTTTTCTCATACAGAGACATCCAGGTACAGAGAAGCAAAGTGCTTTGGAAGAGATGCTTGATGCTGTTCTTAGAAAACTGCATGGAAGTCTTACTGAGGCAAAACAAAGAAGCTTGCGGACAGAGAGACTACAATGTTCCAACAAATTGCATTTATATAGCTCCTTTATAATGTAATGAAAGCCGAGCCATTACATCTCCTATCTCCATCCACCTCAGTTCCCCTGCTACTGAAAGCCTCATCCATGCCTTTGCTGCCTGTGTCCTAGTTCACACCAAGTTCCATTCACCATAACTCTTGTGCTCTCTGACCTACATTGGCTCCCAACTGAGCAGCGCCTCAATTTTAAAATTCTCGTCCTTGTTTTCCAAACCCCTCCACAGCCTTACACCTCCACATCTCTGCGGGCTTCCTCTGGTCCAAAAAGCTTCCAAGATACCTAACATCCTTCAATTCTGTCCTCTCAAGCATCCCTGATTTTAACCACTCCACACAGTCTCCTTCCTTCTTTAAGATGTTCCTTAAAACTTTGACTAAACATTTGGTCATCAGCTCTAACATCGCTTTATGTGGCTGAGTGTCAAATTCCTATTGATAATGCTCCTATGAAATGACTTGGGTCATTTTACTATGTTAAATCCTATATAAATGCAAATTGTTGTTATTGAGTCAGCAACGAAAAAATTAGGAACATTAATGAAAAGCATGGTTAACAATGTCTTTCAAGGATTTTTTTTTAAAATGAGTGGCAGGATTTTCCGATCCTGTGGGCATTGTCGTGGGCAGGACCAGGAAAATTTGGAGAGAGGCCAAACCCCACCCGGAAGATAGTTACAGAGTCAGGGGAGTTTAGAAAGGGAGGTGCAAAGTGTATGAGTGTTTGTCAGCTGAGACCTTGACCACCGGCAGTGGGGTAAAGAGAGACTGCATTTGGGAGGGGATATAGAACTGGAGGAGATTGCAGATGGAAGATGGAGCAAAACTACATGGAAGGATTTTGAATTAATGTATGTTTGTTATTAACCTATCCTCAAACCTCAGACCACAATCCACTATCTTCAAATGACGCCAGTCACGGCTCAGTTGATAGCTCCAAGTATTGTGGGTTCAAGCCCCACTACCTGCTTTAGTTAATCTTTTAAAAAGCTTTTAAGTGTCAAGTTTTTGTTTTGGTCTTCAGTGTTTTTTTGTCATTCACTCTTGCTCTGACAGGATTATGATGGCATGGTGAAGCTGGTGGAGACCCTCGAGATGCTGCCGACCTGTGACCTGGCCAATCAGCACAACATCAAGTTTCACTATGCATTTGCACTGAACAGGTACAGTTTTCACTGTGAGGCAGTTGGGAGAACACCTTGCTTTTTGTATTCGGAGGCATTTTTATTCACCATCAATTATTTAAGAGAAAGCTGGATAAACAGATGAGAGCGATAGGAGTAGAAGGTGAAGCCTATGGAGTTCAATGATAAAGGATGAGAGAAGGCATAGACCAGTTGGACCAAATGTCCTGTTTCTGTGCTGTAAATTCTATGTATTTATACAAATTAAATCCTTTGGTCTTGTCATTTATTGTAAAGTAATTCCTAAATTAATACTGAATGAGGGGAGAGGGCATATGGCTACCAATTATGTTCAGTTATTAAAATGCAGCCACATATAGTCAGAAGAACACTCCATTTATAGGCCTGTGTCATAGGCTGCAGTTAGACTTGGTAAAACCTGGGATTCTAGTCATGTCACATGATTGACTGATCGCTTCAAAAGTTAATATATTTGAACAGAGATATCCCCTGAGCCTGTTCCACCAATCAATTAGACCATGAATAATCTGTATCTCAACACCTTTTTACCTGCCTTTGTTATACATCCTTCCATACTCTTGTCCAAGAAAAATCTATCAATGTCAGTCTTGAGTCCCAAACTGATTCCCAGTATCCACAGCTTTTCTGGGGAGTGACTTTCAGATTTCCACTATCCTTTTGTGTGAACTTTCTGATTTCACTCCTAAATTCTTCGACTTAGTAAAACCTTTACTTTTAAAATTGCATCCCGTTGTTCTGGATTCCCTCGTCAGATTTTTTTTTCCCCGGTATTACTTTTGTTGAATGCCTTTATCACTTTAAACACCTCACTCCATAGTATTCTTAACTAATGGGAATGCAAACACAAGGGAATACAAGCTATGAGTCTATAAAGTCTCCTCATAAGTTCATAAACATAAGACAGGATTTAATCAACCTGATGGTGGTCTTGCCCTTTGTTCGAAGAACTTCTGTCACTTCCATGTGGGAGGTCCCAACCGTGTTAAATACCCTTCAGACACTTAATTGGTCACCGGCAGGCCTTCCCCAGGATTCAGGACCTGGGCAGTGGAAGTCCAATCAGAGGCCAACAGCCCCCTCGTTGGCACTGTCAGTGCCACTGGGAGTGTAGGCAGCTGCCAGCAGGATTGCTGGGGAACCCCAGGTCAAAGGTGAGTGAGAGCGGGATGGTGATTGTGGGATGCAGGTTGTGGGAACAGTGGGGGAGGGGGTTTGGAAACAAGGGCAGCGGAGTGGCTTTCAGCGCCTGCCTGACCCAAAGCCAGTTCCCTCAATCGGGTGCAGAGGGCCACTGAAGGCCCTCTTCCCATTGCCTCTAACGTTTTCCCAGTAGTGGGTAAGTTTTTTTTTACCATGTTGGGCAAAGACCGGGTACAGTCTGGTGCCTTCCTTGCGGGCTCAGGGGTGGAGGGGAGGGGAGGGGAGTCCTCCTGAGCAGGCACCCTCCCCGCAAACCTCCCACCACAGCAGCAATGGCTGCCCACTAGGAAAGGCCCTATAGCTCTCAGGAATTGCTCCCCCCTTGCCGGATCCAACATGAATGGCCCCAGCAAACCTGACCCATTTATACAGGTTCTGTGGTCTGCTCCATGATTGCTGTCACTCTATGTTTACAGTCCTGGCATTGGCCACCGCTCCACGTGGCGTGTGAGGACTGAAGAGCTACTGGACAATCAGATGAGATCCCTTAAAGAGGTGAACGCCTGGACTGCAGGCAGTTAATTGCCTAACGTTCGTGAAATGCAGTCGGGGCTTCCAGCACCAGCCAAGGTAGGGTTACTCCCGACTCTCTGCTGTGTGGGCAGGTCCACTGCCACCCCGTGGAATCCCACCCCAGCTGCAGCATCTCAATTCCTTCACGACTGAGGTCGACCGATTCACCCTCTGACCAGGGAGGGAAGCTGAAGCCTTCCTGCTCTGAAAGGTTTGCAACCGTTAAATTAACAGGGAGCTGATTTCTATGACAGACGTTTAAAATGTCAGGAGGATTTGACAGGAGGGTCAATGCAGAAAAACTATTTCCCTGGTTTGGGAATCAAGTACAATAACCTTAAAATTAGAACTAGATGGTCAAGAGCAACATCAGGGAGCAATTTTTCACCTGAAGCGTAATGAACATCTGGAACTCTCGCCTCCAAAAGACTGTGGAAGTTGGAACAATTGGAGCTGGCGGGACTGAGATGGATTGATTTTTGTGAGGTAAGGGATTTGGCGAACAGAGGAAAAAATTGGTTTGAGGGGCAAATCAACCATGATCTGATTGAATGGCCAGGCAGGCACAATGGGCTATACCCATTGCTATTGCATTTATTTTCCAACAGCCTCGTATTGCTTTGGCCAGCTGCCTTTCAATGCAGTTTGATAAGGGAGGGCTGGCATTTGGAATGGTTGTGGCATAAATGGCCATCTTCAATCAGTGTGCTGGAACAAGGAGCGGTATTCACTGCTAAGATCAGGATTCAATTCTAAAGATCAGTGAGAGATATTAATACCCTGTCATGGCTTGCGCTGGCAGGAACGTTCAGAGTTTGTTTGGTTAAACTCTCCCTAACTGCAGAATCAAACTTACTGCTTTCTCATCAGTAAATTGTTATCCGGAATCAGGAAAAAGAATGACCATCGAAGTTAAAATGTTAGTGTGCTAGTATTATCATTTGGGAAAGGACTGCAAACACCCTACCTATAGCAGGACTAGAAGAGAATTTAGTTCCACAGTACCCAGTTGACTCTTAGTTGGAGTGGGGTGGCTGGGAGGAAATGGGGGTGCTGTGTGGGGAGATTTGACTCTGGTCGAAAAAGAACAATCAGCTGGTGGAGTGAGTGTCCCATTGCCAGTCCATGCCAGGCTATGACCAAACCACATTTGACATCAGGCCTCATGAAAGTGGTAAACCCTGGTACCAAACGGGCATCCCCTTGGAGCTGCTAGTCAAGGCCTGAGTTATTCCAGCCAGCTCTGACACTGAGCTGGATAATGATCAGCTCAGGGAGTGGGGAGGCGAAAGGTTTGGGGAGGAGTTGGCAGCCTGCCTAGGCCAGCAACAGCTACAGGTGTTGTTGTGGAGCCAGGAGAACCACTTCTCTTCGTGGCTCCAGAAAAATATCACCTGCAAAACCTTTCGTGCCAACATTTTGAGTGGCCTCTAGCGGTCCCTTTAAGGACCACTGGTTAAACTGCTCCATCCCTATTGGAACTAAGTGGAGCTTGCTCAGCACAAACTGTACCTATTTGTAGTTGAATTTCTCATTGGGGCCCAAAACTGACGTATGAACTGATTTGCATAGAAAAGGAGCCTTACACATGTTTTAAATAGACAGGCTGTTCACCCATTTACAGGGCCACATCAATGTGCTTTAACTTGGGTGCCAATACGACAGCCAGGGTGCCACTCCCCCTAATTTGTAAACGCTTGGCTACTGATTTTTCAGTCAAGATGGATGACCATGAGTTGAATTTCTCCCCTTTAATCAGTTAATATCTTCTGAAGTGGATTAGCAAGCCACTCAGTTGTAAAGGTTCGTTACCGATCAAAAGCATAAGGGAAATATTGGACAGCCCTATAGGCATTGGATCGGGATAAAACTCTGCAGATTCTGTTCTGTTCTCTCCCATCTGACTGGTGCCTAAGTTTGAAAAGCCATGTACTGGTCAAGCACCTGATCTAGTTATAATCATGGAGCTATTTTTATGAGTGGCATCTGTGATTCTCCCACCCCCTGGGTATTTCCCATCCACCAGTAGGCATGGGAACATAGAGATATACAGTTGGACGGGCCTGGCACTGAGTGTACTCAACACTTACACCAGAATCCAAGGCCTCATGGCTCAGCTTCAACAAAACCAAGGAAATCTCCTGCTGACTATTACCAGCCATATCTCCCTTCAACTGACAAATCCTTTATATTGAGGGAAGAAAAAGCACAGAATTTACCCCTGGTGAGCCACTGAATGAACTGAAACACTAGCCACTAGATTGGACCTGTGTCGAGAGGTTAAGGAACCAAATTAGGCCTAACTGACTTGATATCGCTCTTACAAGATGAAGCTTACTAAGAAGGAAGTTTACTGGAAGTCTGATTAAGAAGAAGCAGTTGACTGTTCCATAAGTTTCAGGAACTGTTTCCCTCAGCAGTTTCTACTCCTGCCTATCCAACCAGAAACCAGTTTAAAGGAAGCCCTAATTGAGGGGAACATCAGCCTTATATTTCCCAACAATTGTTAAGCAATCCTCATTAACGAACATCAGACAATTCTTTCTTTGTTAGCATCTAAATTTGTCAGGGCTAGAAAATAAGGTCGGAATAGGGAAAAATGGTAAAAAGGCAGGATTATAGGTTCTTTATCTGAATGCTCACAGCATTTTTAACCAGATCGGTGAACTGATTGTGCCATTGGAAATAAATACGTTATGATGGCATTTTAGAGATTGTTGCAAGGTGACCAAAGCTGGAACCTCAATATTCAAGGATATTTGACATTTCAGAAGAACAGGAGGTAAGGAAAAGGAGGTGTGGTAGTTCCGTTAATAAGGATGAAATCTGTACAATAATGAGAAATGATCTCGGTTCAGAAGATCAAGATGTAGAATCAGTTTGGGTGTGGATAAGAAATAGCAAAGGAAAGAAGTCTCAGTTGGGAATACTCCCAATGACTGGTGGATTGTATCAAACAGCATGTTCCTTCGGATGTTCATCATAAGCAGAGCACTAACTGCACACAACCAACCCATGATTGCAAAACTCGGAACATAATGTTTAATGTTAGATATGATTCTGTGATTGGATAGCAATTGCTGAAGAATCCCAAGTGTGCTGAGAATTACGCTAACAACAATTTAAGATTATCAGTCAGGCTCGCAATGTGCCTCACTTACACTTGCTGGAAGCTGAATCTATTCATATGCAGGGACCTGCCCTCTGCTGGCAAGAAGAATATGTCCAGATATTGCACCTTTTTTGATAATCAAAAGCCTAGCGGACAATAGCTTCCTGGTGCATTCCCCATAGCAACATCTTGACAAATCAGAGCCGACTTGCCAATCAATCGGCACCCCTTTTCTCATGCGGTATAAATTGTTGTTCCCTTTGAAATTTGGCATTCCTGCTTCTGTCCTGATGAGTGCAAGATAAAAAACTTCAGTAGCATGTGCCTTTTTTGCTTGAGTTCTGTACTAGCAAGCAACTATAAATAAATTGAGTGGGCATAAAATTGGCAGATGGAGTATAATATATGAAACTATGAGATTGTCCACTCTTCAGTAAGAATATAAAAGCAGAATGTTATTTAAATGGTGGGAGACTACAGAGTACTTCAGTACAGTGGAATGTGAGTGACCTTTTACATGAAAGTCAGCATGTGGGTACAGCAAGTAAATAGGAAAGCAAATAGAATATTGGCCTTTATTGCAAGTGAGATAGAGTATAAAAGTGGGGAAATCTTGCTACAGCCATACAGGGCATTGATGAGATCACACTGAGAGTACTGTGTCCAGTTTTGGTCATCTTACTTAAGGAGAGACATACTTGCATTGGAAACGGTTCAGAGGAGGTTCACTAGGCTAATTCCTGGGATAAGGGCTTTGCGCTGTTAGGAAAGATTGAGCAGGTTGGGCTTATGGAGTTTGGAAGAATGAGGGGTGATTTTATTGGAACAGATAATCTGAGGGGGCTGAGAAGGTAGATGCTGAGTGGATATTTGGTCTTGTGGGGGAATCTAGAACTAGAGAGCAGTTTCAAAATAATGGGTTTCTGATTCAACATGAAGATGAGGAAGAATTTCTCCTCTCAGAGGGTCCTTAGTGTTTGGGATCTTCATCCCCAAGGAGCAATAGAGGCTGGGTAATTGAATATATTCAAGGCTGAGATAGATTTTTGATTGACAAGGGAGTTAAGGGCCATGGGGGGGCAGATAGGAAAATGGAGTCAAAGCCATCAAAGATCATATTGAATGATGGAACAGGCTGTAAGGGCCGAATGCACTCCTCCTACTCCTAATCCTTATGTTCTTAGAAAAGGTAAAAGGGGGACCCCCACTCAAAGGCTATCTACTCATAAAACCTCAAACATAGACCCTGTATATAGAGCCCCAAGCTAACAGGCACCTGCTCACAGACCCCCACTTACAGACCTCCACTCATAGGGCTGGATTTTTCACGCGGGGCAGGTTCCCCTCCGCCCACCACCCCCACCCTTGCCACCCAGGTAAATTTTTTACTTTCCTCATTCATGGGATGTGGGCATTGCTGGCTGGGCCAGCATTTATTGCTCATCGCTAGTTGCCCTTGAGAAGGTAGAGGTGAGCTGCCTTCTTGAATCGCTGCAGTCTATGTATTGTAGGTACACCCACAGTGCTGTTAGGAAGGCAGTCCCAGGATTTTGACCCAGCAACAGTGAAGGAACGGTGATATATTTTCAAGTCAGGATGGTGAGTGACTTGGAGGGGAACTTCCAGGTGATGGTGTTCCCATGTGTCTGCTGCTCTTGTCCTTCTCGGTGGTACTGGCCGTAGGTTTGGAAGGTGCTATCTAAGGAGTCTTTTGAGTTCCTGCAGTGTAGGTGGTACACACTGCTGCAACTTGACATTGGTGGTGTAGGGAGTGATTGTTTGTGGATGTGGTGCCAATCAAGTGGGCTGCTTTATCCTGGATGGAGTCAAGCTTCTTGGATGTTGTTGGAGCTACACTCATCCAGGCGATTGGTGAGTATTCCATCACACTCCTGACTTATGCCTTGTAAGATGGTGGTCAGGCTTTGGGGAGTCAGGAGGTGAGGATTCCTAGTCTCTGACCTGCTCTCGAAGCCAAAGTATTTATATGCTTATTCCAGTCCAGTTTCTGATCAATGGTTAACATCCAGGATGTTGATAATGGGGGATTCAGTGATAGTCGTGGCATTGAACATCAAAGAGCAATGTTTAGATTCTCCCTCGTTGGAGATGGTCATTGTCTGACACTTGTGTGGCATGAATGTCATATGCCGCTTGTCAGCCCAAGCCTGGATATTGTCCAGGTCTTGCTGCATTTGGACATGGACTGCTTCAGTATCTGAGGAGTCGTGTATGGTGCTGAACATTGTGCAATCATCAGTGAACATCCCCATTTCTGTCCTTATGATGGAAGGAAGGTCATTTAACAGCTGAAGATGATTGGGCCTAGGACACTACCCTGAGGAACTCCTGCAGTAGTGCCCTGGAACTGAGATGATTGACCTCCAATAAACCATCCTCCTTTATGCTAGGAATGACTCCCACTGGTGGTGAGTTTTTCCCCTGATTCCCATTGACTCCAGTTTTGCTAGGGCTCCTTGACACCATCCTTAGTCAAATGTTGCCTTGATGTCAAAGACAGTCACTCTCACTTCACCTCTGGAGTTCAGCTCTTTTGTCCATGTTTGAGCCAAGGCTGTAATGAGGTCAGGAGCTGAGTGGCCCTGGGGGAACCCAAACTGGGCATCAGTGAGCAGGTTATTGCTAAGCAAGTGCTGCTTGATAGCACTTGATGACCCCTTTTATTACTTTACTGATGATCGAGAGTAGACTCATGTGGCAGTAATTGGCTGGGTTGAATTTGTCCTGCTTTTTGTGTACAGGATATGCCTGGACAAGTTTCCACATAGCCGGGTAGATGCCAGTGTTGTAGCTGAACTGGAACAGTTTGGCAAGGGGCGCAGCAAGTTCTGAAGCCCAAGTCTTCAGTCCTATTCCAGAATATTGTCAGGCCTTTGCAGTCTCCAGTACCTTCAGCAGTTTCTTGTGATGTCACATGGAGTGAATTGAGTTGGCTGAAGACTGGCATCTGTGATGCTGGGGACCTCTGGAGGAGTCCAAGATGGATTATCCACTCGGCACTTCTGGCTGAAGATTGTGGCAAATGCTTCAGCCTTATCTTTTGTACTGATGTGCTAGGCTCCCCCATCATTGAGGACGGGGATATTTGTGGAGCCTCTTCCTCCAGTGAGTTGTTTCATTATCCATTCACGACTGGATGTGGCAGGACTGCAGAGCTTGGATCTGATCCGTTGGTTGTGGGATCGCTTAGCTCTGTCTATCGCTTGCTGCCTATGCTGTTTGGTGTGCAAGTAGTCCTGTGTTATAGCTTCACCAGGTTGACACCTCATTTTTAGGTATGCTTGGTGCTGCTCCTGGCATGCCCTCATGCACTCTTCATTGAACCAGGGTTGATCCCCTGGCTTGATGGTAATGGTGGCGTGGGGGGTATGCTGGGCCATGAGGTTACAGATTGTGTACAGACAGGTGACTGTAAAAGACCCTATGGCACTATTTTGAAAAACAGGAGGTGAGTTCTCTCTGGTCACCAATATTTATTTAACCCTCAATCAACATCACAAAAGCAGATAACCTGATCATTATCACATTGCTGTTTGTGGGCGCTTGCTGTGAGTGAATTTGTTCTATGTTTCCTACATTATAACAGTGACCACGCTTTGCTATATAAACGCAAGATTTTACTTCTTTTAAGACTTTTCTTATTTCAATTGATGTCAATTGTTTTTTCTCGTTGCAGGAGGAATCACCCAGGTGACAGAGAAAAAGCCTTAAGTATAATGCTCGAGGTCCTGAGTTTATGTGAGCAGCCTGCCCCTGACATGTACTGCTTGTGTGGAAGAATTTACAAAGACCTCTTTCTGGACGCATACTGTAAGGATATAGTCAGTCGTGACAGTGCTACAGAATGGTAAGAAGATTCAAGTCCTTAGAAATGCTTTGCGAAGTAATGATGAACTTCTCGGTAGTAAGATTTCCTCCTTTATATTTTTCAATCGAGCTGTTTTTATTCTGACCCGTAGCACATGCATAAGTCAGGAAGATCAGGAATATAATGAACCGTACCAAATCCTGCAAGAGCTGGTAGATGCATCGGGCGAGTGAAAGAAATTGTGATGGCAGTTCCAATTGCAAGGGTGGAAGGGGAGGATCCAGATTGCAAGGAATCACATGATGAATACTTGGGGGTACCTGCTGCTAGCTGGGGCTTAGTGGTCGCTGAGCAGGTGTGAGGGCTGGAGGGTGTTTTACTGCGTGCTTTGCTGGGCTTGAAGTAAACACTACTGCCCCTCCTAGACCACAAGCCAAAAGCACTTTTTTTATTCATTCATGAGATGTGAGCATTGTTGGCTGGGCCAGCATTTATTGCGCAACCCTAATTGCCCTTAAGAAGATGCTGGTGAGCTGCCTTCTTGAACCGCTGCAGTCTATGTGGAGTAGGTACACCCACAGTGCTGTTAGGAAAGGGAGTTCCAGGATTCTGACCCAGTCACAGTGAAGGAACGGCGATATATTTCCAGGTCAGGATGGTGTGTGACTTGGAAGGAAACTTGCTGTTGGTGTTGTTACCATTAGTCTGCTGCCCTTATCCTTCTGATTGATCGAGCTCAAAGTAGGTGCTGGTCAAAGGAGCCTTGCTGAGTTGCTGCAGTGCATCTTGTAGATGGTACACACTGCAGTCACTGCGTGGTGTTGGTGGAGAGAGTGAATGTTTACAGTGGTGTATAGGAGACTTATTTCATAGATTACGTCCTTCTTGCCTCCTTTCAGCTGTTGAGTTTCCTTTGAGATGGGTTCAGTTCTTGTTTCAGGTTATTTTCATTTTAGCCTTTGATATGACCCCAACCTGCCAATTTTTCAGACTTAAGATTCAGCACATAAAAACTTACAATGCAGAATGAGGCCATTCAGTCCATTGTGCCCGTGCTGCTCTTTTCTTTTCATGAGATGTGGGCTTCACTGGCTGGGCCAACATTTATTGCCCATCCCTAATTGCCCTTGAGAAGGTGGTGGTGAGCTGCCTTCTTGAACCACTGCAGTCCAAGTGGTGTAGGTACACCCACAGTGCTGTTAAGAAGGGAGTTCCAGGATTTTGACCCAGAAACAGTGAAGGAACAGCGATATATTTCCAAGTCAGGATGATGAGTAACTTGGAGGGGAACTTCCAGGTGGTGGTGTTCCCATCTCTCTACTGCCCTTGTCCTTTTAGTTGTAGTGGTTGTGAGTTTGGAAGGTGCTGTCGAAGGAGCCTTGGTGAATTCCTGCAGTGCATCTTGTAGATGGTGCACACTGCTGCTACTGTGTGTCAGTGGTGGAGGGAGTGAATGTTTGTGGATGTGGTGCCAATCAAGCGGGCTGCTTTGTCCTGGACGGTGTCAAGCTTCTTGAGTATTGTTAGAGCTGCACTCATCTAGGCAAGGGGAGAGTATTCCATCACACTCCTGACCTGTGCCTTGTAGATGGTGGACAGGCTTTGAGGAGTCAGGATGTGAGTTACTCATCACATGATTCCTAGACTCTGGACCTGCCCTTGTAGCTACAGAATTTATATGTCTAGTCCAGTTCAGTTTCTGGTCAATGGTAACTCCCAGGATACAGATAGTGGGGGATTCAGTGATGGTAATGCCACTTGAACATCTTTGAAAGTGCTATCCAATTGCCACTTTCTCTGTCACTATAGCAGTACATTTTTTTCCATTTTCAAATATTTAGCAAATTCCCTTTTGAAAGTTACTATTGATTCTGCATCCATCACCCTTTCAACCAATGCATTCCAGACCATAACAAGGGGAGATTTAACAGTGCTGTTCAGAATAATGAGGGGTTTTGATAGAGCAAATAAGGATTTTTTTTTCTGAACAGCAGGAGGGTTAGTAACCAAAGGATACAGATTTAGGAGAATTGTCAAAAGACCCAGGGAGAGATCAGAATTTTTTTAATCAGCGAGTTTATGATCTGGAAAGGGTGTTGGAAGCTGATTCAATAGAAACTTTGGAAACAGGAATTCAATATTGTTATTGATCCTTGGCCAGACCTTGGGACATGGGGGGAAATCCATTTAGCGTTCAATAATGTTTTGTTTAAAGTAGGTAAAGGGTGAGATTCAAGACACTAGTTTTAGGAATAAAGCGACAAGATTCCGCGGGTTTTGAACAAACAAAAACAAACTTTACTGTAAAAGTTCAGAAAGATAAAACAATTTACTATATACCTTATACTCTAACAATCAGAGTAAGTATGAGGTACATGTGAATTAACAGATGAACTGTGGTTGAACACCTCACATTACAGAGTAAATGACAGATGCAACCAAGGCAGAGTCCATGGATTTCTCAAGAAACCACCCAGGTGTTAGTCTTACTGGGAGTCAACCAATCTCACTGAAACTTTGTCATTCTCATAAGGCTTTCCAATCTCTGCCTTGGAATTCTCTTCAAACGTCACTCCCACCAGGAAGGCTTTAACAATGGCCACCTCGTAGGGTTCCAGTCTTGCCTTCCGAGATTCCTTTTCCCTGGATTCCCAAGAACGCTTAAACTCTAGCTTACAAGCATACTTTCAGATTTATGGCTGCTCCAAAACATCACGGCTCCAAAGGGGTGCCTTTGCCCCCAAGACCCTCTTTACCCAAAGTCTGCTCCCCAAAACTCTTTCTTTAACTTAACTTAACTGGGGCTTGTTTCTGTAACTTTTGTCCTTTACACTTCTTGGTTGGCTCAAATTTACTGCCTCAAGAAGAACGGCTTACTGACCCTTGAACTGATCTGGGGACCTATCAAAACACTCCCAGAGGGTTCCACCATTGTCAATTGGCAAGAACCAGTGTAACAAGCATCTGAACATCCTGTACCTTAAATGTTACAATCTTCACAGACATCTAATTTAACACCCAGGGACACACGGATCAATAGGTTTCATGACAATATATACATGAAAAGGAAGATTTTCAGGGCTATGGGGGGAAAAGGCAGGGGAGTGGGACCAATGGGATAGCTCGTTCAAAATGTTGGCACATGTACAATGGGCGGAATGGCCTCCTGTGTTGTAGATTCTGTCATCCAATAGTGCATGATAGCACAAGTTTTTCTCAATGGCATGCAGGTTAGGTAGTCATGCAAAGCAAAGAAAAACCACATATCTTTTATGGCCACTGTTCCTTGTGCCAGATTCTCTGATCTGCACTCAGATATGCTTGGACTGGAGCCTCACCATTTTCTTTTTGACTCCAAGTGCATCCCTTACAATGTCACCCGGCCCATTTTTGAAGATATATAAATAGGATGGATAACGGTGGACAACCTTGCTTCACTCTCATCAGAGATGGGTTCAGTAAGTTGCCTGCCTACCCTCACACATGTCATAGACTTGTCATACACATTCCAGATTAAATCCAAGGTTTGGCCACTGACATCTTTATGAGGCATGAGGTCAAAAGCCTTATTGAAGGTCAAAAAACTTATGAAGCTTTGCAATCTCCTGTAAAGCCACAATCTATTCCAGCCATTTCAGGATGGTCCCTAACTGCAATATCAGGATTGGTGCACATTGGCAAGTAGCTAACTGAGCACAAAACTGGAATGTAGTCTGTTCCTTTCTAATTTGCTCCAAGAGAGGGCCTAATATACATGCCACATGAAGTTAGGGAATCACCTTAATGGCCACTATGTCAGTGTGATTCTTCAGCACTTTCTGGTTTACTCAGTTTCTTCTTATAGATGGAAGTGGCATCTGCATCCTGGAATACCTAGGATATACATGCCTCAGCCAGAAAGCTATTCATCAGCCTTACAAGGACAGGCAAGTTTGTAGTTCCTAGCACTGTTAACCCTTTCTCAGTACGAGTTTAGGACCGTACCTTGCAACTGTCCACATTCCATATGAACAAGTGTTGCTTGAAGACTGGAGTCTGCCTGCCTGAGTTTGTGGGTGAAAATCAGTGCCAATCCCACCTCAGGAACTAAGTGGAGGGTTAGATGTCTGCAACCTGAATCTGGGGAGGGATGAAGCTTGTGTTGGACAGCTATTGGTAGTGTTTTTTCCCTCTGTGATTAAATATGACATTAATGAATGCCTGTTTGTTTCTGTTAATGACTAGGTACCGCAAAGGCTTTGAGCTCCAACCAACCCTATACTCGGGTATTAACTTGGCCATTCTCCTAATTGCTGCTGGTCAGCAGTTTGAAAGCTCAATGGAGCTGAGAAAAATCGGTGAGTGCATCAGTGTTACAGTGTGAATATTTGTTTTTAGTCTAAATAAAGCTCCTGAGCAGCACCAAGTAGGAGCTAAAGAGACCCATCACTGAATATCGCTCCCATTGCACTGAATGTTCCAAGGGTTATTTTTAGTGCTTAGGGCAGGGAGAGATTAAGATTTTCACATTGCTTTTTGTCACACTAGCATTAGGTACAAGTGATGCAGTGATATTTTTTAATTTGAATTAGATCTTTGTTAATGCACATTCATTAGCACTGATTTTCATCCACAAACTCAGGCAGGCAGACACTAATCTACAAGCAACGCTTGCCCAGTACTGGACAAGTTCCTTTGAGTTTAATGATCAATTTTAGCAACATATGGCCATATTTGCTCATCACTTCTGGGTCTCTGAGGTGAAATGTATTGATTTGAATGAAGCATCAGTCCATAGTCCTCACATTGATGGGACATCTCAAGCAGCGGCTTTCCAGCTTTATGTCTGTGTCAGGGAACTTCAACCATTGGAAAATTATGAGTCGCAATACACGTGAATTCATGGAAAACATGGAAATTCACATGTACTGACTTTCACACCAAGGTGTGACCTTTCTTATTTCCCCTCAAATTGATCTACGTTTTATCTTTGGGATCGTTTGTTCAAACAATGTGCTGATAGCTGCAAATTTACAAATGAAAAATAGCAGAAACATTTGTTACTGAAGGGGCATTTATGAGAGAACTCCTGTCACTGGTTTGGCTGGAGTCTGTGAAAATGGTTACAGACTTGGCTGGGACTTGGATATGCCAGCAATGCCCTTGAGACGGAATTTCCCATATGTTTTCTTCTTGGCTGCATAAGTTCTGCCCACCCCTACAAAGGCATCAAGAAAAGGGTGGGAATCCAGTTGGAGGCAGGGATTTCTGAAGTTGGCAATTCCAGAATGCAGTTACAGCCTAACGTAACACAGGTAATCCTGCTCTTCATCAAACATATCCCACAAAAAACATGGAGGTGAGGCCAGCTGAGAGGGGTTGTTAAAGCAGTGTCCTTTTTAAGGTGGCTGCAGGACAACCACAAGGTTCACCACAGAAAGTGGAGGGAAGTGATGGGCAGGACAGATCCAGCATCCCTTCCCTTAGAGTTAGCTTTCATTGTGATCAATGCTGTCTTTACTAAAGAGATTAGAGACCTTCCCCTAACCACTAAAAACCCATTCCTGGAGGTGCCATTCTTGCTCTTATAAACTTTAGCAGGGCCAATGTTAGAATTCTGCAGTAGGGGAGGGATACCCAGTCTAACAGCTAGGATCATGCTGTGCATACATTCTAGACCTGAGTGCAAACGGACTAATCAACCATGGGGGAATTATAGTGGAGCCCAATGCCTTACAAACAGGGAGGAGTGAGGAGAGAACAGAGGCAGGAACCTTTGGTAACTCTTATCCCCATGTCCCAACCCAACTCCCTCCTTCCAGTACCTTGCCCTGGCACACTGAACCTAAGTGTAGCATCCATGTCAATACCACAGCTCAGTACCAAATGGGTGGCGCATTGACCCACTAAACCAACTGGAGAGCTGCTTCATTTATTGTGCAAGCCCTGTAATCATGAACAACAGCACATAGGAATAATGAAGCATAAATGGTGGCCTTTGGCAGAGACAACGTCCCACACCACGGTACTGGCGACAGCAAGGACCTGCCCTGCTTAAGTGTCTGTTACTTACGGCTATCAATTCAACTCTTGGACAGGTATGCGATTGAACAGTCTGCTGGGTAGAAAAGGAAATCTGGACCAAATGAACAACTACTATGATGTGGGCCATTTCTTCGCAGTCACCATGTTAGCCAAGGACATCAACAAGGCTGTACAAGCAGCTGAGAAACTCTTTAAACTCAAGCCCCCTTTTTGGTAAGAATTGGTGTTCATGTTGCACCATGTATGTGAATAAGCTGCATCTGAGTAAACTGAGTGTCTGATTTTGGGTCTGACCCACAACACAATGGGAGTAATTATAACTGTGGGTGATATTGGAAAGTAGCCGCTATTGAATGAATGGTAGGAAAGTCTGGTGGGGTGGATAGAGGGCAGCTCATTTGTTATTGGCCATTTTGCGCCATCTAAATTAAAATTACCCTCAGTGTAACCATGATAGTAGAGTAGAGCAAGTATTAAAGTATAAATGGTTCACATTGATTTATGTAGCAAAATGACAGGGTAGATGTGACTTTGTGTGATTGTGTGAAATAAGTAACAGCGAATCAGCAGCCAGTTTTACTCCTGACTTTTTTCCCGATTGCTATTCCCTTGTTTGCAATGGAGGAGGAGAAGTACAGGATGGAAAAAAAATAGCTTGGAGTCGCATTCGAGGAGGAGGTGCCTTTAAGAATATGGATCTTAGGAAGATCTCAGTGTAGCGCTCTCAATGAGTGATAAGGAGCTTCTGCAGCTACTACATGTAGAAACATGGTCATGATCTTTTTTCAGAACAGTTCTGCCTGTGGCTGTGAAAGCAAAAGCTGCACTCAGTTAGTATGTCTTAGGCTCATTTCACAAGGGCCGTGTGCAATATCACAGGGCCTGTATTTAGGGTTGCTATCCCTCCCGGAATGGCGGAGAGACTATCGGAATTGCCCTCAATCCCCCAGCAGCTATTACAAGCAGCCTGGGAGACTTTTAAATGATATGATTCGGATTGCCCATGAGTCGATCGACTCCCGGCAGCCCAGAGTCCATTTAACTGAACGGCAGCACTCCAGGCGCAGCATGCGTACTGCATTTGTGGACGTTGCTGTTTGCTGCCCTGTCTATTCTATCCTGCAGCGGCTGGTGCTGAACCTGTAGGAGAGTGAACCTCAAGTCCTTGAGTGACTCACTCAAGGCTCCTGGAGAGATGAATGAATGAAGGGGCCAGCCCAGCCAAGAGGTAAAGGAACGAGCGATAGGGCTGGGCAACTAAACTGTCTGAAATTTCATCTGGAAACCTCCAGGTCACACCCTGGAATTTTCTAGAAAATTCATACCCACTATGCACATCCCTACCGGTCCTGCCCAACCCAGAAGCAGCTCCCCAGGCCCAGGCTGAAAAGAAAGTCCGGAGAGAGACCAAAGTTGGTATTTTCTGCTTCTCCTGGCAGTTAGCATCATGGCGGGCAGGAGAGGAAACTATTGCAAGAGCAGAGAAATCGGTGTCACAACATCGTAAAACCAGCTTGCGATTGTGCCGTACCGACTCCACGTTCCCTGCCGCGCAATGTCGGGAACATATTTAGCATACTTTTAAAAATCGTTAACGCTCATTAAAAGGGCCCCTCGCCAGGATCGTTCCCCTCCCTGCCTGCTCAATCCACACGTCACATCGGTGTGCGATCATGCCAGTGTCTTTCACAATGCTACTTTAGTGCCATGCACCTGGGCGAGCTGCGCTTTGCTCGGAGACTCGAGGCTCGTTCGCTTACCTCAAGCAGCGCTCCTGGCACCGAGGATTCTTCATGATGCTCAGCTGGCAACCGTGCCTCACTCTTGGAGGGCAGAGGGGTGTTGAGCCAGCAGTAAGGTAGGGGTGGCTTCGAGTCGGCTGGAGGGTGAAGACCCTGCTCAGGGAAGGAGTAAATGGCCAGAGGCATGACAACGGGCTTCAGGACAAGGCCTTCACTGGTGGGGAAAGGGGTGCTGATGCACATGATGGGTTTTGTGGTGGAGGCAGTGGGGGGAAGGTAGTGTAAGAGCTTCTACATCACACCGTGCCAGAGCCTCCAAGAAGGGGATGGGCAAGGTCCAGCCGGTGATGGCCACATTTGCGATCACAATGGGGTCAAAGTTTTCAGTGGCTCAGAAATCATGGAGTGAGGGAGACCTCAAAATCATGGATCACCAGGACATTGGGAGGCTTTTCCACATTCACACAAGGAGGGGTAAGCTGGTCTGGCACTGAGACCTCAGCACTACCATCTTCAACATGAAGCAATTGGGCAGCAAAGGATTTAAGTGAGGACGAACTCAGCCGCTGAGCTCTCTGAATGCCTCTTGGACTAGTGGTGTCTGGCACTGTGGGACCAAGTAATGGGCCAGGCAACAAGACATGAGCATCCTCAGATGAGGAGAGATGCACAGCTGAGGCAGGTTATGAGCCCTTTATTCACAGTGCAGTAAATCAAATAGGTAGCAATGAAGGGCACTTGTGTGAGATTAATGCCAATAAGTGGCACTAATCCAACACCTTGTATTGAACCCTTGGCCACAGCCTCAACATTCCCCAGAGCGAGAAGGGAGTCAAGTGCAATTGGACAACTTGACCTGCTTCACATGCTGATTATAATTGTTCACACGGTCACCCATGAGAAGGGTCAGCCCCTTTCCTCCCCACCACCCCCCACCAAATTATTCCATTCCTTGACCAACCGCCTTACGCCAAAAAAGCCTAGTGTCATCACCTAAAGGATAAGGGGAAGGGTAATGTAGAAATGCACCCTGTGCGCAACCTAATTTCAGGCACGATTATTTGCTTTCACTATTACCCAGCCCTTCAGTCAGCCAGTGACTTGCTCATCCACCTGGGGAGGAATAGGACCTTTGGACCCTCATGGCCAGAATTTTACACTCCGTGGGCGGGCATGTCCCCGACCTGAGGGGGCGTAAAATCATGCGAGATGGCGTCAGGCGATCGTCCCACCGCCTTTGCGCACTCGATGGGCACACGCGGCAGCCAGAAGAGCACCCGCCGACAATCAAGCTCATGAACGGCCCAACTGTAAGGGATTTTTGGCGGCCTGTTCAACCTTATAGTTGGCTGATGGGCCGATCAGCCAGGCTGCCTTTACATTTTTGATGACGTCTCATCCAAGGGCAGGATGAAATCTCCATTAGGATATCAAATAGAAAGAAATATCTGGGCACAGCATTTTTGTGAGGCCTGCTTTCAGGTGCTTCATTGTGCTGCATGGGCATATTTTACAGCATTTGGAGGTCTGCAGCTCTGCTTTCAGGGCTTGAAACAGTGCTCAACAGCACTCTCCCTCTTCCTGTTCCCCCCCCCCCCACATCTACCGGCAGCGCTGAGCCTTTCTCAGGGCACGGTTTCCCCCGCTGGCCGGCTGTTAATTGGCTAGCCGGCGTGAAATTGCGGCCGGAGGCCGATCGCGATCGGTGGACCGTTTCCTGTCCACTCCGAAGCCCACCAATCGCGCGTGCCCCATAGAGTAAAATTCAGGTCCATGTCTCTGCAGAGGGAAGACTGTCAGGAAGACGGATGCTACATTGATTTCAGCCGCCATAATTGCAAGCAGTCAGGAAAGGAGGAGAAGACGACGATGGCAGTGCCAGGCATGCCAAAGATAGGCGATTTGCCCTCATGCATGGGGCAGCTGGCCTCGTCCGCACGCTGAGCTTCTGGCTTCTAGAGATGCCGTTTGTAGGTGCCTTAAAAACCCAGTGTGTGTCGGACACACAGGCATTTCCTGCAAATGAACGAGAGCCAGTGTTGTCGACGCCTCCGCATGTCCAGGGATCTAGTGACACACGTATGCCACCTTCTTCAGGACTTGGCACCACAGGGTTTGAGAGGACATCCGTTGCCAGTGACCCTGCAAATCCCCAACACCCTGAACTTCTGGGCCAGTGGCTCTTGCCAGGGCCCAGCTGGGGACCTCTGTGGGATCTCTCAGGCTTCTGCACAGAAGTGCATCCAGTTGGTAACAGACGCTCTCTTTGCCAAGGCCCACAATTACGGGCATGTTGCAAGAGATCAAGCAAGCCAAGACTCCAAGGCATTGGGCTTCACAGCTATTTCCAACTTCCCACTGGTGCAGGATGCTATCGACTGCACGTGTGTAGCTGGAAGATCTCCCTGGCAGCAGGCGCTCCAGTACATCAATAAGAAGGCCTTTCACTCGATAAATATGCAGCTCATGTGGGACCACAACAAGGAAATCCTGCAGGTTTGTGTGAGGCTTCCCGGAAATGTCCATGACTCCGATATTTTAGGCAGGTTGCAGATCTCAGATATCTTCTTGAAGGACAACACAGCATCTAGGGTTGGCTCCTTGGGTCAAAGGAAACCCGCAAAGGGTGTGGCCGATGACGCCCATCCAGAGGCCACAAACCTCATCAGAGAGAAGGTACAATAATGCTCATGCCGCTACTCGAATATTGGTGGAGCACACCATGGGTATTTTAAAAATGAGATTCGATGCCTAGACAGGTCACTGGAGAGTGTCACGGATCATTGTGGCTTGCTGCACGCTTTACAACCTGCCAATACAAAGGGGGAGGAGCTGCCAGATGCCAAAATGGAAGAGCTGCAGGTTTCTTCCAATGAAGAGTACATTGAAGGGAATGAGGACAGTGAGACCGAGGATGCAGATGAAGAGATCATAGCATGGGCCAGACCAGGCAGGCATGCACATCCGGCCCTCATACCCACCAGGTTCCAGGAGGAGAGTGTTGACCAGTAGTGAATATCCTCTTGGACAAGTGCCCTCCATCATGGGTCCACATGAACACCAGTGTGACTGTCCTCACACTTCAACCATCCACTTCAATCTGAGTGTGAATACTCACACATGAGGCTCACACTGTCCTGACTCTTTGAAGCATGACGAGACCTTGGGAGAAGATGTCCTTCCTGAGACGGGGTGCTACCTGGAGTAGGTTGTCCTGGAATCAGACATCTGAAGGTGCAGCTTCTTGCAGTGTCGCTCACCCATCCCAGTCACGATGGGTGCCTGCAAGAGGCAGCAGCTGCTCTACTATCCTTGCTGCGCTCGTAGCTGTATGCCTTCAATATCACAAATCTCTTCCATGCGATCCAACAGCAGCAACTCTGAAATGCCCTCTGTGTCATTATCACGTGCCTCTCGTCTATGTAGTCTGTTTCCATCACATGCCAGTGTGTGCCCATTCATGGATCATCCCCAACATCAGTGGTGCGTCATCTTTCATGTAAGGTTTCCTTGTGGGAGAACCTGGTTCACATGCCATGCTGGGTCATACACTGCTATTTCTTGACTGTGTATCACTGAGGCTGATGTGAACTCTCAGCTCGTCTGCTTTCAGAGAGGTTCAAGGTGTAGTGTAGAACGAGGACCATACTGAGAGGCAGCACTCAGGCCAAGGCTGCCAAGGGTGGAATGCATGCTTCCAGACAACCATATAGACATGACTGAGTCCTCCATTTCTCCTTCACAATTAATATGAGACCTGGCACTCCGGCTTACAGATGGTGATCTTCATGCATCCTCAATATTTATCTGGATGTAGACCACATGAGGAGGACGAGATTCTAAAAACTGCCTGCCACACATTACCCTGTCTCCTCTTGAGCAATGACAGTCCACCATCATGGCTGTCCCTGGGGATCTACAGGAGGCTCACACATCATGAGGCCCTCAAGGTTGCCTTAAACTGAGAACAAGGAGCACACGTCAGCTTCACAACATTGTTGTACCTATCCAGTTGATCCCCTCTGCATCGTTTAAATCCACCCCATGCGCTCCCAGGTCTTGCTCTAAGGCTACGTTGAGCGCAATATATCACCATTTGCAATCACGATTGCTGATCTCAGCGAGTGTTTAGGTGAGGCAAGACACAGCGCTGCATGCCTATGTTGTGAAAAGAGCCTAGCGGCCGCTAGACAGACAACTGAAAGGTAATACACTCTCAAGGATGCAGGCATTGGCGGCATAACCATAAGGTGCCCGAGAAGGACATAGCCTATGCACATTGAGGAGGCAATCATTGGTGAGCTTATTACATGTACATTCAGAAAGTCAGAAACATGATTGGCTCATAGGAGTGCGCATGACCTCTGAGGAGGGACTCACAGCTTTTATGCCCTGTCGCAGTACAGATTACATAGAGTTCCAGGATTAATGACCCTCCTCTATTCCTGCCAACATCTCTCATTCTACACTACACCTTGAACCTCTCTGAAAGCAGATGAGCTGGGAGCTCACATCAGCCTCAGTGATACATAGTCAAGAAATAGCAGTGTATGACCCAGCATGGCATGTTCTCCCACAAGGAAACCTTACATGAAAGATGACACACCACTGATGTTGGGGATGATCCATGAATGGGCACACATGCGATGGAAACAGACTACATAGACGAGAGGCACGTGATAATGACATCCGTGATAAGCAGGGGGAGGGTCTTTGTTGGCACACCTGTTTGAGAGCGACACAGCTCATGAGAAAGAGGAGGCATACGCAAGAGTAGATGTGAAATGTGTTGTATTCTATGTACAATGGTGAACATTATAAGCATGTGGTTAACACCTGTGCCACCCTCGTGCTCCTAATATTTCTTAGACTTCCTACTCCTACCTAATCCTTCCCCAGCACCCAGAGCAGAGGTGGAGGCAGCCTGCTGACTGCGGCTCCTTGTTGTCTGTGATGACTTGGGCGCGCGCCCTCTGGAGGACCAAGAGGTCGAGGGCTCCGGCCTGCTTGGGGTGTCCTGCTGCGGGACGGGTGCACCTCGCCAGCCTGTGGGGCTGCAGCTGACGGGGTCACAGGAAGAGGGATTGAGATCGGATGGATACCTGCCGGAGTCACCTGAGTGGATGGCACCAGGGTGTGCGCCTGTTGACCCTCCTCCCTATGGGCGCCGAGAGCTGCTGGCTGACTCCTTGAGCAGAAAGGGCAGCTAGAGCGAGATCAAGCTGGCCTGTCCCCCCTCTTACATAGCCGCTTTTGGATGCCACCAAGGGCTACAGCAATGGAATGCTACTCCTGCAGCAGTGCAGGACTGATGTCCTGGACCAAGATCTCCACAGCGGCTGCCAATTTGCCAGTGTTGACCTTGGTGCATTGGCATGCCAAAGATATCACCTTGGACTGAACGCAGATGGGCTCCTTCATCGTTTGTTGCAATCTGAGGAGCACAGCCAACATCCTTGCCTGATGTTCCCTCGAAAGTCGCTGCAACTCACGTAACTGAGTTTGGACTGATCCCGAGCCTCAACTGACTGTGACTCAGCAGAGTCGTGGCCTCCAGCAGTCCTCCGAATACCGGCAATCTCAGATGGTCCTGCCCCCCCCCCCCCCCCCAACCTGCTGTGGACCAGGTTGTGTGCTGCACTCACCAGATTGTAACCCCGAGCCTGTTCTAGATTGATGCCCCAATGGTGTCACCAGTGGAGGGTGTGGGTGAGCGCTGTGACAGGTTCCCGAAGCTACTGTTATCAGGTTCCTCCTCCGAGCTAGGCTGGAGCTGAGGGGCTGGCTTGCAGGTGCCCTCGGGCACTCTCCAGATGAACCTATAAAAGATAGCAGAGAAAATTAGTGCATGGTAGAGGATTTGAACAAAAGCATTCACAGTGTCGTCGTCCGTGGGATGAGCTGGTGCAGGACCCTCATTTAGGTATGTGCCACCCACTTCCACGTCACTACAGGCACGACCTACTTCCTCCCCTGCCAGCACAATGGTACGCTCCTCAAAGGGAGTGAGGATCCTAATGTTGGGCACTCCTCCCAGAGCCTGGGACCTCTTCCTGTTGTTGCGTGAGCTTATCTTGCATAAAGAGAGGTTGATAAGGGCGCCTGGCATGTGCATGTGGTGAGTGGAGCCATGGATGGACTGAGGATGCGAGCTCGAGAGGATATAAGCTTGATGGAGATGTGAAGGTGTGTGTGAGAGTGAGCGGTGATGTCCCTTGAACTGGCAGTGTGTGAGATCAATGTGAAAATGTGATGGGCTGGTGAGTCCGTGAGGTAAGTGTAATGACATGATAGACTTACCCTGTCGGCACGCATGAGATCATTGCTGCTATTCATTGATTAAAAATCAATAAAAGCCAAACTTGGAGAGCTTTCTTCCAAGAGACTTGAGTAATCAGAGTCTCGCACTAAAATAAAAAATAATGGCTTATTGTGCAAGGATTTGGAAATGACAGGTCGAAGTTCAATCAATATTGTCATCATGTTGAGAGAAAGAAAATCTCTTGCAATAGCTTTACTCTGAGTTGGTAACCCTACCTGTATTCGGCAGGTAACGGGACAAAACAGGGAGTTCCTCCAGATTTATACGACATCTAGGCAGCCGCATGATTGGTTCATCCAGTTTTATTGCATTGATGGGTTTCCCAATTGGTGGTCCCCATGTGCGATCGTAAACTCACTTACTTAATTATGAGGAGGAAGTCCCACTCACTAGATTCCTAGCTTGTGTGTGATCAGATGGAAATAATCCCTTAATCTTAATGCCTGATTTGAATGAAGTGCTGGAATATGTTCATCCCCAGAAAAACTCCCCTTCTTGAGCTCTTATCTAAAGCCACAATCAACATCCACTGCTTAAAAAAAACTTAAAAGAGAAATGCTGGATAAGTAAACAAATGAGAGATTTTAAAGTTTAATTACTAAAGATAACAAACACTGCAGATACTGGAAATCTGATAAAAAACCAGAAAATGCTGGAAATGCTCAGCAGGTCAGGCAGCATCTGTGGAGAGAGAAACAGAGTTAACATCTCGAGTCAATGACCTTTGATGGGAATTCTCATTGACCTGAAGTGCTAACTCTGTTTACCTTTTCGCTGATGTTGCCTGATCTGCTGAGTGCATCCAGAGTCAATTTGCAACCTTGATTTTCAAAATGGTGAGACTCATCGAAAATGCAGCATGGAGCTTAAGTGTAGCAGTGTATAACAAGAATATTGACCTTCCCACAGCATTGAAAGGACAACTGGAGTATAAATGCTGAGCCACCTTTTCTGCTTTTTTCAGGTATTTGAGGTCATTAGTTCAGAACTTGATGTTACTACAGCAATTCCAGAAGATCAACAACGATCATTCCCCAAAACAGGAGTGTCTCAATTTCTGGTTGGACATCATTGCAGAAGCGACTAAGACGAATATTAATGGGCTACGTTTTCCAGTATGAATTTTAAAATCTTTTTCCAGTTTCCCCCCCCTCGTGTTTTGAGGGTGGGGATTCTATTCTGCAGATTGTAGCTTTTTCCTCAACCAAGAAGGCAATCAACCAACTGGCTCCTGGATTTCTGCTCACGGTCCATGAACAGATACAAGGGGGTGTGTGCGCGGTATCACTGCATGGTGGTTCATTCTCCATTTTCCCTATTCCCTGAGGATCCACCTTGATCCCAGTTAGACCCCAACCTACCCCAAGAAAAGATGTAGGAAAATAAGGGCAGCACATTCAATATAGGATTTAGAGAAGACCTGAATGGATGCTGGTTCTCTCAGCACCTCACATTGACTTTCAGGATTATATCCTCTAAATTCTTTAATACCATAAGCCATAAGAAGGCAGACATGAGAGGAAAAAAAAACTCTCCTTGCATTTATTCAGCAGGGGGAGGGGACACAGAATATTAGCAGAATAGGGACATATCATAATACAGCAAAACAATCAAGTCAGAGGGAGTACAGCTGCATTAAGTTTCAAGGGAGTAAGTCAAGGCTGGATGGCCTCTACTTTAATGCCAGGAGTATGACAGGTAAAACAGATGAGTTAAGGGTGAGGATTAACACGTGGAATCGTGATACAGTAGCTGTCACTGAGATGTGGTTGAGGGAGGGGCAGGATTGGCAGCTTAACATTCCGGGATGTAGAATCTTCAGGCGAGACAGGGGAGGGGTAAAAGAGGAGGAGGTATTGCATTATTAGTTAAGGAGTTAGTTACTGCAGTAAGGAGAGATGATATCTTGGAGGGGGCATTGAATGAAGCTTTGTGGGTAGAGCTTAGGAATAAAAAAGGGGCAGCCACATTGTTAGATGTTTATTATAGACCCCAAGATAGTCAGTGGGAAATTGAGGAGCAAATATGTGCACAACTTGCGGAGGTGTGTAAAAACAATAACAATAGGGTAATTATATTAGGTGATTTCAACTTTCCCAACATTAATTGGGCTAGACATAGTGTTAAGAGCTTGGTTGGATGGATTTCTTGAAATTTGTACAGGAGAAATTTTTAGGTCAATATGTAGAGGGTCCAACAAGGGATGGTGCATGGCTGGACCTAATTCTGGGGAATGAAGCCAGACAGGTGGCTGAGGTGGTGGTGGGGGAGCATTTTAGTGATAGCGACCACAACATGGTACAGTTTAAATTTGCTATGGACAAAGAAATAGACAAATTGCAAAAAAATGTTTTGGATTGGGGGAGAGTGGATTTTAGTAAAATAAGGCAGGATCTGGCCAAGTTAGACTGGGAACAGCTACTTGTGGGGAAATCTACAGAGGAACAGTGGGGGGTGTTCAAAAAGGAAATGGGGAGAGTACAGGCTCAACATGTTCCCTCCAGGGTGATAGGAAGGAGTAACAAGCCCAGAGAACCATGGATGACCAGAGATATTCAGGATATGATGAGAAGGAAAAGAGAGGCTTTTAGCAGGTACAAGGGAAGCAAATCAGCAGAGGCATTAGTGGAGTACCAAAAGTGTAGGGTGGAGCTTAAGAAAGCAATTAGGAGAGCAAAGAGGGGATATGAGAAAGTTCTGGCTGGTAAAAGTAGGGAAAATCCCAAGATATTCTATAAGTATATCAATGAGAAGAGAATAACCAGGGAAAGAGTGAGGCCCATAAGGGACCAAGGGGGCAATCTATGGGTGGAGCCAGAGGACATCGGTTGAGTGTTGAATGAATATTTCACATCCATCTTCACCCAAGAGAGTGAGGATGAAGGTATTGAACTCGGGGAGAGAGACTTCGAGGTTCTTAATCAAATTGATATAGGGAGTGACAAGGTATTGGAGGTGTTGGCAGGCTTAAAAGTGGAAAAATCTCCAGGTCTGGATGATTTGTGTCCCAGACTGCTGAGGGAGGCAATGGAGGAGATCGCAGGGGCTCTGACCCAAATTTTTAATTCCTCTCTGGCCATGGGGGAGGTGCCAGAGGACTGGAGAACAGATAATGTGGTTCCGCTATTTAAGAAGGGTTGTCGACATAAGCCAGGGAACTACAGGCCAGTGAGTCTCGTGTTAGTGGTAGGGAAACTTTTGGAGAAAGTTCTGAAGGAGAGAATCTATCTCCACTTGGAGAGGCAAGGTTTGATCAGGGATAGTCAGCATGGCTTTGTCAGAGGGAGGTCATGCCTAACGAATTTGATTGAATATTTTGAGGAGGTGACCAGATGTGTAGATAAGGGTAGTGTAATTGATGTAGTTTATATGGATTTCAGCAAAACTTTTGACAAGGTCCCACATGGGAGACTTATGAAGAAGGCAAATGCACATGGGATGCAGGGTAATTTGATAAGGTGGATTCAAAATTGGCTTAGTTGTGGGAGACAGAGGGTGATGACAGAAGGATGCTTTAGTGACTGGAAGCCAGTGTCCAGTGGCGTACCCCAGGGATCTGTGCTGGGTCCCCTATTATTTGTCATTTATATAAATGACATAGATGACTATGTGGGGGTAGGATTAGTAAGTTTGCAGATGACACAAAGATTGGCCGGGTGGTTAACAGTGAGGTTGAGTGTCTTGGGCTATAGGAAGTTATAGACGGGATGGGCAAATGGGCAGATAAGTGGCAGATGGAATTTAACCCTGAAAAGTGTGAGGTGATACACTTTGGAAGGAGTAATTTTACAAGTAAGTGTTCAATGAACAGCATGACACTAGGAAGTTCTGAGGAACAAAGGGACCTTGGCGTGCGTGTCCATAGACCTCTGAAGGTGGAGGGGCATGTTAGTGGGATGGTGAAAAAGGCATATGGGACACTTGCGTTTTTCAATCGAGGCATAGATTACAAAAGTAGGGAGGTCATGTTGGAGTTGTATAGAATCTTGGTGAGGCCACAGCTGGAGTACTGTGTGCAATTATAGGAAGGATGTGATTGCACTGGAGGAGGTGCAGAGGAGATTCACCAGGATGTTGCCTGGGATGAAACATTTAAGTTATGAAGAGAGGTTGGATAGACTTGGGTTGTGTTGTTGGACCAGAGAAGACTGAGGGGCGACCTGATCGAGGTGTACAAGATTATGAGGGGCATGGACAGGGTGGATAGGGAGCAGCTGTTCCCCTTAGTTGAAGGGTCAGTCACAAGGGGGCATAAGTTCAAGGTGAGGGGCAGGAGGTTTAGGGGGGATGTGAGGAAAAACCTTTTTACCCAGAGGGTGGTGACGGTCTGGAATGTGCTGCCTGGGAGGGTGGTGGAGGCGGGTTGCCTCACATCCTTTAAGAAGTACCTGGATGAGCACTTTGTGCATCATAACATTCAAGGCTGTGGGCCACGTGCTGGTAAATGGGATTAGGTGGTTGGTCTGGTGTTTCTCATGTGTCGGCGCAGACTCGATGGGCCAAAGGGCCTCTTCTGCACTGTGTGATTCTGTGATTTAGCTCGCGCCATCATCTAAAAATTTAGCACCTTTCATAACCTCAGGACATCCCAAAGTGGTTTACAGCCAATTAAGTACATTTTGACGTATAGTTACTGTCATAATATAGGGAACTTGGCAGTAAGTTTCTACAACTGATCAGGTAGTTGGTTTTGGGATAAATATTACCCGGAGCATGAGGGAGATCTCCCCAGCTTGTCTTTGAATAGTCCGGTGGGTTCTTTCACATCCACCTGAGAGGATAGGCAGGTCCTTGGTTTAAAGCCTCATCTGAAAGACAGCACCTCTGAGGGTGCAGCAGACTGACCCTTAGAAATGGGCCTGGGATGGAGTGGCAGGCAGGGAATGGGAGGAGGTCCTGCTGTGTTAGAAACCCATTACCAGGATCAGAATCAGGACTTCTGTGGGTGCTCTGTAGAAAAGTGTAGGCATCCCCGTGTCATACTTTTTCCCCCACAAAGAGAAAGGAACATTTTTCAAGAGTAGTCTCAGCTGAACAATATTCACTTAAAGTCACAATATTTGGTTCGACAGAGGAGAACCATAAAAAGATGTTAAACAGAAAGATTGCTGTCAAGGCATGATTGAGGCCTGCACCTACCAAATAGGACTAAAGGCACAATCAGAAGTATGTCTTAAGAACTTCTTACATTTTGTGTTACATACATTGTTCTTAACATTAAAACCTCATATTTGTGTTTTAAGATTTGAGGACCAAATTCCAGACATTATTTTTAGTCCCCAAGTCCCAATATTACTTAGAAGTACTGTAAATTAAATGAAAAACACATAACATTAGTTCCATTTTGCAAGGCTACAATTAGTACTAAAGTACTATATCCATTTTTAATTACACAAATACTGTTATGAGCAGGAATGAGAAAGAACTCAGCCCCAAATTCCCTTGACTGAGTGTCTGTAATCAGTGTGTTTTTTACCCCATGAGTTTGTGGTCAATTTAAATAATCAGCAGCAAACTTTCATGGGTTTAAATAAAGAGGATTATTTATTCATGCATTCGCCCCAAAAGTCTAAATGCGATGTCACTCAGCCATGCACACGGTTGAGAAAGGTACAGTTTGAGAAGGTGGTACACTTTTAAAATTGTAAACAAAAGAATAATTCATAGGTCACATGTTTGGCTCAGTGTAGGAAAAACAGTCATTGCAGGTCTGTTGAAGAAGGCGATTCACTCAATAAAGGTAGCCTAGGTGGTTCCAATAGCTGGAATAGTGTGTTTAGAGTACTGCAGGATTCCTTCAAAGAAATGGGTGTTCAACAGATTGCGAAGCTAGTTACTTGTAGATTTTCTTGCCAGCAAGCCAAGTTTCTATACTGGTGAGCTTTAAAAAGGAAGAGCTGGGAGACTTTAAGATGTAGCCATCCCTAGGTTTTAGAAAGATTAGACATTAGTGCCTTTTGCTGAAGCTGCTGTTTCTTGTTGTGTCCTTTGCAGACTGAGGAGTTTCTTTCTGGTTCTTGGGATACAGTAAAGTCTCGCTTTTCGGTGCTTCCTTGTTCGCGTATTCACTTACCCACACCGAAGACTTTATACACCAGACCACTCATTGCATGAGCAATTGTTTGCTTACCTGCATTTTCTTTCCCCTCCCTCATTAAAGCCACTATATTTTAAATTAAATTAATTCCATTGTCCGAGACCCCGGCACGTTTTAATGGTGAGGTGATATTGAAGTCTCTGGAAGCAGATTCCTTTCATTAGTCCTGATCGTGGACATTTAATTCTCTGTTTTTTAAGCACCTTTCTGACAGGGGTGAGAAGCGGTGCCTGGAATGGTTACAGCTGAACTGCAATAAAAACAGAGTGATTAACCTGAAATGTCCAAACCTCTCAGTCCAGAGCTGCAATAATGGCTGTTTTCAATTTTGAAATGTTCACCGATGTATTTGTCCTTTTATGTATAAACTTTCTGTCAGTTTTGAGGTGAGCCTTTTTAAAATTTTCAATACATGTCTGGATGTTAAATACATGTTAAAAGAACAAATGAGTCCGTAGTTGGATTCTTTTGTTACATCATTGAGCTTAGACACCTGCCCCCGGCCCCACTGTCTGCTGCATCCCACGATTTGCTGCATAGTAACTGCACAAACCAATGCTGCCCTTGCATTGCTTTAACCTGTCTAATTGATTCACATTGGAAAGCATTTTCGTCATTCGCAATTTCAGCTTTTGCGCTGTTTCATGGGAACAATAACCCCTGCGAATGGCAGGACTTTACTACAATAGATTTGTAATCTGAAGATAGTTTTACTCACATGATCAACTGCTATTGTCCACTCAGAAAGGCTTGGAAGTCTGAAGCCATTGCTACTCAATGGAGATAGATAATGGCCATTGATACGCACTTGTGATTATTGGTTTCTGCAGCACTCCTTTGTTAAATATCGAGCCTGGAGACAGTGTGTCTAGGAGTCCATGGATTTTGATAAATCACAAACGATAGCAGGCGCAAATTTCACAAATAGGTTCCATCTGGCATGCCCATTCAAGGGGAGACACCCCAACCACGGTTATTCTATCAGGAGGCTTACAAATGTCACTTGACCTTCAGGATCCTTCTTAGCCACCTTTTAACGTTCACATTTAAAAGAAAAAGGCAGTTCCAAAAAATTCTATGTGAATACAGTCCAGGTTTAAAGTTATGAATCAGACATGCCTTTACTGGGCATGACAGATGCCATGACAGCTGTTTATTAGATAGAATAATAGCTGCATTGAAGTGAATTTTAAGCTGTAACAATTTCAAGATTTGGATGACAGTTGTAAACTATTTGACCATTCTCCTTGATGTCTTGTAAATCCCCATATGCAATCACAACCACATTTTAACCTAATTGTTATGCTAGCATCTTTAAAAATAGTTATTGCAATCACTCTAGGATATGTCATTTCATTTTTTTTATTCCCCCTTATATTATTATGATTACTATAACCATATCACACTGTAATTTGTTCATTTGGGAGCAAAAAATATGTTTGGTCAGTGCAATAATTTGAAATATACTTTTGAATTGAAAATAACTAATGCCTTAATTGTGTGTAATTCCTCTGGATCCATTTGTTTACGATGACTGCCTTCATTAAAATATCAGAGGATTTCATACAAATATCCTCAATACTGATATCACACAGTGCAAATGTAACCAATGGTGCAGAAGTGTTGAACAACCATCGCCGCTTTGTTCATAGTTAAATAGGGTAACAGATTCCTCTGTCCTGTTTTAGGTTTTGATTCTACAGCCAACCAACGTCTACCAGCCATCCTACATTTCTGTAAATAGTGAGGCAGATGAGAAAACATTTTCCATATGGCATGTCTCACCAGAGGAAGTGGTAAGATTGAGAGATATCTAGCCTACCATCTGAGTTGCAATGTATTTTTGATTATTATCACTGATTGTTTGGCTTGTGTCCCTTTTTAAAATGAAGCCGTACAATTGTTATTTGTTAGTTTTCTTTATATATTTGTGTTTAAGCAATGCATGCTTAGAATTGGTTTGGTGGCTCCGTGGCTAATTGTAATCCATGTTATAAATTTACAATCCAAGGAAATCTAAGGTTTAGTTATCTGATTTTACTGTAAGGCAGCACTGGGGGTACTGAAGTTGGCCTCAGCACCCCAGGAGAGAAAAAAAAATCATCCAGTGTTTGAAACCTGAAAAACCGAGGCCTCAAACAAATAGTAAACTTCTTCCCATTCCCCGGATAATGAGTGCATCACATGCATAGCTTCTCTAGGTATCACATCAATGGGTGGTTTGGGTACAAATTCATAGAACCTTCTTAGAAATGTTACTGATATTAAGCTAGACGGGAAGTATACATGTCAGATAGGATTGGGCTCTGCCATCATGAATCTGCCCCAGCCCCCATGATAAAATGACTCCTGGAAAATCATCATCTAAGTTCAGACGTGAAGAGTGGCATTTAGCTTATATCCTGAAGGGCTGTTGGACTTATACTCCACCAGTGTCTTCAGGAGAGGAGAACTGAGAGACGAAGCAAACATTAAGAGGGTGAATTTCCTCAGAAATAATTGTCGGAATCTAGGGGAGAAGCCGTTTCCCCTAGTTTCCCGTCACTGACTGGATCGCCCTTTCAAAATTCCTCTATGATTTATGAATCTTCCCACAACCTGCCTGCCCCATCCCACGTGACCTCATTTAAATATTTGGTAATGAGGGCGTTTGGCGCTCGACTCGTTTGATTTTTGTTATCTTACATCCACATTACTTTCTGGGTAAGTTAGGTATGAATCGTGACAGACAGAGGTGAGGCGCTTCTGAGTCTGAAGAATCTGGATGGTTGCGCTGAAGATTTCTGCAGCTGGAGAAGACTTGTCTCAGCAAGAATACAAAAGCAAAATACTGAAATCTGAAATAAAACCAGGAAATGCTGAAAATCAGGCGGTCAGGCAGCAGAGTTAAAGTTTCAAGTTGATGACTTCATCAGAACTGGGGAAGGTTAGGGATGTAATAGGTTTTAAGTAAATGAAAGGGTGGAAGGTGGAAAAGGAACAAAAGGCTGGGGCCTGTGATAGGTTGGAAGACAGCAGAGATTTACGTACATACAAACTTATGAACAAGGAGCGGGAGAAGTCCATTCAGTCTCCTGAGTCTGCTCCACCATTTAATATGATCATGGCTGATCTGATAGTCACCTGAAATCTGCATCCCACCTACCCCAATATATCCTATCACCCCGTTGTTTACCAGGAACCCATCCACCTTTTCCTTAAAAAATATTCGAAGACTCTGCTTCCACTGCCTTTTCAGGAAGAGAGTTCCAAAGATTCACGACCCTCTGAGTGAAAAAATTTCTCCTCATCTCCATTTTAAATGGACGACCCCTTATTTTTGAACAGTGACCCCTAGTTCTAGTTTTTTCCACAAGAGGAAACATCCTCTCCACATCCACCCGGTCAAGACCCCTCAGGGTTTTATACGTTTCAATCAAGTCACCTCTTACTCTTCTAAACTCCAGTGGATACTAGCCTAGTCTGTCCAGTGTTTCCTAATAAGACAACCAACCCATTCCAGGTATTACCCTGGTGAACCTTCTCTGAACTGCTTCCAATGCATTTACATTCTTCCTTAAATAAGGTGACCAATACTGTACACAGTACTCCAGATGTGGTCTCACTGGTTGTCTGTACAACTGAAGTATAATCTCCCTACTTTTCTTTCAATTCTCCTCGCAATAAATGATAACATTCTATTAGCTTTCCTAATTATTTGCTGAACCTGCTTACCAGCCTTTTGTGATTCATGCACTAGGACACCCAGATCCCTCTGCACCTCAGAGCTCTGCAATCTCTCACCATTTAGGTAATATGCTTCCCTTTTATTCTACCTGTCAAAACGGACACTTTCACATTTCTCCAGGTTAAACTCTATCTGCCAGATCTTTGGCCACTCACTTAACCTATCAATGTTTTTTTGAAGCCTCCTTATGTCCTCTTCAGAACTTACTTCCCTACCTAATGAATAAAGAGTTGGTGGTGCAAGACCAAAGGGAGTGGACAAGGAAAGAAACAAAGGGTGCCTAGAGGAGCCATGAATGGTAGGATCCTGAACAGCTGCCATCTGAAAACCAAAAAAAGAGAGAAAAATGAGAATATAACATAGTTTCAACAATGTATTTGTTTTCTGCTGACTTAAAGCTGCGTTTGTTTCACACAGCTTCTGATAGGGTAACCCACTAAAGGATTTGGAACCCACCCTCTTCAATCCCTACATCATATAACTTACATGTCACATGAGGGCCTTTGTGAGGAGATGGGCATGAAAAGGTTAATCTTCACCATAGAGACAATCGAGCAGTTACTCCATGAGGGTCTGTATCCACATTCATCTGTCAATGTTGCTGTCTGCGGCTATGATGGAATTATTGCTATGATCTCAGCTGGTGTTACTACTGGGCTAGTCAGGTTCGAGGTTGGAACCTGGCTTGATAGTTCCTAACTTTAATTTTTTTGTTTAGAAGCGTGGAGGGTGGCTACTGAGCAGAGTCAAAGGAAGCTGCTGATGAACTTTTAACAGCAGAATAAAACATTTATTAAATAAGAAAAGATGAACGATATTACATTACTCTTTTACCTCAACTGTGCCTCTACAAATATATGCAAACTTGTAAAGATAACACACGTTCCGAATCTACCTTATACTCTAATGTTCACAGTAAGTATACAGCCCATGTAAACTAATAGACGAACTGTGGTCAGACACCACAGTCAAAACCAAGTTTCTATGGATTTCTCATCAACTCCACCTCACACCGTGAACCAGATAGTCTCGCTGAAACTCTGGCTTTCTCACGAGGGTTTCTAGTCTCCACGCTTGAAGAGCTCGCTTTGTGATTCTCTACCAAAAGACACTTCAGCTAGGACACCTTCCACAAGGATCCATTTCCAAGGTTTCAAGGTTCCTGATGTTCCTTTTCTCTGGATCTCTACATGCATTGAGGCTTCACCCTCCATGTGTACTGTCAGATATTTGGCTGTGCCAAACAAGGCACCGCTGCTTAAAAGCCTGTAGTAAGGAGTCACCAACTTTTGGCTGTCTCCTCAGATCTTCTGGCTTCTCACAAGCCCACTTTGTTCCAAGGCTGCTCCCTGCAGCCCTGTCTCTTTAATGCAGAGCCTTTTCCTCTGCTCCTTACTCTTACCAGCTTGAAGATGTGAACATGCACAAACTGCGCATGTGCAGCCGTTCTCTGGCTGGCACATATGCAGAAGCCGAAGAATGTAAAAAGGAACGATCTGTGCATGTGCGGCCATTCCAGGGCCTGTGCATGCGCAAAGACCACAGGGGCCTGATGGGAACTGTAGTTCCCAAACTCCAAGGGCCGATCTCCGTTTTTAAAAGGTAAGCTTTCTTTTCCTTTCTCTTTGGGATTTGTCATACTATTTTGAAACAAAATTATTTCAGATACTCATGCGCAATATTGGCCATCCTGTTGTTTGGTCATGTTCGGTCTACAAGAGAGCTGGGCAGTTCGTCACCACCTGTGCCATGGCAAGGCAGCATGAGGATAGGGCCTTTCAGGTTTGCAGCATTGCTGACTTTCCTAAGGTCCAAGATGCAATCACTGGTGCCTGTGTAGCTTGCGACCTTTGAAAGAAGGTGCCTCTCATGTCAATGGATGGCTTCTGAGTTGAAAAAAAATCAGCCTCCTGTCCCCATCCAAAAAACCCAACAAGGAGTTGCACTGATAGCAACAGAGGATCACTAGAATGAGACACGTTGAATGTCTTTCAGGATCTTAAAGGCCGTTTTTGCAGCTTGAGCAGGTTGGGAAAGGCTCTAAAATATGCTGAAGGAGTGGGCCGTGCCTTACAGGGAGGCAGTAGGTTAGTGGTAATGTCACAGGACTGTTAATCCAGTGGCCCAGGCTAATGCTCTGGGGACAAATTCCACCAGTAATGGTAACCATGCAACCATTGATAAAAACAAAAAAACTGCGGATGCTGGAAATCCAAAACAAAAACAAAACCAGAATTACCTGGAAAAACTCAGCAGGTCTGGCAGCATCGGCGGAGAAGAAAAGAGTTGACGGTTCGAGTCCTCATGACCCTTCGACAGAACTTGAGTGAGTTCTGTCGAAGTTTCATGAGAACTCGAAACGTTCTGTCGAAGGGTCATGAGGGCTTGAAACGTCAACTCTTTTCTTCTCCGCCGATGTTGCCAGACCTGCTGAGTTTTTCCAGGTAATTCTGTTTTTGTTTTACCATGCAACCATTGTTGCAAAAACCCATCTGATTCACTAATGTTCTTTAGGGAAAGAAATCTGCCGTCCTTACCTGCTCTGACTACATGTGATTCCAGATCCACAGTAGTGTGGTTGATTCTTAACTGCCCTCTGAAATGGCCTAGCAAGCCATTTGGTTCAAGGACAATAATATCCACCTTCATGAAGAAAAGTTGTAGTCTGCTTCACAATTAGTTTGTAGTCCCAGTTCTAAGTCAAGGTTGTACCAATTCAGATATAATCCACAGACGCTTTATCCACTTATTTGTTCTGAGGGTTGCAAGATCAGTTGCAGTCTTTTATGCACCTACATGAAACTAAACATCCAAATTCAAGTTGGCTCATTTCATTCTTTAAAGGACTAGATTTGGTCCAGATGGACAGGCTATTTGTGTTCGAAAGATCACGGAGGATTAGGGAACATGAGTGTAGGTTGCATAAGTGTAGAACTAGATTTGATGTCAGGAGGATCATTGACCAATAGGACAAGTTGCCGGTTGGTTCAGGGAGTGTGGATTTGCTACAAAGATTGAAAAGGGAGCTGGAGGCTTTCCTGAGTCTGGCTGACTACATATAGAAGGTGGCTGGGGGGGTTGCTGGGGAAGAACGTGTCTCCTTCTCACCATGTTGTTCTGGAATTTATCTGATTACCTTTAAGAGTAATTGAGGGATTTCTCAAAGTATGTTCCTAAATTGGGCTGAGATTTTTTTTTGCCATACTCGGAGCACTGCCTGATGTGGGTCCCATGGGTAAATGGAGGTCATGTATTTAGAGGAGATGAATGAGTGGGTGATAGATACGTAGATACACTGGAGAATGTTCAAACATTTTAAGCATGTCTTTCCCAAGCGTCAAAGGCCAATAGGAGCAGCTGGCCATTTTCCATCATTTGTGTTTGTCGTTTGTTATGTTCACTTGGTACCCAGCTTGAAAGTATGTCTTATCATAACATGAATCACTTCACAACTCTACACTAGACTAGCTCCAGGCTGCACTGATGCCTTTTATAAGCTTTATTTGTTGGCCGTCATTAATCTAGGAAAAAAGTGAGGTACTAAATGTGAAAAGAACTAAGGTACATGATTTGCTCAGCCCAAAATTCACAATTCCCAGAAATTCAAACAGAAGCTTTTCAGTTCATTGGTTGCTGTTGGGACTGGTATCAGTGGCAATGCTACAGGCACATACAATCATATTGCAATTATATGCATTTCTATAGAAGATACATGCTATTTGTGTGGCCTTTGGTCATGCCAGAAGTGCTAAATGACATGTAAATGTCCCAATTGTGCCCAACATAGCCTTTCACTCTCCAGTCTTGCTGCCTTAACTATCCTGGATTTGTACAAATCCAGTTTACTGTAAGCAAATTGTCAGCTTTAAGATCTATATTTAGAGAAGATGAATGGATGAGGAATAGATGCATTGGAGTGAGGAGTTTGCACGGATTTAAATCTGGCTGTTCCATTTGTTATGTTTTGTTAAACTATTAAATCTCTTGGGATTTACAGGCACTTCATGTTTAACAATGTTAGAAGAGTAGGACATGTTCAGTGATAGTGTATTTATTGTCATTGCTTCATGGTTCTGTGTAACTAATGCACTTGTTATTACCTTTCTAACAGAAGGGTATTCATGAATGGAATTTTACATCCTCATCTATTAAAGGTATAAGGTGGGTGTGTGCAATAATACCTGTATTTTGTAAAGCAAAAATCAGGGGTGTAACCTTTCTTTAAAAGGTAAATGTGCACATACGCCTGTGTGTATGCATTTCCTATCCCCTTCCACTTGACTTACACCTGACTGCAGTCATAATGTGAGCAGAAAATCTTATGCTACATGCTTAAATTGACAAATGGCCATTGTGGTTAATCTGCCAATATGATGGAGTGCTTGGAGAACCCAATGCCATGTTTGCCCCAAGGAAGTCATTTTTGATATATAGAATTTAAAAGGGAAATTTAATTCAATTTGGAAGTGCTTTTTCACAAAAACACCTCTAAATCTATATTTTCTGAGCCATGTGCTGTTGTACTGTAAAGAAATTCACCCAGTAATGCAATATCTGGGTGAGCAGAGAGTAGGCATTGTTTTGTCTTTGTTGTTTAAACAAATCTGGAGGTTTCAACAAAATTGATAGCCCCTTTCATTTTTGAGCTTTTTAATTGGTACTTCCCCTCCAAAAGATCCTCTCCAGAGCACTCAGACATTGTGCAAGTCCAAGTTAGCTTACTGATTTAACCCCACGCCAGCACATGGCAGTGCCATAGTCACCTTCTGTAAAAGTACCAGGGATTATATTTCATGAGCTCACAGATTTCCAGAAAGAGCTTTTTTTGTTGTCTATTTTTCCACCCTACTCTAGATCACAGGTGCGACAGTGCTATCTCCTGTCACCTTACTGGTTCAATTAGAAGACTGGATACTGAAGCATGTGCTGTTCTGCCTCTCACTTAGCATTACCAGTAGTAGATATGTATATATGCACCAGGAGTCTGCCTGTAAGTACGTGAAAATGATCTGAGGGTTTAGGGTTACATATTCAGTAGACTGAATCAAAAGTATAGAGAGCCGATTTTAACTCCCTGCCAATTGCAACACTGGGTGGGGTTAAATGGTGGGGGATTGTCCCACATTTTTGATCCATTCCTTTCCCCCCACCACCACCACCCCCCCCCCCCACCCCAGTATTTTTATTTGCCTGAAATCTGGCACAGGAAGATCAACTGCCCTAGAGGAATGGGGCCCTAATTGAGATAGCAGTATCACATGGGATTGCCCACCTTTTTAACAGAAGGGTTGTCCAGTCTCCAGTCCAGCCATGGATGCAGGTGGTGGGATCCAAGCCCAATTCAAAGAGAAAAAGTATAGTTGCATTTATATTGGACCTTTCATGACCTCAGGATGTCAAACATGATTTGCAGCCAGTGAGTTACGTTTTGAGTTTTAGTCACTGCTATAACGTAGGTAATGTGGCATCCAATTTGCATACAGCAAGGTCTCACAAACATCATTGAGATAATCTGTTTTTGTGATGTTAGTTCAGAGATAAATATTGACCAGAACAGCAGGAAGAACTATTCTATTCTTAAAATAGTATCATAAGTGTTATTATATCCATCAGCGGGGGAACAAGGTCTCATTTAATGTCCCATCCAAAGAAGGCACCTCCAACAGTATCGCTCTTCCTCAGGTATCAGGATCGATTTTGTGCTCAAATTTCTAGGTTGCCTCACTAACTGCTTTCACAACCTGCCCTGCCACCTTCAACAATTTGTGCATGTACATACATACACCCCCAGGTCCCTTTATTCCTGCACCCACTTTTGAGTTGAATCCTTTATCTTTTATTGCCTTTCCTTGTCCTTCTTATCGAAGGGTGTCACATTATGTTTCTCTGCATTGCGTTTCATCCATCATGTGGCTTCCCATGTCTTCTTGAAGTTTATCACTCTCCTCCTCAGAGTTCACCATACTTTTGGGTTTTGTGTTGTCTGTAAGTCAAATCAAACCCAAATCAAGGTTATTAAATATAAGCAAGTAATCATAATACCAGGGAAACCCACCTCATAACTTCCTTCTCTCCAAAAAACAACCACCTCTTTGTTTCCTGTCACTCAACCAAATCTGTATTCACGCTACCACTGTCCCTCTTACTTCATCAGCTTTAACTTTGCTGACAAGCCTGATGAGTCACACTTTATCAACCGCCTATTTGAAGTTCATTAACTCCACATGAACCTTCATCAACCCTCTCTGTTACCTTATCAAAAGACTCAATTAAGTTACTTAAGCATAGTTTGTCTTTACCAAATCCATGCTGGCTTTCTTTAGTTAATCCACATTTGTTCAAGTGACTGTTAATTTTGTGCTAGATCATTGTTTCTAAAAGTTTTTCCACCAGCAAGGGTAAACTAACTGGCCTGTCATTGCTGGGTTTATCCTTATACTCTTTTTTGAACAAGGGTGCAACATTTGTAATTCTCCATTGCTCTGTCACCACCCCTGTATCTAATGGGGATTGGAAGATGATAGGCAGAGCCTCAGCAATTTCCACTCTAACTTCCCTCAGTATCCTTGGATGCATCTGATTCGGTCTAGGTGACTTATCAACTTTAAGTACAGTCAGCCTTTGTCATACCTCTTTATCAAATTTAATCCATCAAGTGTCTTAACTACCTCCCCTTTCACTATGACTTTGGCCGCCTCCTCTTCCTTGGTAAAAAAAGATTAAATGACTACAAAGTAGCCATTTAATATCTTTGCCATGCCCTCTGCCGCCATCCCCTTTTTTTTTATCCCTAATTGGCCCTTTTTGCTATTTATATGCCTTTGGAAGCCTTTTGGATTCCCTTTTATATTAGCTGCCAGTCTCTTCTTACACTCTCTCTTTACTTCTTTTGTTTCTTTTTTCACTTGCCTCTGAAATTTCTATATTCAACCTGGTTCTCACTTGTATTATCCACCTGAAAAACTGTAATACACACCCTTTTTCTGCTTCCTCTTACACCTTCGTCAGTCAGGGAGCTTTGGATTTGTTTGTCCTACCTTTCCCCATCATGGGAATGCACCCCGACTGCACCTGAACTATCTTTTCTTTAAAGACAGCTCGTTGTTCCAATACAATTTTGCCTGCAATCTTTGATTCCAAGTTAGCTGGGACAGATCCAGTCTCCCCTGTCAGAGTTCCCACCCAGTCCAATTGGCAAGCTGTTTGTGACAGAAGTGCTTTACTGGCAGTGAAGGACTCACAAAGTCTAGTCACTGCTGGAATGTAGGATGGTACAATGTCCAATTGTGCATTTGAATCACAGCTCACCCTCAGTTTGAATATTACTGACTGTAGTAACATGACTCCTAATGGGTGTTTCTCCCCCTGTTCATTCCAGCATATCCAAATGTGATGAGCGCTGCTGCTTCTTATACGTCCATGACAACTCGGATGACTTTCACATCTACTTCTCCACAGGGGCTCAATGCAGCAGGTGAGGTGTCAACAGCTAACCCATCGTTGCCTAGATTATCTGTGAGGAAGAGTTCTCTTTTCTCCACCTTGTCATAGTCATGTGGTTGATTATTAAAAGCCTAATATTGCTTCAATTTGTAGTGATGCAAGAGACATGATGGGTCATTTAGACCTTAGGCAATAGTATAAAACAGCTGATATCAGGTTAGTTGTCCATTATACATCTCTCCCAATTTTTGTATAGAAATAAATAAGGGGAGACATGTACTGATCAAAGAACACCCATCTTACTGATTTTATGCCCAAAGTCTGAATGAACCCCATTCTACTTGAATAACTTGCCAGGTAAAGCTTTCTCTATATTAAATGTATGTTCTTTCTGCATTATGGAGTTCATTTTTGCTTGATGCATCTGAGATACAAGAAGATGAGGAATAGGAATAGGAGTAGACCATATGGCCTGTCGAGCCTGCTCCACCATTCATGGCTGATCTTGGGCTTCAACTCTGCTTCCTTGCCCTTCCCCATATCCCTTGATTTCCTGAGAGAGTAAAAATCTGTTTATCCCAGCCTTCAAGGAATTCAACGATGGAGCAGCCACAACCCTCAGGGGTAGAGAATTCCTAGGAATCACAAGCCTTTGTGTGAAGTAATTCCTCCGCATCTCAGTCCTAAATAATCAGCCCCTTATCCTGAGACTATACCCTTGGCTAGGATTTCTTCTTCAGTGTGCGGGCCTGCGCCCAACACGCACAAATGTAATATGACGCGTGGTGACATCGGGCTGCGTCCCAATGTTGTTGCGGACTCGCACGATATTTCATTCAGTGAGCGCACACCAGTCGGCTGTGTGCCCACTGATAATTGAAAGGCCATTAACCAGCTAATTAACTTCAAATTTACACAGCCCGTCCAACCTAATGGTTACATTTTTTAGGAAACCTTGTCCATGTGCAGGATGAGGTTCCCTAAAGCTGATACAAATTAAATAAACACTTTCCTTTGACATTAAAAACATGTCCTATCTCATGTGACACAGCCACGTGAGAGGACATGTTTCATTAATTTTTTATTGCCTTTAATAATTTTTTTTAAAAGTGCTTCAATCTCCCTGAGGCAGCTCCGTGCCTCAGAGAGATTGAAGTGCTCTTGCGTGTGTATGTACAAACTGCGCAGGAGGCCCGCTCTCCCTCCTCCTCCCACCTGCACAGGTAACGCTCAGTACTGCTGCCCATGATCCACGGAGGGTGGGCCTTAATTCTGCCTGCGTGAAATCATGGTGCGGAGCGAAGGCGGGCGGTAGTCAGCTCCCCGACAGCCCTCGCCCGCTCCCACCAAGCCCACCCGACAAGGGAAAATTTCTGGCCCTTGTGTTCTAGATTCCTTGACTAGGGGAAACAATCCTTCAGTAGTCACCCTCTCAAGTCCCTTCAGAACTTTGTACGTTTCAATGAGATTGTCTCTAATCCTTATAAACTCCAGAGAAAATAGACCCAATTTGTTCTGAGATGTGTCGGTATTGCTCGTAATATCATTACTAACTTTTAATTTGATAATGAGCCTTTAAATTATGACTGTTCCATCTCTACTTTGTCATTAAATGCACTTTCTAAGTGAGTTGGAATACTCTTCTCCCCATCATAAACCATGATGTTATAGCAAGACACCTGACAAACGCAAGTCGTCCTTCTTCTCCCAACTACTTTTCCAACTACAAAAACTTTTCCAACCTTCTCTTCAGTGATCTCCTGTCGGCCACTGTAAAAGTGGAAAATCTAATCGGACCTTTTGTGGTATATGGCTGGAATAGGACAAAGCTTTTACCAATTTCTATTGCATTGTGCTGAAATTGCTCAGGGACATAATACTGGGATGTACACCAGCATTGTGCTAGCCGGTACCTTCCATTGTTGACCACGCCAACATAAATGGGATCAGAGGCAGTCATTAACTAGCATGGACCTGGCAGGTGCCCACATCCAGAAGGACTCATGCCACTAATCCACATAGGGCACAAGCTCTGCTGAGTCCCCTCATCCCATATCATTTTTCCCATTCAGAGAAAGGAATCTTTGGGGAGGCAATGGTATAGTGATATTGTCACTGGACTAGTAATCCAGGGACCCAGGATTATGCTCTGGAGACCTGGGTTCCAATCCCACCACAGCAGATGGTGGAATTTGAATTCAATAAAAATCTGGAATTAAAAGTCTAATGATTGCCATGAAATCATTGTTGTAAAAACCCATCTGGTTCACTGATGTCCTTTAGGGAAGGAAATATGCCATCCTTACCTGGTCTGGCCTACATGTGACTCCAGACCCACAGCAATGTGGTTGACTCTTAAATGCCCTCTGAACAAGGGCAATTAGGGATGGGCAATAAATGCTGGCCTAGCCAGTGATGACCCACATCCTGCAAATGAATAAAAAATAACTCTTGCTCCATTTACAAAAGTGAAATAGATTACCTTCAAGACTCTAGACTGCTTTCCTGACATGGACCCATTCCACACCCCATTCACCTCTACTCCCCATGCTCCTGAGTAGACCATTCAGCCCCTTGAGCCTGTTCCACCATCCATTAGATCATGGCTGAACTTTACTCTGTCTCCCTGCCTTGGTTCCATATCCCTTGTCCAATAAAAATCTATCAATCTCAGTATTGAAATTTTTATTTGACCTAACCACAATAACTTTCTTTGGAAAGAGTGTTCCACTACCCTTTAAAAAAAATTTTGGATATGAACATCACCAACAAGACCAACATTTATCACCCATCTTCAGTTGCCCTTGAGCAGGTGGCGGTGAGCCACCTACAACTGCTGGTCCATTTCAGAGGGCAGTTAAGAGTCTACCATATTTGTGTGGGCCTGGAGTCACATGTAGGTCAGACTTGGTGAGGACAGCAGATATCCTTCCCTAAAGGACATTAGTGAACTGAATGGGTTTTTACAACAATCTGATAGTTTTGTGATCATTATTTATAAGTGTTATGGACAGGGTCAGGAGAGAACTGAAAACCTTATGCCCTTTCCCTTACTGTCTGCAATCAATGTGCTTTTAGAAAAGGAAGATGTACGTGTATCTCTTAGCTGACCCCCAGGGGTGTAGTCAATTTGAATAACAGCAGCAAGCTTTTGCAGGTTTAAATAAGAGGCTTATTTATTCATGCATTGACACTGAAAATCTAAAGGCTACATCACTCATTCACACTCAAGAGAGATGCAGCTGATGAGGATAGTGCACCTTTACAAGTTGCATACAAAAGGATAGTGCAAAGCTTACATGTTCACGTGTATCGTAGGATAAACAGTTATTGCAAGCCCAGTAAATTGGAGTTTCACTCTGAAAGAGTAGTCTAAATAGCTTCAATAGCTAGAGTTGTATATCAGGATTATTCCAGGGTTCCCTCAAAGAGGTGGATGTTCATCAGGACACGTAGTTAATCATTTGTAGATTTTCTTACCAGTAGGTTAGGTTACAGGTAGTCTTGGATTAGGAGACTTTTAAGGTACAGCAGCCTTCAAGTTTGAAAAGGCTTTAGTGTTACTACCTTGGTCTGGAACTGATTTTCTGCAGCAGAGTTTTATGAGGACTAACAGTTTCTCTACCTTTCTTGGGATAATAAAGGATTTTGCTATCAGAAGCCAGTTTCGGTCACATGAACAACTGTTATTGTCCACCCAGGCTGAATTAATGCTAACTACCATTGCTATGCAATGGAGATAAATGCTGGCAATTCACACCTACTTGTGATTAACTGGTATTCTGCTGTTCCCTTTTGTTAAATTGCAAACTTGGAAACATGAAGTCTGCAAGTCCATTGATTGTGGGTTTGGAGTAAACCATGAACAATGGCAGGTGTGAATTTCACAGAGGGGTCCTCTCTGAGTACGTCCATTCAATGAGGAGGCCCCCACCCAGGATGATTCAATTAGGAACTTTCTGGAAGCTTGAGGTAGTCTGTGTTGAGTTTGCAAAAAGTCACCTGACACTTGGCAGCCATCTTAGTCATCTTGTTAGTGTCCATTTTTAAAAATTAAAGACAGTTCCAGAAGCTTCCTTGTGAATACAGTCCATGTTTGAAGTTATGAATATGACATGCCATCACTGGGCATAACATGAGACTAGTATTTTATTCCAGATTTGAGTATTGAATTTAATTTCCCCAGCTACCTTGGTGGGATTTGAATTCTTATCCCTGAAGCATTAGTTCAGGGCACTATATTACTAGCCCAGTAACATTACCACTGTGCTATCATTCCCATTTTTTATGAAAATTGCTTCCCAACATCATCCCCGAGCAGCCTAGCTCTAATATTAGATTACCTCACTGGAGGAAGTAGTTTCTCTCTATTTCTCTCTCCCTGTCAACTCTTAATCATTACAGGGGCATACTTGTGATGAAGCACCTATCATAGACCCTGTTCCCTGTCAGGCAGGATTTTTGGGGTCATGGTCTCTTTTCATAGAAGCATAGAATCACGGAATAGTTGCAGCTTAAAAGGAGACCATTTGGCTCTTCATTTTCATGCCAGCTCTTTGCAGGAATAACACAGTTAGTCCCACTCCCCATCTTTTCCCCATGACCCTGGATTTTTTTTTTCCCTTCAGACAGTTGCTTAACTCCCTTTTGAATGCCACAATCGAATGTGCCTCCACAATGCTTTCATGCACTGCATTCTAGATCCCAACCACGTGCTGTTTTTCTGCATGTCCCTTTTGCTTCTTTTGCCGTTCACTTTAAATCGGTGTGCCCTGGTTCTCAATCCTTTCATCAATGGGAACAGTTTCTTCCTATCTACTCTGTCGCGACCCCTCATGATTTTGAACACCTCCATCAAATCTCTCAACCTTTTCTTCTTTAGTGCGAACAGTCCCAACTTCACCAATCTATCCACATGAATGAAGACAGTCATCCCTTGAACCATGCTCGTAAATTTTCCCTGTGCCCTCGCTACAGCTGTCCCATCCTTCCTAAAGTGCAGGGCCCAGAATTGCTCCAGTTGAGGTTCACTATAATGTCCTTGATTTTGTATTCCATGACTCTAATTATAAAGCCCAGGATCCCGTTTTCTTAACCTGCCCTGCGACCCTCAATGAATTGTGCATGCATACCCATTGGAGCCCCTGCTCCTGCACTCGCTTTAGAATTATATCATTTATATTGTCTCTCCTTGTCCTTCCTATCAAACTCTATTAATTCACACTTCACCGCATTAAAATTCATCTGCCCTGTTTCTGCCCACTTTGGTAACCTGTCCATGTTTTCTTCAAGTCTACCACTACCTTTACATTTCACAATGCTTCCAAATTGTGTGCCATCCACAAATTTTGAACTTGTGCCCTGCACACTCAACTCTATTTCATTAATATAGATCAAGAGAAGCAGCTAATACTGATCCCTGGGGAATCCAACCATATACTTTCCTCCAGTCCAAAAAAACAACCCTTCCCCACAACTCTCTTTTTCCTGTTCACCTAACCAACTTTGTATCCATGCTGCCACTGTCCCTTTTATTCCATGAGGTTTAACTTTGCTGCCAAGCCTGTTATTTGGCACTTTATCAGATGTCATTTGGAAATCTATATATGCCACATCAACTGCATTAGGCTCATCAACCTCTCTGTTACCTCATCGAAAAATGCAATCAAGTTAGTTAAACACAATCTGCCTTTTAACAAACCCACACTGGCTTTCCCTAATTAAACTACGTTTGTCTAAGCGACTGTTAATTTTACCCTGGATTATTGTTTCTAAAAGCTTTACCGCTGAGGTTAAACTGACTGGACCATATTTGCTGGGGTTATCCATACACCCTTTATGAACAAGGGTGTAATATTTGCAAAAAGTCCCCTGGCAACACCCCTATAATTAAGGGACTGTGCAATGCCTGCACAATTGCCACCCTTACTTTCCTCAGAATCTTACTAAATTTCTGGCCCTGGCAACTTATCATCTTTAAGTACAGCCGGCCTTTGTAATATCTCCTCTTTATTAACTTTTAGCCCATGCAATGCCTCAATGACCTCTTCTTTCATTATGAATTTTGCAGCATCTTCCTTGGTAAAGACAGATGCAACATATCCATTTCATACCTCAGCTATGCCCTCTGCCTCCAAGCATAAATCGCCTTTTTGGCCCCTAATCAGCCCCACCCCTCCTTTCACTATCCTTTTGCTATTTATATGCCTATCGAAAACGTTTGCTTTCCCAAGTATGTTAGCTGCCAACCTCTTCTCATACTCTCTCTTCGATTCTTTTTTGACTTCTCTGAACTTTCTATATTTATCTTGGTTTTCTTGCATTATCACCCTGATATCTGACATAGGCAGCTTTTTTCTGTCTCACCTTACTCTTTGTCTCAATCTTCATCCAGGGAGCTCCCACTCTGTTTGTCTTACCTTCCCCTCTTGTGGAATGTACCTCAGGTGAAGCTGAACAATCTCCTCTTTAAAGGCAGACTATTGTTCCATTATAGCTTTTCCTGCCTATCTTCAATTTTAATTTGCCTGGGGCAGATCTGTTCTCACCCCCACTGAAATTGGCCCTCTCCCAGTTAATTAATTTTACTCTGGATTTTATTCTTTGTCCTTTTCCATGGCTAACCTAAACCTTATGATATTATGATCACTGTCACCTAAAGGTTCCCCCACTGGCACTTAATCCACTTGAGCCACCTCATTCCCCAGAATCCGATGCAGAAACGCCTCCTTGCTCATCGGGCCATTAATACACTGATCAAGAAAATTCTCCTGAAAACACTTCAGAAACATATTCCTCTCTCTATTCTTTACACACTTACTATCCCAGTCTTTATTAGGATAATTACAATCACCAATTATAGCTATATCATTTTTGCATCTCTCCCTTATTTCCTTAAAAATTTGTTCTTCTGTACTTTTCTCACTAGTTGGTACCTAGAGAATATATTCAGTAGTGTAATGGAAGCTGTATTGTTTCGAGCTTTATCCAAGTTGTTTCTGTCTTTGACCCCTCCAGGACACCCTTTATTCCAGCACTGTAATATACACCAGGCCACCCCTCTTCCTTTCTTTCCTTCCCTAACCTTCTTGACCATCTTATATCCAGGAACAGTAAGCACCCAGTCAGCCCTTTTTTGAGCCAAGCTTCCATTATTGCCGCAACATCAAATTTCCTGGTGTCCATCTATACCTGCAGCTGAGCAACCTTAAACCATGCTTTTGCATTCACATATAAACATTGTAAACCCAGGGAGAATTTTCCCCATGTTGGGTGGGCCGGTTGGGAGTGGGCGCGGGCGGGTGCGGAGCCGATCGCCGCCCGCGATCGGCCCCACGCCACCATTTTACGTGGGCGGGCCTTAATTGGCCCACCCAGTGTGACGTACAGCCGGTAGTGCTCAGCACCACCTGTGCGGGCAGTGTGAGGAAGGAGAGTCGGGGCCTGGGCTCTTTCATGCAGGTCCTGACTGCCCGCCAAAGAACACAGAAACCTCCCTGAGGCACAGCGCTGCCTCAGGGAGATTAAGTTCATACTGAAGTTGTTTAATAAAGAAAGTGAAAACTAATTTAGACCATGTCTCCTCATGTGACAATGTCGCATGAGCCGGGACATGTTTATGAATTGTTCTAAAAATATTTATAGGTATTATTAAACCTTCATGAAACCTCATCCCGTCCGTGGATGAGGTTCCATGAAAATTGCGAAGGCCGTTTGTGCTCTTCGCCTACCCCCCGCCAACCTTAAGGTTGGACGGGCAGCGCTGTTAATTATCCAAATGAGTTTCCTAATGGCCTTAACTGGCCTTTGACAATTCGGCGAGCGTACAGCCGCCTCCAGTGTGTGCCTGCTGAACAAGAGATCTGAATGATGCGCGATGATGTCAGGACGCATGCTCAACATCACTGCGCGTCATTTTACATGTCGGCATGCTGGGCCCACCCCTGCATGCTGATGTAAAAATCCTGGCCCCAATTTAAGCCTTGTTGTATTCCCTCTTACTCTGTAACCTCTGATGCATTCTCCATGGCAACGCCTCTACTAATCAGAGTCCACTTGCCAACCAATCAGTGCTCTCCTCCCACACAGTAAAAATTGCTGTTTTCCCCTTTATATTGGTACTTTTCTCAAGTGTCCTGATGAGTGCAGGATGAAAAGCTTCAACATGTCTCTTTTCTCAGCAATACTCAAGTTCTGTAAAACCAAACAACAAATTCTGAATCTAGTGCTTTCTGTCACCTCCCAGTCCCTTGTGCATCTTCTTTTTCCTTTCTAATGTTACATTCTGATTCCTATCCTTCTGCCAAGTTACTTCATCATCATGAGCAAACTGCCCCGCAGGGAATTTTGTCCTGGACCTGGTGAGGTGCAACCACTGCAGCTTGTACAGCTCCCACCTTTCTCAAACCTGGCCCCAATTTTCCAAAAGTCTACAGAACTGCTCCCTACTCATATTTCCAACAACACATTCATCTGTTCTAGCCTCCTAATTTCCTGAACCTTTTTTTGGAGTGACAGTGGGAGTGTACCAGAATGCCTGTAAATTTTCATGATCTCTCTGCTTTTTATCTATTTTCACCAACTTGGGTGCTTTTAAATTCTCTGCCACTGACCCTGAATCCTTTTTGTAACCATCTTGCAGGTTTTGTCGCTTGGTAAAGGAAATTAATGATGAAGCAGCCAGCAGCGGGGAACTGGAGGGTGACACTGATGGAGATACACTGGAGGTATGATGATAAACAGTTCTCTGTGGCACTGTGGGTCTGTGGTGATTCCTTGAAATGCATCAGTTTTGTGCGAGGTTCTGCCCAGGAATCTCTGTAAAATTCTGTGCAAGGTTCTGTGGGAGGTTCTGTTCACAGGTCTGTTGCATGTTCAGTAGGCCTCACAAAGAGGTTCAGAGTCTTGTATGGTTGAACATTAAGTGTTTATTGACAACACTTAATGAAGTCCATATATACAGGGTATAGCCCAAGCTATGAGCTAACTCCATACTGGCTTCTACACAAGTCTCTGTCCAGTCCACAACTGACCCAAATCTCAGGTCATATATCTCTTTACATCACACAGTGGGTGGTACTGTTTCCCAGTCCCACATTAACCCTTGCTGTGCCAGATACCATTATACTACAAGTCCTACCCCTAAAATAGTAGTGAGGAGTTTCAGGTGTTTATGTTAAGTATTTGGCCACTCAAGTCATATGGAGCATTTTCAAGGCGATTGTGTCACACAGAGGACAGCACGGTGACATTGTTTGGCCTTTCCTTGAGGCTTCGTGGGAGTACAGTAGGGACTGGAATTAGAAACAAAGTAGTTCACTTTAACTATGGCCACCTGAGGTGAGTTTAGTCTTCAGCGTGAAAAGAAAAGAAAATCAGGTATGGTGTAAAGTTTCCACTGCTTTCGCTATCGCCCACTTTGTGTTTCTGCTGATGATCAATGTTGTCCCCATGGAAATAATTTTTTGTGCCACGGTCAGGCACCCACCCGACCCGAGCGGGAGTAAGATGGTAGGCGATGATGTCGGCTGAGCGTCCCACGTCATCGCGCGCTCGCCTGATGTTTCACTTGGTGGGCACGCGCGGGTGCCAGAGAGGTGCCTGCCATTAATTAACAGGCCACTTAAGGTCCTCAACTGACTGTGATTTTTCCTTGCCCGTGCGATTTTCTGCTCGTTGCACAGGTAAATCGGGCAGGCGGGCAGCCGACATTTTCACAAACCTCGTCCAAGGGCGGGATAAGAAAGGTCAGCAGCATTGCCAGTGTGAGTAGTGAGGAGCTTTGGAGATAGTTTGCTGCTGGTTGCTCATTAGTACTTGGCAGCTTCATCTCTCTTCGGGGCTCCATTGTTAGCATTTCCAGGCCTCATTTCAGGACTCATTGCTGTCTCCTTGGCCTCTGGAGGATTCAGACTGCGTGCACCCTTCCAGGTATCAGACAGCCTTCCCTTACCCTGGTAATGGGGATTGTGGTCTCCACTGGTGGCACCTCCTCTGAGGAGGAAGAGAGGGGCAGAAGGGAGAGGAGGCCACGTGTCCCAGTGCAGCTTTCAGGGGAGTGACCTGTGGGAGGAGAGGCGCAGGCATAAGAAGTGCAGGGTCAGTAGTCCAAGGCGTTAGGGGCCACAGAAGACGCCACTATCCTGCTGCCAGGGTTTACAGACACCAATGCAGCTACATCAATATGTCCGAGGTGCAAGGCCGAAGGAGGCTCCGTCTCTTAAGGGAGACTGTGACTTCCATCTGTCAGATGATTGGCCCTGAGATCTCCCCTAACTGTGTGGGTGGACACCCCATGCCAGCAGCTCTGAAGGTCACAGTTGCCCTCCACTTCTATACCTCTGGCTCCTTCCAGGGGTCGGTGGGTGATCTTTGTGGTGTCTCCAAATCAGCTGTCCACACTTGTGTCAAGCAGGTTACAGACGCTCTGTTCAGACGGGTATTGACCTTCATCCACTTCCACTGGGACCAGCCAAGTCAGACACAGTGAGCCAGAGGCTTCGCGGCCATTGCTGGCTTCCCCCGTGTCCAGGGTTCTATAGACTGTACACATGTGGCCATCAAGGCACCAGCAGGTGAGCCCGGTGCCTTCATCAACAGGAAGGGCTTCCACTCCATGAACGTGCAGATAGTGTGTGACCACAGGATGCTGATTCTACAAGTCTGTGCAAGGTACCCAGGCAGCTCCCATGACGCTTATATCCTGAGACACTCCCAGCTGCCTAGACTCTTCAGTGCTCCAGACTGACTGAGTGGATGGCTGCTGGGTGACAAGGGCTATCCATTGAAGAGTGGCTCATGACACCTCTCCGTCACCCAAGAACAGAGTCAGAGAAGCATTACAATAGGAGCCACGCCTCCACAAAGACTGTGGTAGAGAGGACCATAGGTCTTCTCAAGATGCGCTTCCTATGCCTGGACTGTTCAGGGGGAGCACTACAATACCCCCCAGAGAGGGTGTCACTGATCGTAGTTGCATGCTGCGCACTCCACAATCTGGCACTAGCAAGGGGAGACCCACTGGAGGAAGGGGGTCTTGACGCAGCTGCACAGAGCACATGATGAGTCCGGTAGTGAGTCAGAGAGGAGTACAGTGAGGAGAACACTGAGGGTGTGGAGCTAGACCTCTGTAACCTGCAGGGAGGCAGGGGACACCAGGGGTGACTTGATCCAACACTCCTTCAGCCAGGCTGGCAAAGATCAGCGACAAACACATGCCAAGGCTGCCGCCTCCATTCCAGGTGTCTGAAATGACCCTTTCATTTGAACACAAAGAACACTCAGTGCCTGTGCAATAATGTTCAGGATCACTTAAGTCCAGCATTACACCCTGGAGTTCCCCGCACGAATAAAATAAAAAGGTGAAGTATAATCAGGCAATGATAACAAAAACAAAATTTATCTCATGTGGACAATTCCAAACTATTTACATAGACTTCTCTGGTCTTCATCCCGGACCAGGATAGATAAAGTAAACATAAATTAAGATAAAATCACCCGTGACCTGTCCCTCTTGTGCTCATGGTGCCATTAACTTACGTTTACGAGTGCGACATCCAGGTATTCCCCCCTCGCTGGAACCGGCGTTGGAGACAGCCTGCTGACTCTGCTGTCTTGTTGGCCTTGATGACCTTGGCAGTTGTCCACTGGCCAGTGGAGCCAATGCTGGCCCTGTCTGGGAGGGAGCGGTCAGTGCCATGGCTGGCATCTCCCCAGTCGTTGCAGCCTCATCAGATGCCCCAGTCACTGGCAGAGGGGCGGAGGAGCTGCTGCCATGACCTGGAGCTCCCTGAGAAGAGTCTGCAGAATCGACAAGCAGCTCATGCACCAATGTGAGGTCACTCTGGACCTCCCTCTACACCATCGATGGACGGGCACCTAGCTGGGTACCTCATCCATCTTCCACATGGACACTGACCACATGAGATCCGTGCCTGTGTGAGGGCTTGCAGGTCCGAATGGAACCCCAGGAACCCCTCATTCTGTCCCTGGAGCTGCCTCTCCATGAAAGTTGCTACTCTCTCAATGGAAGAGGCAGTGCACTCACCCATGATGGTCAACGCAGTGCTCACTCGCCGCATGGACTCCTCCATCATGGAGACCATGTCATGCCAACCCTCATGGATCTCCGCCAGATCCTCCCACACATCCCACTCAACACCCAACATCTTCCGTCTAATAGACAACTCCAGTGGCTTATCATCAGCCTTCAACTGAGCATCGTCCTGGTCCCTAGCATCCCTCCGACTGTTGGCACCCTGGGCACTCTCTGCTTCCACCTGTACCTCAAGCAAGTGTGAAGTGCTCTCACCGCTGTGCACCAAGATACCAGCCGCCACTCTAATGCCCACTGAGCTGCTGGTATCTGCGCTGGTGCCTCCTTCCGAGAGCAGGTATGGTGCACATGCAAGTGATGCCCGGTGGTCCTCAAGGGTGGCCCTTCGAGGTCTGCAGATCGGACACCTGCTGGTGAACCTAAAAGGGAGAAGAAGGACATGTCATTAGTTAAAGTCATCACACTGTCACTGTGCAACGCCAGGCACCCTGGTCAGTCAATGGAGATCTGCATCATGGTCCTATCGTCTTTCAGTGATCAGTGGGGCCTCCAGGTTTGAGGCTCCCACCAATGTGGAGACTACATTAGAATGGTTGCACAATCCAAAAGTCTCACCTCTACACTGCACTCTTACGTTCGTCTGGCACCCCCCCCCCCCCCAGCCTCTCCACACCTGGTTGCAAGGGGAGAGTGCCAGCTCTCCAGCTCTAGGGTGTCCTGCTTGAATTGGAAGAGCAGCAGCAGGCTGGCCAGGTCTCTGCCTGCACGTGACCTCTCAGTTTGGTGATGGCTCATCTTCTCCTGAAAGGACAGAGGAGCGTGGATGAGTCCACTCCCTACCTGCAGCGCCATAGCAGCCTGGCCAACCCCAGCTGTGGATCACCTCACCTGAGTCATGGCCCTTGAGCCACAAGGCACTCAGTCCGAGCAGTCAGGTCTCAGCCCCTTGGCCAGCTCCGGTGTCATTAACATTTGGCACTTAGACTCCAGCACCACCCCCCACCCCCCACCAATGTCCATGGGGGGAAGGGGACAGCCACACCTTAATATATCTGCACACTGATCCATGCCAACATGGTACTCACCCTTCACTGAAGCACTCCTGGCACTGCACCCATGTGCTCCACACCAAATCATGGCTGCTAACCAGGGCTGCCACCTCCTCCCGTGTCCTCTTGGTGAGGTGCAGTGGCCTCCTCCACCCATCCCGGGAGGCAAGGCTGTCCCTCCTACCAGCCACCTCCTCCAGGGCCCCAGCGAGGCACTCGTCCGAGAAGAGGGGCGCCGACCACCCCACCCGACCTGCCCTCCCGCCTGGCATTTGCAGCCGCCCACTCGACTCCATTGTTACAGCAGCAGACAGCGACAGACCCGCACCCCCTCTCCCCCTACCCCCGGCTCGGCCCTTTCCACCCAGGACAGAGCGGCATTTCACGCTGGGCGGGCCTTGATCGGGATCCGAACACGGGCGGCGTTCTGTTTCATGCTGCTCCCACCTGCTGCCTGCTCCTGACAAAGGAAAGATTCTACCCCAGCACATTTAAATAAACTTGTGGCCGCTGTACAGCTGCTAATAGACAACTGGTTTGCATTCTGTCCTTTGTCAAAAGACTCGTATTTTCTGAGTGAAGGCTGGCTGGAACAGTGCCTGGAGGCCTGCATGTTAGGCTGGGCTGCAGACGCTAGCCTGAATTGCTAGTTTACTGAAGGTTCTGTTGGTGGTGGAACTTCCATCCATTCTAAAGGGGAGGCATTGGCATATTGGAAATACCACTGCACTAGCAATCCAGAGGCCCAGGGTAACACTCTGGGGACATGGGTTCAGCTGGTGGAATTTGAATTCAGTTAAGAAACCTGGGATATAAAGCTAGTCTCACTAATGGTGACCATGAAACGATCATCAATTGAGGTAAGAGCTCATCTGGTTCACTAGTACAGATGACTCCAGCCCCACAACAATGTGGTTGACCCTTAGCTGCCCTCTGAAATGGACTAGCAAGCCACTCAGCTCAATTAGGAATGGGCAACAAATGCTGGCCTTGCCAGTGACGCCCACATCCAGTGAATAAGACAAAAAGGACCCCGCATACCGGGGAGAAATCCCCCAAGTTTCAAGCCTCCCTGACTCTGGCTTGGGTTGTTCCAGTGGCTGGTCTGCGAGGAGAAGACAGGCAGTTAGCTCGGCCTCAGGCAATGGATATGACATCACCCCTCTCCTGGCGAGATTCTCCTGGCCTGAGATTCCAACTTCCACAGATCTCCTTATGACCACGATTGGCTTCCTTCAAAGATGGATCTTTGGAACTTTGTGGTTTTGGTGGGAGCTGCTGCAGTTGTATTGAATGGCTAGTCTTCACAATGGTGCTCTCTCCCACCTGTCAGACAGAAATCTGGGAATCTTTCCCAACTCCAACCCCCGAACTCTGACCTCAGATATTTAGATGACCATAGAGGTTCCCAGCAGAATGAAGTCAGCATGTTGATTAGAATTAAGGACCCATGGATTTGCAGAGCCAAAAGTCTGATCTTTTCATATTTTTGGAAAATATTTCTATTAAAGAATGAAAAAGTTGCCTTTATGGAATGTCTTTCACAACCTCAAGGTGTCCCAAAGTGTTTTATGGTGAATGAAGTACTTTTTAAAAAAGGAATCATTGTTGTAATATAGGAACCATGGCAGCCAATTTATGCAAAAACAAGTTTGCAGAAACAGCAATGTGATAATAATCAAATAACCTGTTTTAGTGATATTGGCCAAGACGTCTCGTAGAACTGCCCTGATCTTCTTTGAATTGTGCCATGGGATCTTTTATATCAACCTGAGAAACCAGGACAACTACTTGCTTTCTCCTGGCATTCAGCCTCAAGCCTACTGTCTGCTCTGAAAGGCAGCACCTACTACAGTGCAGCATTCACTCTGTACTGCACGGGATTGTCAGACTGGATTTTGCGCTCAAGTTTTTGGAGTGGGAATTGAACTCACAATGCCAGCTTACCACTGAAGGCTAATTGTGTTTTCCCTTCTCTTCCCTTGCAGTATGAGTATGACTATGAAGAGACTGAAGAAAGGGTGGTGTTAGGTAGAGGCACATATGGAGTGGTCTATGCTGGACGGGATCTCAGCAATCAAGTGAGAATAGCAATCAAAGAAGTCCCAGAGAAAGTTAGCAGGTGAGTGTTGAATAACTCTGGCTTAGTCTCCCTGGGACAAAACAGATATTAAATGGTGGCAAATGAAACTTGCTGCATATCCCTTTGCATAGATATTTCAGGGCTAATGACCACAAAACCTCAAGGGGCAAAATCATCCCAGAATTACAGTAAGTGCGGCAGCAGGCATGATAAACGTTTTATCGGCTGGTGGAAATGGTGGGTATCGTATTGTCCCCTTCCTGTCTCATAAATTACAGGAAACACCCCATTGCACTGGCAGGCAGCCTCCAAATTACCCGTCACGCTGTTGCTTTGTCGTTCCCTCACTCAGGGTGCCATATTTGAACTGCAGCCGTATACACAGTTCTCAACGCTTGCAGCCCAGGAACACTCCAGTGAAGACAAGGCCCCAAAAGCCAAGAAGAGAGCAGCCCCCCCCCGATGCAGTGACGCATCCCTGAGATGCCTTTTGGATGCTGTGGAGACCCACCGTGATATCCCCCATCCCAATCCTGGCTGCAGGAGGCCCATCAGTCTCACCACTCCAGCTTGGGATGCAGTGGCAGCGGTGGTCAGTGCCAACACTGCACACAAGAGGTCGGCCATCCAGTGCAGAAAAAGAATGAATGATTTCATCCGTGCCGCCAGGTTAAGTCAACCATCTCATCAGTCTAAACTCACACACTCACCAGCCCATCATACATTCACTGGCATCTCACTCACTGCCAGCTCAAGGGACATCACCACTCACTCTCTCACACACACACCCTCACATCTCCATCTGCTTCAACACCTCTCCTCAATCAATGGATCAGATCTAAGCTCTGCAGTCCTGCTACATCCAGTCGTGATTGGTGGTGGATAATTAAACAACTCACTGGAGGAGGAAGCTCCACAAGTATCCCTATCTTCAATGATGGGGGAGCCCAGCACATCAGTGCAAAAAATAAGGCTGAATCTTCAGCTGGAAGTGCCGAGTGGATGATCCATCTCGGCCTCCTCTGGAGGTCCCCAGCGTCACAGATGCCAGTCTTCAGCCAATTCGATTCACTCCACATGACATCAAGAAATGGCTGATGGCACAGAATAGTTATGGGCCCTGACAATATTCTGGTAATAGTACTGAAAACTTGTGCTTCAGAACTTGTTGCGCCTCTAGCCAAGCTGTTCCAGCACAGCTACAACACTGGCATCTACCCAGCTATGTGGGAAATTGCCCAGGCATTTCCTGTCCACAAAAAGCAGGACAAATCCAGTCCCACCAATTATCGTCCCATCTGTCTACTCTCGATCATCAGTAAAGTAATGGAAGGGGTCATCAACAGTGCTATCAAGCAGCACTTGCTTAGCAATAACCTGCTCGCTGATGCCCAGTTTGTGTTCTGCCAGGGCCACTCAGCTCCTGACCTCATTACAGCCTTAGTTCAAACATGGACAAAAGAGCTGAACTCCGGAGGTGAGGTGAGAGTAACTGCCCTTGACATCAAGGCAGCATTTGACCAAGTGTAGCATCAAGGAGCCCTAGCAAAACTGGAGTAAGTGGGAATCGGGGAAAACTCTCCACTGGTTGGAGTCAAACCTAGCACAATGGAAGATGGTTGTGGTTGTTGGAGGTCAGTCAGCTGCCAGACATCACTGTAGGAGCTCCTCAGGGTAGTGTCCTCGGCTCAGCCATCTTCAGCTGCTTCATCAATGACCTTCCTTCCATCATAAGGTCAGAAGTGGGGAGTGTGTTGGAATACTCCCCACTTGCCTGGATGAGTGCAGCTCCAACAACACTCAAGAAACTGGACACCATCCAGGACAAAGCAGCCCGCTTGATTGGCACCCCATCCACAAATATTCATTCCCTTTACTACCGATGCACAGTTGTAGCAGTGTGTACCACCTACATTGCAGGAACTCACAAAGACTCCTTAGACAACATCTTCCAAATCCACAACCACAACCATCTAGAAGGACAAGGTCAGCAGATAGATGGCAACACCACCACCTGGAAGTTCCCCTCCAAGTCACTCACCATCCTGACTTGGAAATATATCGCCGTTCCTTCACTGTCGCTGGGTCAAAATCCTGGAACTCCCTCCCTAACAGCACTGTGGGTGTACCTACACCACATGGATTGCAGCAGTTCAAGAAGGCAGCTCATCACCACCTTCTCAAGGACAATTAAGGAAGGGCAATAAATGCTGGCCTAGCCAGCGAAGCCCACATTCCGTGAGCAAATAAGAAAAATGTTACCTCCTCCCACCCCACAGAATGAAAATCTCGCCTTTGCAAGCACTTTCTCTCAAGCTGAGTGGACCGAGTCAGGAAATTTCCCAACTTCCACTACTCACATTGAGAATGAAAAACGAGCCCTTTGTGTTCTTTTTCTACCTTGGGAAGGCTTTCAATCATTTGTGGTAAATGCGAACTCTGATAAGCTCAGGACAGTTGCGTTGGGTTTTGCACAAAAATCCAGGGCTGAATTTTACCAGCCGTTTGGAGATGGCCTGGGAGGTGCCCCATGGCAACAGTGCCACCCGAACCCCTCACCAGAGCCTGTCTACTTGCCCTAGAGCTCCCAGTCACCTCTTACCTGACTTTGAGGGCATCTATGCCTCCCCATCCTCTAGGTGCAGTCCTTCACTAGTCTAGCAGTGACTAGTGAAGATGCTGCTGGGGCTTCCGAGTTGCCAGCTCTCCGATTGGCTGGCCACTCTTGGGGGAAGGCCACCATCCTCAATATGGGTGGGAGCCCTTGTGGCAGAATACATCACAGCATGGAGCTGTGATTTAGATGCGGAAGCAATTCAGCCAGGCCTTGGGAAAGGCTTGCTCTCAATTACGATCACATGAACAACATTGCATTATTCATGCACATTTTGTTCTTCTTAATAAAAACACAGATTTTGACCAGTGGCAACACCTAAGCTCATCAAAGGCTTTTAAATTTTCAGCGTATTCTTGTTAAAGTACCCACCCTCTGGTTTGCAGAGAAACAAAACTAGAAGTATATGGAAAAACTCAACGCAAGATCTGTAGGAAGTAATCATTTAATAATTCGTTTCTCAGATATCCCTGTCTTTAGATTCCAAGCAGGTGGAGCCATATAATCTCCAATTTTAGGCATCACCCTTTAAATTCGTCAAACTCACATTTAGCCGTTTGGGAGTACAGAACTTGAATGGTGGTGAAAAAAGAAACATGTCAAAGTTTTTCACCTTGCATTCACCAGGACACTTCACAAGAATACCAATATAAGAGGAAACATCTATTTTTACTGTATAATAAACTGCTGATTTGTTGGCAAGTGGACTCTAGTAGAGGTAATGCCATGGAGAATGCACCAGTTGATGGAAACTGACAGTTAAGTGCCAGCATGTCAAAAAGTTTTGACATTTCTTTTCTTCAGAAACACTCACATTTATTCTGGCACAGGAACAATGGACTGAATGGCCAAATTCACTATTGGATCATTCTATCATTCCCTCAATAAAAAATGACTTGATGCAACACCCAATTACTGTGGAATTGCAAATATTTGAATGCCAAAAGCAATGCTTATTTTGATCGATACTCTCTGTTAAAGCCAGAAAGTGACACTGCCAAGGAGCCAGAGATTAGTAAATGGGTACAAACGTTAAATTGGCTATCAATAATACAATTCCATTTAACAGGAAACTTTATAGTACATCTGAAAGTCAATTATTTATTCATTAGCTAAATAAATCTCCAAAGCTCAGTAAAAAGACATCTGTGCTAATGGGAAATCAACCTTGGAGCAATAAATCGTGCGACTGCCAGGTCACCCAGAATCGTTCTGCTTGAGTCTATCAGCAGCCATCAAAGCAATGTTAATCACACAAATTGGACATTAATTTTGATTTAATAGAAGGGGAAGCAGAACTATGAAAGCGGTTAAAAATAAGAAAGACATGTATTATATTGCTTTTTTCCCAACATAGCAAAATGCTTTACAGCCGTGAAGTAGTTTTGGAATATAATCACTGTTATAACCTAGAAAATGCAGCAGCCATCTTGCAAACGGCAAGACTCTATGAAAAGCAGGATGTTTATGACCAGTTAATCTGTTTTTAGGTGTGGCTTGAGTGATAAATGTTGACCAATACACCAGGAACAGCTCTCCTTCTCTTTAAACAGCATGGGATTTTTTACTTCTGCCTGAGAGGTCAGATGGGGCTGCGGTTTAGCGTATAATCCAAAAGACAGATTCTCTGAGAGTGCAGCATTCCCTCAGTACTGCACTGGAATCTCGACAGAGATTTTATGCTCAGGTGTCTATAGCAGGACTTAAACTCACAATCTGGCTCCGAGACATGATTGGTATTTATTTATTCGTTCATGTGATGTGGGCATCACCAGTTAGTCCAGCATTTATTGCCCATCCCTAATTGCCCTTGTTCAGAGGGCATTTAAGAGTCAACCACATTGCTGTGGGTCTGGAGTCACATGTAAGCCAGACCAAGTAAGGACAGCAAATTTCCTTCCCTAAAGTGAACCAGATGGGATTTTACAACAATCGACAATGGTTTCATAGTCATCATCAGACTTTTAATTCCAGATTTTTATTGAATTCAAATTTCACCATCTGCCATGGTATCACTGAGTCACAACTGACATCTAATGGTGCTTTTGTTTTTGACAGTTTTCACAATGGACCAGTGCAGGGTGGCCCTGGGAATTTTGATTTGCCATAAGTAATGGTCTGAGCCACATGCCATAAATTCCTTCAAAGCCTGGCACCACTTGTAATGACATAAGCTTTTGTTGCATCATTGTTATTATGGCACAAGTTATCAGCTAATTTCAGGCACACAACCAACCTCTTTTGCGCTGTTACTGAGCTGGGCACTGACAATAAACTTATAGAGGCTAATTTCCTCACAACTGGCATAACTGGGATTTGGAGGGGAGTGCAGAGCCATCACGTTGTCTCCCAAAAATCCACTGCCACTTTAAGACTCCCTGTCAAAAATATCAGCAGGCATTGGATACGTCCATGTAAATTTGGCCAACTATATTCAAAGTGACGTCAATGATGGAAGTACGACATCTGACAAATGTCCGGTCATTAAGGCTTTAGCATTACTGGGCCTCAGGTATGTATGGGATTGTTACAACTGAAGTTGCTAAGGTGCTGTTGGAGGATTTAAAAATGAATGGGCCGCAATGAAAAGTGAGAGATCAAGAAAAATGTAAACCTTTGCTTCTTCAGCTGGGGTTACTGGCAACCTGAGTTTCTTCTCCCTTCCAATCCCAGTAAAAGTGGGGGAGTCCACCAACAAATAACTTAGCCTGAACCATAGAATTCCAGTGGTCACCGGGAAGTGGGATGACTCAGCACCTGTATTGCTACCAGTCCAGTGGGATTCCTGCTGAATTGGGAAATCAACCTGTCGTATGAGTGTTACAAAAGATACATTCAAAAGGAAATAATTTAAGCCTGTATTGAACTTGTGCTCAACCTGATCTGAAAGTGTTTGATGCTGATACTTGGTGCAAAAATGCAGAAGTATTGATCATAAAATTCCCTATAAATATAGTGCATATTAATGATTGAGTAAAGATTCTAGCCACTTAATCTTTAGTAATTAGTTGTTTTTTTTACTCCCAGGCACTCCCAACCCCTTCATGAAGAGATTGCCGTATACAAGTACCTTAAACACCGTAATGTTGTCCAGTACCTTGGTTCAGTTTCTGAAGATGGCTACATCAAGATCTTTATGGAGCAAGTGCCAGGAGGTAAGTATATCAAACCCCTCCATGTACACTAGCAATTTTAAATTGATGTTTCTTTGGATTTACCTGTCATTGCCAGCTCCCAGCTCACAGGTCTCTTACAGCCAGTGGCAGCATTAAATTAAACTTGGCGCATTCACTGTGGTAGAGATCAGATCCAAAATGTTAGTGTTAAGAGACTCAGAACTATGAAGGAGCTAAGTGATTTGGATGTCCGTGAACACTTTGCTAAAAGTTAACGCACAGGCAACCAAAAAGGTTAAAGGCTGGTCTTTTTATCTCAAGGGGACTTGAATGGTAAAGTGAGAAATGATGCCTCGGTTGTATAGAGCCTTGGGTAGATCCAATCTCAAGTGCTCCACTCAGTTATGGACACCCTGGGGACAATTTTAACAAGGGCAGTTGGGTTGGGATTCGCGATGGTGGTTAAATTTGTCAAAAATGGAAGTGCAACAAGAAGCTGGCTCCAATGTACAGTGTTGAACTCAGCCATGTTTGAATATGTGTGCATAAATCCCCCAGAGAGAGGGTTACTCCTTCTAATGTTTGAATGAAGCTATTTTAACTAAACTTACACCAGTGTTTCAACTGAACAAAAATGCATGTGTTCCCGGACTTCCTAACAGTCATCACTGAAAGGAAAGTGAGAAGATTGTATTACAATTCATGGGCCTAACTAAAAGGCACAAATATGGAAATCAACAAAGGCTCAGTGCTCAAAGCTGCTTTCTCACTTCTCACCCACTGGAAAAGGGTTTAGTGAGACTACTTGTTCTCAAAGGTTAAATGATATACTTTAGAGACATGACCAACATTCAGAACATCAGATAAAAGCAAAATACTGCAGATGCTGGAAATCGGAAACAAAAATAGGAAATGCTGGAAAAACTCAACAGGTCTGGCAGCATCTGTGGAGAGAGAAAAACAGGATTAACGTTTTGAGTCCGGATGACCTCTGAAGAAGAGTCATACAGACTCGAAACATTATCTCTGTTTCTCGCTCTACAGTTGCTGCTAGGTCTGCTGAGTTTTTCCAGCACTTTCTGCTTTTGATTCAGAACATCAGGATGGGTGAAGCTATGGCTGCCTTAAAATGGGCTTCAGACAAGGTGCAAAATAACCATCAGCAGCAGAAATGAGGCTGAGATGATTGGCCTTCGGAAACAAAACAGCCTTACTTTGTACTGGGTAGGACAGCAACCAGTGGAAAGTTTCCTCCTCGATTTACATTGACTTCAATTTTGTTCAGACTCCTTGATGCCACACTCAGTTAAATGCTACCTTGAAGTTAAGGGCAGTAGCCTTCACTCCATCTCTTTAATTCAGCTCTTTTGTATATGTTTGGGTCAAGGCAATAATGAGGTCTGGAGCTCAATGGCTCTGGAAGAACCCAAACTGAGCATCCGTGCACAGGTTATTGCTGAGTAAGTACTGCTTGCTAGCACTATACTAATGACATCTTCCGTCACTTTGCTGATGATTGAGAGTAGACTGATGGGGCGGTAATTGGCTAGGTTGAATTTGCCCTACATTTTGTGGACAGGAAATATTTTCTGCATTGTTGGTTAGGTGCCTTGCATTCTGCAAAACATTATACAGCAGTGAGGATTGAAGCTGCCGGACGAATATGTTGCTTAGCACACATTGTCAGTGAGCGATTCCAGTGAAGAAGAGGAGAAAGCGGAGGATAAAGGTAGTGCCCCAATAGTCCACCTGATCCTTACACCATTGTCCAGGATTCCAGGGATCCCTTTATGTCTGAAAGGTTCAATTAGGCACTCTCATTGGATAAATGTAACAATCCCATGCAATGGCCACTTTCCCTCATCCCCCAATCCCATTGATACAAACCAGTCTTATACCGATTACCACCAATTGCCTATGCCCCCATTGGTGCTATTATTGGTCTTCCCAATCATCAACAAGCAACTGAAAAAAGTGAGTTGCCACCCAGCAACCAGGAATAAACGAGAGGGGAAAGTGTTGCAAAGTAATACATTTTAATATGATTCCAGTAAACAACAGAAAATTAATCTCTCAAACCCCTATGTGCTTACATTTAGTGAACTGCAAAGCTTTTCCCTTCCTGTCTTTATCTGATGCAACCACTGTGGCTTCAGCAAAGGTCGAGACAGACTGCTCATCTCCCTGCTCTGACTGCTGAGATGCTCAAGGCCAATAACTCTGGAACTCATTGGGGCCCTGCCAGGGACTGCCACATCTGTGCCTGTGCAGGGTCAGACTTGCCCATTTGGACACAAGGTAACATGTTGGGCACTGAGTACTGATTTTGGGGGTGGGGAGTGGACCAGGGGTTGCAATGGGTGAGAAGTAGGAATGTACTGAGTGGAGTTCCCACTTCCAGTTCCCTTTTTGCAATCATCCCTCTCATGGGTCAACTACATTGCATTCCTTCCAGTTTGCTGGAGAGTAGCATGGTGTAGATCTATGACAAACTGTAAAGTATCTCTCAGCCTTATTAAGGCACCAGACATGTTGCCATCCAGAGTTTGCACGGCTACATTCAAGCCCTCTGCCAACTCATTTGATTGCAGCGATTGATGTTTCACAAAGAAAGCCAATCTATCCATGGCACAAGACATTCTCCCCATGCCCAGTGACATCAACTCATTCATCCTTGAACTGGACTGCTCCATTCTCTTTGCAATAGGAGACAGTGTGTGTGGAAGGCATGCTGTATATCAGAGACTTTCTGCTGCTGCCCAATGATAATCCTTTCCATCAATGGACCCTGGGATTCAGTATCTCTGTCCAGCAGAACAGAGATTAGAGAGGGCTGCACTGCAGTCACTGCCACCACTTTCTACTTGTGCTCAATTGTGAACTATGAGTCACCAGGTGAAAATCCAACTAACTGTCCAACTGGACCTACTGATGTGTAAGTTTCTGAGCTGACCCATGGTAAGCTAGAATCCTATGAGTGTACCCTCAGAATGAATCACCTCTTTTGAGGACTCATTGGGTGGATTTTAATCTTGCCCATTGTGGTAGGGAATATTGTGGCCATACTTCTTAATCGTGGAGAAGCCACGCTTCTGTTTCCCAGCGGCAGGACACCCTCTGGATGAAATTGGTCTTTGCCAGCAGAGCAAGACTGGCTTGTAGCCAATGGGAAGCCTATTTTTCACTGTGACTGTTTTTATTTACTATTAACCAACCGGGCACAGTGTACAGCCTTTAAACTGCACTCCATCCTTCCACATCAGTCCAGGTTTAGCATGAAGAGCATATGCACAGCGAGAGAGAATATTATAGAGAATCCAATGGGTGTAATTTGTTGTACTGCAAAACACCACAGTGCAAATCGTCATCAACTTTAAGCATAGGGTTTTGTTTAATTTCGTACTGACAAACATAAAAAAAACTTATCATTACATTTATCCCAAGTTCCAATTAACTCCTTTCCTCTGCTCCACATGGAATTAGAATGTTATGAAGTTATACAATCCCTGAAGGGACTGTCCGGGTGAATATTAATTTGATACCATGTTGTCATCTGGCTATGTTACTTTCCATTGGTCAGCCCAATATAGCTCCCACCTGCCCTTTTTCATCCATTCTCTTCCTCTCCTTCTGTCAACATTCGTCATATTTATGCTGCTTGAAAATAAAAGGAAAGAATCCCCAAGTAACTCCCAACCACTTTCAAATTGTGAACATGAATTTAGTTAAGCTTTAACATTGGTATTTATTCTAACATAGGAACATTATTGAGGGAATAACAAAGCCCTGCTTTTTAGACTTACAAGCGATGCAGAAAGAATTCTCATGTCATCGACAATTGCAGCTGTTATCTTCAGTGTCTTTGGTGTCCTCATAGTTTTGCGCTGTGCTAATTCTGGTAGTGCTTCCAGGGAAATTTTAATAAACATCAACGTAATTACCTTTAGACAGTTACTCAGAGGCAAGTGATTGGATCATGGCCAATAGTGTGCAGTCTTTATGTCATTCCACTTGTTTTGTTTCCACTTTAACTGGAACTTATGCATTAGCTAGGGTCTTATATCAGTGACTAATTTGAAATATTCATGGGTAAGCCACTGAGACACAAAGCAAGCCAATTGGAGGAGCAATCCAAAGTTAACCCTGATAAAAGCCCATGGGATGTCTTTAAACAGAGGCTAGGGCATTGTTGGCATGAACCTTCACCCTGGATATTGAAAGAAAAAACAAAAAATGATTTGCTTTTATATAACACCTTGCTCAACCTCAGAATGTCACATAGCACTATACAGCCAATGAAGTATTTTGAAGTGTAGTCACTGTTGTAATGTAGGAAATGTGATAAAAAAGCAATAATCTATTTGGCTTTTATCATGCTTTTCATGTTGTATCAGTAACAGCTTTAATGGTACCTACACTTGAGGAGCAGTAAACAGAATTGTTGTCCTGAACATAGCAATGAGCACACAACTCCCACTATTAATGACAGGTTGCTGAACTTCAACACAAGTCAGTTCTTGATTAGGAAATCGGAGTTGTGGTAAACATCCTGGGCAGAATGCTTGTCATATGGGTGTTGATAACTGAAACCATGTGGCTCAGTTACACCAGCACTTTTTTGCCCCAGTCCTGCATGAATCAAGTTCCATGACTGCTGCACTGAAGAATTTGATGGAAGAATGCCAACAGCACTAGGCCACTTCCCCAAACAGTGAGTTTAGAGATACTTATCTGGATGTGTGTAATTATATCTCAATTCCTTGGAAGAGTAGGATTATCATCTGGAAGCAAAGGGCACAATATCAGCATTGGCCCATTTGTACATACGAACATTAGGCCCATCAAGCCTGCTCTGTCATTCAATAAAATCTGGCTGATCTGATTGCCTACCCCCAATATTCTTTGACTCCCTCATTGGTCAAGAATCTATCTACCTCTGCCTTAAAAATATTCAATGACCCTGCCACTACCACTCTCTGGGGAAGAGAGTTCTACAGATTCATCTCCCACTGAGGGAAAAAAAATCTCCTCACTTCTGTTTCAAATGGGAGACCCTTTATATTTAAACTGTGTCCCCTAGTTTTAGTCTCTCACAAGAGAAAAACATCCTTTCAGCATCCAATCTGTCAAGCCCCCTTAGGATCTTTAATGTTTCAATAAGGTCATCTCTCATTCTTCTAAACTTCAATAGGTATAGGTCTATCCTTTCCTCATAACATAACCCCCTTATCCTGGGAATTAGTTGAGTGAAACTACTCTAAGCTTCGGAGACCAAAAATGTGATCTCACTAATGCCCAGTAATTTGCATGCAAAACATCCCTACTTTTATATTCCATTCCCTTTACAATAAGCGATAACATTCCATTTGTCTTACTAATCACTTGCAGTACTTGCATACTAGTTCATCTAAATTAAGGTCAATTGATTTGAAATCATTTAAAATATGGCCATGGATGCAAACCACTAGCTTCCACAACAGTGAGAATTCAGTTCTGGCATCCGCACATTTTGTTAGCTTGATCATCCAATAACTTGGACAATTATGCATTAACAGATAATAATACATTCAGTTCCTAGATTTGCTTCAGCACTCACAATACAATGTAACTCCCAGTGCTTTAAAAAAGTTGTCCTCCATGTATCAAATATTGCATTTGATATTCTTCTGAATGTTGATGTGGATTAAGGAGAAACTTTTATTTTGTTTTCTACCATAAATAATCCATGTTCTCTGAGTGAACTCTGTTTTGTCCCGTAAAGTTACAACTGGACCAAGGCCTTATCTCAAAGAAATAAGGTATGTTGTGTGCAGTGCAAACTGGCTGAGGGAAGTCTGGTAGTTTTAGACAACCAGTAAAACAAAATCTGCTGACTGCTTTCTAACAAACTGTCCTCCAGGTTGGGTATTAAACTTCTGAAAGTGTCACTCTTCTACACAAAGATTTCAGTACAACAACAACACTTGCATTTATATAGCACTTTTAAACATAGCGAAAAGGGATGATAGGACAGAAGAGCAAAGGCTTGACCGAAGAAATTTTTTGGAGTGTTTTATTTCTTTCATGGTATGTGGGTGTCACTGGGAAAACCAGCACTTGTTGCCCATCCTTAATTGCCTTTGAACAGAACACTTCAGAGGACAGTTAAGAGTCAACCACATTGTTGTGGGTCTGGAGTGAACATGTAGGCCAGACTGGCTAAGGAAGGCAGATTTCCTTCTCTAAAGGACGTAAGTGAACCAGGTTGGTCTTTATAACTGTCAATGATAGTCTCAGGGTCACCATTACTGAGACAACCTTTTTCATATTCCAGATTTATTAATTGAATTTAAATTCCGCAAGCTGCCTTGGCAGGATTTGGATGCATGTCCTCAGAGCATTAGCCTGGGCTTCTGGATTACCAGTCCAGTGACATGACCACAATGCCCCCATCTCCCCCTTGGGTGAAAAGATAAAGGTGGTGGGGGTTAGATGGAAAATTCCAGGATTTAGGGCCTAGGCAGATAAATGCTTTGCCGCCAATGGGGGGAATGATGCAAATTGCGGTTCTGCAAGAGGCAGGAATTGGAGGAGCGCAGAGATCTCGGAGGGTTGAAACACTAAAGAGGGAAAGATTTTCAAAATATTCGCAGATATCACCATTCCTCTCTGTTTGCAATTGTCTACAAAGTGATTACCAGGCAATACTGCATAATACTATTTGAAAGTCCTATTGAAAGAAAATAATTGTTCGACTCAACTTTGTATCAATCTGAAGAAAAGTTTTTGAATAGACTGAATAGAAAATAAACTGAAATTAAAGCAATATAGTGCACTGCTGGTTATTACTCCAGATATCCATAAAAAAGAGACATGTTGAAGCACTGATGCATTCTTCTCTTCTCATTCAGTATAAATTGTTGTTTTCCCCTTATATTGGTATTCTTGAGAATTGTCCTGATAAGTGCGAGATGAAAAGCTTTGACATATCTCTTCCTTCAGCAATACTCAAGCTCTGTACCACCAAACGACAAGGTCCAGAAAGCAGAAAATGCTGGAAACCCTCGTCAGGTCCGGCATCATCTGTGGAGAGGGAAACAAGAGCTGAAGTTCTGGGTTGACAGCCTTTTGTTTTCCAATCATAAAGATGCCTGTGAATTTCAGAGCAGGTCCACAAAGGGAACTCTCAGGAGCATTGCACTTTATCCAGCAAACACACACACAAGATATGATGGAAAGATATATTTGTTATTGCCTTAAGAATGAGATTACAATTGAAGACTAAAAGCATTGATTTTCTTAATTTTGAATAATGATTTCAAAGTCGTGTACACAGGGCCCATCAGGATGTGTCCTGACATGATTTTACTTGCTCCTGGTGACTTTGTAGAAAAATAAACCATACTGCAAAAAAACACTTCTGCATAATAGCCTTGGATATGGATTTCAGGTGGTGAGCTACCAAGAAATACACAAATTAACTTTTGTTTGTAATGTGCATCTTTATTCTTTCAGGGAGTCTTTCCGCACTCCTCAGATCAAAGTGGGGCCCATTGAAAGATAACGTCTCTACCATTGTGTTTTACACCAGACAGATACTGGAGGGCCTACGATTTCTTCATGAGAACCAGATTGTGCACAGAGACATCAAGGTGACTGATTTAAGTTGGCATTTGATGTGTCACTCTGAGCTCAAATGGGATAGACAGATAATATCAAAGTAAAAGATAGAAAAGACTGGGGAAAAGATGGGTAATCAGAGATGTTAAATCCTAACGCACCTGCAATGCCTTTCAGGGGTACACATACCCAAAACTAAGCAATTTTGGAGGCAACAGAATTTAAACAGATAAACAATATTGCCCTCATTATAGTTACAATCATAGCTAATCCAACTCTTTTAAGTAAAAAATGAGATTCTGTATAAAGTCTTTCTCTGTATATATTTTAATTAATTTCCATAAAAGATTTAAAAGAAAATTAGTTCTGCCATACATAACATTTTTAAATGGAAGGTTCATAGACTTGATTATCTTATGACAGTTGCCCAGCAATTGATCTCTGTAGTAGAATTCTGGAATCCTCTGCCAAATAGGCTGTGGATGGTGACGTCAATGAAACTTTCAAAACTTCAATCAGTAGTTTTTTGCTAGGCAATGGTATCATGGAATATAGAGCTAAGATAGACAAATGAAGTTGAGGTACAGATTAATCATCACTTGATTGGATGATGGTGCAGGTTCAAAGGGCTGAATGGCTTCTTTTCCTATGTTGCTATGATCTAAATATCTGATAGTTAAATATCACTGACCATTTCTTTTGAAAAGATCTGCAATAGCTGAGTATCTAATTTCATTTTTGCCATTATACTTCCTACCTGGCCCTCCTCTTTTTATTATATTCAGATTATTTTTGAATTTGTGAAGACCTTTTTAATTTCAGGGAGACAATGTCCTTGTAAATACGTACAGTGGCGTGGTGAAGATCTCAGACTTTGGGATGTCCAAACGGTTGACAGGAGTGAATCCTTGCACTGAAACATTTGCTGGTAAGAGGACCCAACCAAAGGACTAAATTTCTTAGGCCTCAAAATCTGGGTGCTGGAGAGAGCAGGAAGCAGATTCATCACTTGCCAGACAGTCAAACTTCCATATTGTTTAACTTAAATCTCAATTTCCAGTCTTTGAAAGGAGTGGACCAATAATCTGCCCCCTCCCCAGTATCTTGGGAGCATGTATGGCGGAACTCTTTGGTTACTCCAGCTGTATGTCTTTTTCTGGTCTAATGGGTCTGGTGTTGGCTATGAACTGTGGGACATGGTGGTGCAGTGATAATGTCACTGGGCCTGAGGCCTAGGCTAATGCTCTAGTGGCACAGTTCAAACCCCAGGAATTTAAGTTCAATTAATAAAATCCGGAATTAAAAAGAGCATAATGGCTATGAAACTATCATCAAAACCCATCTGGTTCACTAATGTCCTTTAGGGAATGGAATCTGTTATTCTTAAATGTACCTCCAGCCCACAATAATATGGTTGACTGTGAAATAGCCTATCAAGCCACTTCAGTTTATGGGTATTTAGGGATGGGCAACATCCCCATATCCCATGAAAAAAATAGCCCAGAAGGAAACATATGGGCCCCAAGAAGCAAGTGACATTGTGGCTCCTGAGTGGCAGTAGCAACTCGCCCCCATTATTATGATGAGGACAAAGGATGCCAATGGCAATAATTGGCAAATATATCCAATGGACAGGCGAGTCGCCACAACCCTTTCCATACAATTGCACTAAGCCAAGATGTACCCTCTCCCACTCTGTTTGCATCTTGGTTACAATTTAATTTTTATTTCAGTTATGTTGTCTTATCATATATTAAGTCTATTCTATTTACTTAATTTATTTATTCACTTTTTTTTCTGTTTATTTGTATCTTCTTTTCCCCTCTTTCAATCACAGAATGTGGAATGATTATCCACCCCCAGGCGTCTGACTGCCTGGTAATTTTCCCTTCGTCCCCCCAAACCTCCAGAGGAAGAGGCCCCTGCTTGACACAGACAAAACAAAATCCAACCTAAAATATTACATAGCATTTTATAACTTCTAAAATGAGGCAAAATAATTTTATATGTACTTTATGGAGCTTTCCATTTTTTAAATTAGCTTCTCTGCCCAATTCAAACCATCTTTAGGAACACTTCAATATATGGCTCCTGAGGTTATAGACAAGGATCCTCAAGGCTATGGTGCTCCAGCAGATATTTGGTCCTTGGGCTGTACTATCATTGAAATGGCAACAGGGAGGCCACCATTCTCTGAATTAGGGGAACACCATGCAGTCATGTTTAAGGTAAGATTGCTCTTAAATCACTCTTTGCTGGAAGTAAATGGGGAGAAGTTTCTGAGCAGAAAGAGGATTGGACATGCCAAACAGGCCAAAGAGAGTGCCCCAAGTCTCTCCCATGCAGCACTGGGGGCCTTGGTACATGAGCTGCACAAGAGACAGGAGGTCCTCTTCCTTAACAGAAGCAGTGGGAGCAAATAGCTCTCCAGTCAATGCGAGGACCTGGATGCAACGCTGTGACATACGTACATAAGAGCATACGCGTTAGGAGCAGGAGTAGGCCACTCAGCCCCTCGAGCCTGCTCCACCATTCAATAAAATCATGGTTGATCTGAATGTAACCTCAACCCTACATTCATGCCTACCCCTGATAACCTTTCACCCTTTGTTAGTCAAGAATCTATATAGCTCTTAAAAATATTCAAAGACTCTGCTTCCACTACCTTTTGAGGAAGAGAGTTCCAAAGCCTCACTACCCTCTGAGAGAAAAAATGTCTCCTCATCACTGCCGTAAATGAGTGACCCCTTATTTTTAAACAGTAATCCTTAGTTTTCAATTCTCCCACAAGAGGAAACGTCCTCTCCACATCCTCTCTGTCAAGACCACTCAGGATCTTAAAGGTTTTGATCAAGTCATCTCTTACTCTTCTAAATTCCAGTGGTTACAAGCCCAACGTGTCCAGCCTTTCCTCATAAGACAACCTGCCCATTCCTGGTATTAGTCTCGTAAACCTCTGAACTGCTTCTAATGCATTGATATCTTTCTTTAAATAAAGAGACCAGTACTATACACTGCAGATGTACTCTCACCAATGCCCTGTACAATTGAAGCAAAACCTCCCTACTTTATAATCAATTCCCCTCACAATAAGTTATAACATACAATTAGCTTTCCTAATTACCTGCTGTACCTGCATACTAACCTTTTGTGACTCTTGAATGGGTGGTCATGGTCAGTGAATGCATCTTCAAATGCTGTAGCATTATAATTGCTACATTGAATCACGAGCCTCTCACAGAGTGCTCCATTCCAAACCTTCACTCACCTACCAACAATCTTTATAAAGATATCTAAAACCCACCATTCATAGCCCCAGCTCATCTTTGCACACTTAGTATTGCTGCAAGCCTCACACTCACATCTCAACTTGCACAAATTGAGCTATTCAATGCAATAGGTGCATCACCCATATTGTACTACACTCACTATTGCACTACCTTCTCCCCTGCAGATCAAGGTGATAGATAATCAAACCAAATGCAACCAACTGATGGCTAGCTCCATGGAGGGGATGCTGATGGCTACCCCCATGGAGGGGATGCTGACAGCTACCTCCATGGAGGGGATGCTGCTTACCATCATTGGTTTGACCATGAGTGAAGCCCTGATCAGCAGAATAGGCTGAAATCATAGAGGATGATGGCATGTTCCTACCTATTTGAACTTCTCACAACCCAATTCCGCTTCTTCCCAATATATCTACTGATATGCAAGCTGCAGAGAGTGTAAGCATGCATCTCTTAATTATCTCCATTACCCCTTCACTCATCCCAATCCTACCCTTGTGCCTTCCCCTTTCAGACACCCAAGAACTATCACCTGGTCAAGAACTAATGTGGGAACTTGATGTCCAGGAGGAACACTGGATGAAGAAAAAAACACCATCACTTGACCTCACACTTGCAGCCACCAGCTCAGACACTGACACTCTGCCTACTTTAGAGGGTAGCATAGAGTTGGGGTCTGCATGTGGTGAATCACTGGGCATGAGTGGCCCACAGCTAGGGCATGGGGAAAGGGTAGCACTACAGGCGCCAGATCCCTGGGGACAAGGTCATACAGGAGATCTGCTACAGAGAACTTAGCTGAAGACTCATTGCAGTGGCCTACATAAAAAATGCTAATGGTTATTTACAAAGAAATGCTTGATATATTGACAGACTTGCTAGAAAGTCTGTGGTCATTGTCAAGGAGCATGGAGGACTCTTCTCCACCTTGGAAATATCAGGCTCAGTCTTGTCCTAAGATGGCGTCTCATCAACAATTCTGCAGGTGTTGTTCCTGTTGTCGTTCTGTAGTGAAAAAGAAAGCATGCAAGCTTGGCCTCCAATGAATCACCTGTTAACTTCCTCATATTCATCTAGGGCATCTAGAATTCTTTCCAGATAAGGCCTTGGAAGTAACTTGAACCTCTTTGATTTTAGCTTCTCCATCATCATCCAGCAAACCATTGGGAAGGACTGGAATAATATCAAAAGAGACACAGTTTGATAATTTGTTTATTGCCTCCTTCGAGTGTTTATAGGTGCTACCAGCCATCATTTTATTGTCTTCTTGGAAGCTTCTTCCTTTTTGTCTTCTTCTTTCTACCACAGAGTTTAGTCTCGCCCTTCATTTTGACTTCACTATCAGCCAGAATTCTCTCAGGTGAAGTAAAAACAAAAATACTTGGAAAGACTCAGCAGATCTGACAGCATCTGTGGGGAGGAATACAATTAACGTTTCGAGTCCATGTGACTCTTCACCAGTTCTGCTGAAGAGTCATTCGGACTCGAAATGTTAATTGTGCTCCTCTCCGTAGATGCTGTCAGACCTGCTGAGTTTTTCCAGGTATTTTTGTTTTTGTTTCAGATTTCCAGCATCCACAGTTTTTTGCTTTTTTCTCTCAGGTGAAATTTCAACTTGTCTTAGTTCAATAGCTGAGTCTCCCAAAACTTCATTCTCCCCTTGGAAAGCTCTCCGATTTTTGCTTTAAAAGCCTCTTTGACTTCAAGTAGCTGATTCTTCAGCTCTACAGTCTCCTTTTTGTGTTTGTTGGCTGCCTCCTGGAAACTTGAACATTAATTGTCTTCTCTGTCAACTGGTTCTTCAGTTTGTTCAGGGAGGTGCTGAATTATTTCTATTTCTCTCCGTACTGTTCCAGAGGCACAAACTTTGACCTGAGGGAACATTGTCATGTGTGAAGGTTTTTCAACAGGTTTTCCTTTACCTTGCGAAAGTTACTTACTTTGTCTTGAACTCTGTCATTCAGAAGGGTCTCCTTGAGTTTCTTGTGCTGTTCTTCCATGTTTTTGTTTGAGATAGACTGCATTTCCTCAGGATGTTAAGTCCTTACACACTCCTTTTTCATCCTGTTGCTGTCTTTGGACTCTCCCGGCTCTTTCTGCCATACTTTGCCTTGTTCCTTTTTCAAGACATGAACTCTTCCAGCTTCCTTTTGAACTCTCACTGGCCAATCAAGGTTAATTTCCCTTAACCAATTTCACCCTAGAAGGCTTGGTCCTCTGCCTCTCTATACCATCACCAGTAGCTGTGTCGACTGGTTTTTGGACAGTTACTCTGCTGATACCTTTCACTTAGGATTTCTTCACCTGCGCACATTTTCATATTGGCAGATGTTTGTTCCAAATTTAATTAATGTTCACCATTATTTAAATACCTGAAAGTGTGTTCTCCAATAACAGTAGTGGAAGCTCCTCGTGTCAACTTCCATTTTTACTGGTTCACTATTCACTTGCACTGTCACAAATAATGTCTCTGTCTTCCCAACTTTCTGTTAAACAGTGAATAAATGCCAGAATTTGTTGTTTCAGGCTCTTCTACACTGTAGATTTCATTGGGCTTCTTCTGTTGTTTGCAAGTCTGTTTAAGTCTCTCTTTGCACTGTCTCATTAGGTGTCCACTTCTGTGACAAAAATAACTACTTTTTTAAACTGCCAATCACTAAAAGACTAATTGTTTCCACAACGATGAAAGATGTTCTTCGATTTAGTTGCTAAATTATTTCTTCTTCTTTTTCAATTAGCGGGGGCTGTTTCCTGCCTCACGGCAGAGTCTCGCTTTCTCGCACCACTTCCGGCTGACTGTTCCTGCCCGATTTGGAGTATGGCGCCATTTTGCAGGCCTTGAATTGCTTGTCAATCTCTTACAGCGCTTTCCATGGCCAGCGCTACTCCTGGCACCTTCTTAAAATCCAGATTCACATCAGCCAGTAATCTTCTCTGAATAGTGCCTTCTTTCACACCACACACTAAACAATCTCTGAGCATGTCATTCAGAGTCTCACCGAACTTACAGTGTTCCATTAGTTGCTTCAGATTTACCACATGGCTAGTCATTGTCTCACCTGGGGCTCTATTTCGCGAGTTGAACCGGAACCTCTGCATCGTGACTGAGGGCTTGGGTTGAAAATGTCCCTTCACGAGGCTCACCAATTCTCCGAAATTCTTCAAATCCGGGGCACTGGGGGCTGTCAAGCTTCAAATCAAATTGTAGGTTTTGCTCCCACGAGTACTCAAGGGGATCACTTGCCTCTTCTCTTACCCTGTGAATTTGTTCACTTGAAAGAAGATCATGGGGCGTTCTATATACTGTGATCAATCGTCTGTGGCTGGCTCAGAGGGATCCATTCTACCAAATTGTGATATTTTGGGTGAGTATACCTTCTGTTGTTTTAACAAACGTTGATACTCACAATCTTCAGGTGAGGTACAGTGCCGATTCCGATCTACCTTGATTTATCCTAATTTATCCTCATCACCAGTTTGTTGTGGTGTGGCCTATTTGTAATAGGGTTGATCTGCAGACAACTTTCTTAGTGGAAACATTAGGTTTATTTACAATACAGCCAGCAGTAACTACACGTGCGCTTTCAACTGACCGTGCTGCTAACACATTGGTTTACACAGATCATGTGATCTTACACCACAGGACTATTCTTAAAGGTACAGCCCAACATTTAACGAAACCATAATTACTACATTTGCTTAACACATTAACTAATGTCACCATCTGCCTGCTCTGTATAATTCCGGCACGCGCTCCTAATGCCTAAGGCCCTCATCAAGATGTTGTTTGATGCAGGCCACACCAGAAATCTGCTTGCACGGCTTACCAAAATGGCACCCACAGTGCTAGATCTAAGGCTGCTATGAAGCCCAGCTTTGCAGTCTATATCTTCTTTTATCCCTAGATCCCCAATTTTAGAGCACAATACAGATTGTGTGAGGAATGGTGTGGTTGTACCGGAATGTGGCATTCTTGAAGGCTTGTTCTGTTTTGATCTTTACCTGTTCACCTGGGCTCCTTCAATAGGTCGGAATGTTTAAAATCCATCCTGAGATCCCAGAATCTATGCCAGCAGATGCGAAGTCCTTTATTCTTCACTGCTTTGAGCCTGATCCAAATAAACGAGCAACAGCTGCAGAACTGCTTGAAGACCCCTTCCTCAGAAAGACTAAGAGTGGCAAGAAGAATAAAATTGCCTTCAAACCAAGTGGTGAGACATACACAAATAATCAAAGATACCGTATCCTTTGTAGGAGGCCATACTGTGTCTATCTGATTAAATAGGGGCTTCTGCATCATATATAGATGGGGCATCAGCAACACTGTAAATATCAATAATTTCGATACAGGATGGCAAGTAATAGTGTTGAAATTTAGGGGTGGTACCAAAATAGGACATACATTTAATTATTTAGAAGACCAGAGGGATGTTGATAAGATGGTAGAATAGGCTTAAAACTGGCAGATGGAATTCAATGTCAGTAAGTGTAAGATAATGCACCTTGCTTAAGTCAGTAGTGATTATACTCTTAATCGAAGTAAGCTTATTGCTGTTGGAGAGAATAGGGATTTGTGAGAACAACATCCCAGAACATTAGAGGCAATACCACTGGTTGATAAAGCTGTTAAAAAAAAACTAACGGAATTTTAGATGTTATCACTAAAAATATAATATGAAAGCCAAGAGGTTAAGATAAATCAATATAAAATATTAGCAAGACCTCAGTTTAGTGCACTCTGTGGAGTATTGGTCTCCATGTTGCATAAAGGACAATAGGCTTTAGAGAGGGTGAAATGTAGATTTGCTTAGACACTGCCTGATATTACAATACATAAGTAGAACAAAATCAGGTCTTTTATCATTAGAGCTGCGTAGGTAATGGGGCATCATGTTCGAAGTGTTAAAATTATCAAAGGATGGGACAGGGTAGATAGAAGCAGACTGTTTAAGTAGTTGAGGTGAAAAGTGGATGCATTTACTCACTAGTTTTAAAAGCTTGTGCTGATTCCCAATCCTATTCTCTATGAAGTGGAAGAGCAGGCAGCTACCACCCCAATGTTTTAGTGGCAAATGTACATTAATGGTGTTGCCCTGAACCATACAGATGTGCAAAGCTCCAGGTTTGGTCCTAAGGTAACTGATCTTAGCCAGGACTACGTCCTTGAGTTTCAGAAGGAATAGTTTGATCAGGGCTCCTACTCCTGATCATGCTTTTATGATGCTTGGTAGGAGTACACATCTGTGGATGTTGGGTAATTACAAGGGCCAGACTTGGCTGTGATTCACTGTCTACAGTTGATGGTTGCTATGCAGGTTCATATCTGATACTTTGTCACTTCATCAAGGCTCTCTCCTCCATGGAACCCTGCTGTAATGTGAATTCCTGATTTGGACAATGATAAGTGAAGGAAACCAATCACTAGCGGTTTTAAATCAGAGGAAAATGGAATGGGAATACTGAAGGCAATGCAAGTTATCGACCTTGCATGCAATAGGGCAATAGTGCAGGCAAGTGGGGAGCTCTATGATGCTCACTTTGACCAGCTCATACATTGGTGTGAGTAGCTAGTTGAGCATTTGCCATTTGCACTACTACATCAGTATGGTATCACATGGTACTTCATTAGTACGCTCAGTATGAAAGGGCTGAGCTCTACCTGAGTAGAAACAGAAACATAGAAATTAGGAGCAGGAGTAGGTCATCCAGCCCTTCGAACCTGTTCCACCATTCAATATGAATATGGCTGATCCTCTATTTCAATGCCATACTCCCGCTCTCTTTCCATACCCCTTGACGTCTTTAGGGTCTAGAAACCTATTTATTTCTTAAAATATTCAGTGACTTGGCCTCCACAGCATTCTGTGGTAGAGAATTCCATAGGTTCACCACCCTCTGAGTGAAGATGTTTCTCCTCATCTCAGTCCTGAATGGCCTACCCAGTATCCTGAGACTGTGACCCTTGTTCTAGACCACCCCAGCCAGGGGAAATATCATCCCTGCAGCCAGTCTGTTCTTCCCTGTCAGAATTTTATATGTTTCAATGAGATCTGCTTTCATTCTTCTAAACCCCAGTGAATACTGGCCTAGTCGGCCCAATCTCCCCTCACACGACAATCCTGCCGTCCCAGGAATCAGTCTGGTGAACCTTTGCTGCACTCCCTGTGTGGCAAGTATATCCTTTCTTAGCTAAGAAACCAAAACTGCACACAATGCTCCAGGTGTGATTTCACCAAGGCCCTGTACTTGGCCAAAATGAGGAAACATTGAAAGAAAAACAGAAAATGATAGAAAAACTCAGCAGGTCTGACAGCATCTGTGGAGAGAGAAACAGAGTTGACGTCTTGGGCCCGTATCAACCTTCTTCAGAGCTACAGAGAAGTAGAAATGTGATGAAATTTATACTGTTTAAGAGGGTGGAGCAGGTGAAGCTGGATAGAAGACCAGCGATGAGTGAGGGCAAAGGAGAGATTGACAAAGATGTCATGAACAAAAGGACAAAGGGAGTGTTAATGGCAGTGGTTAGGGCTAAAAAATGGCGCTGATAGAGGCATTAAGGTAAGAAAGCAGAATGTGATAATGGCAGGACAGGGTCAAGCACTCTGAAAAGAACAACATGAACAAGTGACCGATGATATTGGTGGGAGTGATGGGGAAAAAAGGATTGCCCCACCACCACCCCTTTCCCCCACCCCCACAAGGATCATCTGTCACTTGTTCATGTTGTTCTTTTCAGAGTGCTTGACCCTGTCCTGCCATTATCACATTCTGCTTTCTTACCTTAATGCCTCTATCAGCGCCATTTTTTAGCCCTAACCACTGCCATTAACACTCCCTTTATCCTTTTGTTGATGACATCTTTGTCAATCTCTCCTTTGCCCCACCTATCGCTGGTCTTCTATCCAGCTTCACCTGCTCCACCCCCTTAAACAGTATAAATTTCATCACATTTCTACTTCTCTGTAGCTCTGAAGAAAGGTCATAGGGACTCGAAACATCCGCTCTGTCTTTCTCTCCACCGATGCTGTCAGACCTGCTGAGTTTTTTCCAGCATTTTCTGTTTCTCTTTCAGATTTCCAGCATTCACAGTATTTTCCTTTTATATGAGGAAGCATTGAATTCCCTAGCACTGATTTCCTCCACCTTGATGAACACAAAATAGACTAAAAGAACAAGAATAATAGATAATTTTCTGTCCTTATGCTTCCAGGAAGGAGTGTTCACCAGCTCAGTTACAGTTCAGAAATTAGGGCTCCTATTAGTGATGTACAGCATGTGTACCTATATCCATTAGGTGCTCCTGGCATGCAAAGCTGGTTGTGTGAGGTTGGAAAAGCACCTTACGAGATGAACTTAGAGTGACAAAAATAATGAAGATAAATCCAAAACCCCAAAGTTGTGAGACTTCACTTTCCGCAGAAATTCTCACTCAATCAGAATGTAGATCCTGGAATTGGGCGCGGGGTCCCTGCATCCCTGATGTTCCATCCATCAAGATTAATGGTGTTAATTTCGGGTGTGCTACAACTTAGGCATCCTGAGTACTGGGAATCAGGAATACTGACCTCTGCACCTGATTGTCCAATCTCCACTCAGCCAACTGAAGAAAACTGCCCCAAAGAAATTCAAGAGAAATTATAGAATTAAGAAGGTCATTGTTTTTTTTTTCCTTTTGTTTGCTGTCCAGAGTACAGTCCAAACTTATCTCTTCCTATCATGGTCCAGAGTGAAACATTAGGCAGCAATGGAAGTGATCACGGATCTTTGTCACCAGACTCCGATTCAAAGCATGATGTGTTCTTCGAGAGAAATGAGAAAGCAAGTTCAGAAAATTTGATCAGAGCTATTGGCTCTCCATTATCGAGGTAAAAACCAAAATCTTATCTGTTCTGTCTAAAACACCCCTCTTCCTGTTCCATTGTTCTACTGTTTAATGAACAGTGTCACTGTGGCAGTGAAATATTTGACTAAATTTATAGGCAGAGGACAGATGACGTCTTCAATTACAATTTTATTATTGTCACCCAATCTTCAATAAAATGAATTTTGTTAAAAATGTCCTGTGATATTAAATGATGCGCAGCATCAGTCTTCAAACATTGTATTCCCAATCTCATCTGAGCTACAATGAAGAAATACAGAATAGAGAAAGAAATTGACCATGAACTTTGCCCAACCAGCTCTTGTGTAGCGCTTAGTGCTGGTTTCCAGGTGCCATTAGTAGGGGCCCAGGAATGGGTTCCTCCACACCCTCTCAATCCACCGCAGGACATGGTGAGACTAAGTAAGGGGAAGAGCAATAAGTTGCAAATAGAGAGCCTTCTTCTGCAAAGCACACACGCGCGCGCGCACACACACACACACACACACACAAACACACACATGAGCTACCACTGATTTGGCATCGGCAACTGGTTACCCTGGACGTTTTCAAGAAACTGGCCTATATGAATGCTCCTCGCTAGCAAGAATTGATTCAACCTGAATATCCCCTGATGATGTAGCATTCCTGCTCCATTCTCTATAGTCTCTATAGCTCAAGATTAGGGTAAGGACTGCCCAAGCCTGAATCAATATTTTTTCACTCAGCTGATCTGAAACCCAACCACTTATTGACTGTTTGTAGATGAAGAGGGTAGCCAGGGAAAGGATAGGCCTACTCAGAGACAGAGGTGGGAATCTGTGTGTGGAGCCAGAAAAAATGGGAGAGATACTAAATGAATACTTCTCATTAGTATTCATCAAAGAGAAGGACTTAGTGGTCGATTTGTCTAGGGAAGAGTGTGTGGATAGCCTGGATCATGTTGAGATCAAAAAAGAGGAGGTGTTAGGCGTCTTGAAGATTATTAAGGTGGATAAGTCCCCAGGGCCAGATGGGATCTACCCCAGAGTACTGAGGGATGCAAGGGAGGAGATTGCTGGGGCCTTGACAGAAATCTTTGTATCCTCACTGGCTATGGGTGAGGTCCCAGAGGACTAGAGAATGGCCAATGTTGTTCCATTGTTTAAGAAGGGTAGCAGGGATAATCCAGGAAATTACAGGCCAGTGAGCCTTACGTCAGTGGTAGGGAAATTATTGGAGAAGATTCTTCGTGACAGGATTTACTACCATTTGGAAGCAACTGGGCGTATTAGTGAGAGGCAGCATGGTTTTGTGAAGGGGAGGTCATGTCTCACTAACTTGATTGAGTTTTTCGAGGAAGTGACAAAGATGATCAATGATGGAAGGGCAGTGGATGTTATCTACATGGATTTCAGTAAGGCCTTTGACAAGGCCCCTCATGGCAGACTGGTACAGAAGGTAAAGTCACATGGGATCAGAGGTGAGCTGGCAGGATGGATACAGAATTGGCTTGGTCATAGAAGACAGAGGGTAGCAGTGGAAGGGTGCTTTTCTGAATGGAGAGTTGTGACTAGTGGAGTTCCGCAGGGATATGTGCTGGGACCTTTGCTGTTTGTAGTATACATTATTTATTTGGAGGAAAATGTAACTGGGCTAATGAGTAAGTTTGCAGACGACACTAAGGTTGGAGGAGTTGCAGATAGTGAAGAGGATTGTCAAAAGATACAACAGGATATAGATCGGTTGGAGACTTGGGTGGAGACATGACAGATGGAGTTTAATCTGGACAAGTGCGAGGTAATGCATTTTGGAAGGTCTAATACAGGCAGGAATTATACAGTAAATGGCAGAACCCTTAAGCGCATCGACGGACAGAGGGATCTGGGTGTACAGGTCCACAGGTCACTGAAAGTGGCAACGCAGGTGGATAAGGTAGTCAGGAAGGCATATGGCATGCTTGCCTTCATTGGCAGGGGTATTGAGTATAAAAGCTGGGAAGTCATGCTGCAGCTGTATAGAACCTTGGTTAGGCCACACTTGGAATATTGCGTGCAATTCTGGTCACCACATTACCAGAAGGATATGGAGGCATTGGAGAGGGTGCAGAGGAGGTTTACCAGGATGCTGCCTGGTCTGGAGGTTATTAGCTATGAGAAGAGGTTGGAGAAACTTGGATTGTTCTCACTAGAGCGACGGAGATTGAGGGGTGACTTGATAGAAGTTTACAAAATTATGAATGGCATGGACAGAGTAGATAGTCAGAAGCTTTTTCCCAGGGTGGAAGAGTCAATTACTAGGGGACATAGATTTAAGGTGAGAGGAGAAAACTATAGAGGAGATGTGCAGGGCAAGTTTTTTATGCAGAGGGTAGTGAGTGTCTGGAATTCGCTGCCAGAGGAGGTGGTGGAAGCAGGTACAATAGTGATATTTAAGAGGCAAATATATGAATAGGATGGGAATGGAGGGATATGGAGCCCGGAAGTGCAAAATGTTTTAGTTGACGGGCAATATGATTGGCGCAGGCTTGGAGGGCCGAAGGGCCTGTTCCTGTGCTGTACTTTTCTTTGTTCTTTGAATGATTCAATAAGATTTAGACTTGTCACCAAGAGTACAAGAAAGAGGCACAACTCTTTTGTAGTGTAGAATAATGGAATTATACAACAGTACAGCACAAACGGGGGCAATTTGGCCCATTGAGTCTATGCTGGCTCTTTCAAAGAGCAATCCAGTTCGTTCCAATCCTCTCCTGTTCTTTCCCCTGTATCCCTGAATACTATTCCCTGGCGAGGGTTAGGAGAACATCTATACTTGCTAGCCACTTTATACAACTGTACGCACCATGGCAGTTATTTTTACTTTGAAAATATGTGCTCCCAGCTCTTTGCCAGAAGTGCAAGTGCCTAAAATGTACCCTTTCTTTGAGTTTCAAAGGAAAAGCTAAAGAGCAAGTACAGAAATCTAAATTGTCATTGGATAAACTATTTTGATGTTTTTGAACATAAAAGTTCCTAATAACGAGGAGGTAATGTTAAATAAAGAGAACCCTGGTTAGGTCCATGGCCATATATGCAAAGTCATTACGTTTCTTCAAACACTGAGGTGAAACTGACACCATTACCCTGATCACAGATGCCCCTCCAGGCCTGCGCAGGGCTTTTCTGTGAAAATAAATCTTTGTACAGGGACTAGGAGGTCCTTGTATGTACTCGCTCTGCATTAAATCCTACATTGGAGAATTGTGACGCTGTCCCTTGGAACTTTTATGATGCTTTTAGTGTGATCTCCCGCTGTTGTAATGCTAACCTGCTTTAACAGAGGGTGCACATCACTTTAAGAGGTGCTATCCCTCTCTTTTTATGACAATGAACTCATCAGAAATTCTATGTTTTGGTCATTGTATCCACCCCACTTCATCGACTAATTTGTATCATCGAACAGCAGAGATGAGATGTCCATTAACAACTGGAAATCCATGGGCAGTTCATCGCTGATAAGGTAATGGGCAGACTCCTCCCAGATTTGCACTAAGTGGGTGGGTTAAACGCTGTTTGACCCGATGGCCGCAATGGTGGCTTTTCATGCCGTAGTGTCCCAAACCCACCGCATTAATAACGCATTCCTGGGAAACATGCCGTTTCCATGGCGGAGGCTGTCTCATTCGCCCACCACACCATCACCCCATTGCTTTAACACTCCGGGCACCATATTTAAAGTCCAGCTGCACGCACACCTCTCAGTGCTTCCAGCCCACGACTGCGGTATGGAAGACAGGATGGCCTTGAAAGGCAAAAAGACTACAGATCCCTGGTTCAATGACACGTCGCTCAAGCACCTTTTGGACACAATGGAGGCTCACTGCTTTGACACAGCAGATGATGTGCGCCAGGCAGACCCAAATCCACAAGGGAAACTTGGTTCTGCGGTCACAATGGTTTTGCAATTTGTATTTATTATTAGAAGACTGAGCACTGAAATCAGAAGTCATGAGTCCACCAAGACCTTTAGTTTTAAAGTTTTAAATTAAGATATTTATTAACAGAAGAAAAGTTGTCAAACACATACATAAGATTCCAGTTGCTTGGTCCTATAGTAAATACTAAAATTCCTACCTAAGCTGACTCCCAAATACACCTCCTTGTAAGGCAACAGTCCCAAAATAGATTTTAAGGTTGGAAAGACAGGCCAGCACAGTTATCACCTTTAAGGGCAGGATGTAGCAGACTCATGCAGACATGGTTGAAGGCTGTTTTGCAAGCTTCTGCTAGATGTCACAGTACCTCTCCCAACATACCCTTTCATTCTCCCTTATATATGTTTTCTCTCTTTTTAATCTGTAAATTCCATTCCCTCCATATGTCTTTGAAAATGTACTTTCCCATTATGTAGAACTTTTCATGGTGCGAATATTGTCAGTAACCTTTGGGAAAAATAAATACACTGCTTGGCCTAGCTTCTGGCTAGGTGTAAACATCCTACCACCTCTTTGAAAATTAACTTCCCCGATTTATCTAAAAATATAAAATTTCCTCACACCTTACATTCTAAAATTTCAGCCACGTTTACATATTTACATTTCAAACCTGGCTTCTTTTGATGAGTCAAAACCTTCAGACCAGCCATCTTCAATTCAGTTAAATCCCACACAGACACACACACATAAACACAGAGAAACTATCCAAACTCCACTATTAACCTACTTTTACAACAGATCACAATAATATTATGAAAATTATTATACTTCCTTAACACTCGCCGTCATGTCCTCTACCCCAGCTCTGGCCGCAGGATGGGCAGCAGCCTGACTATGCCAGCTTGGGAGGTGGTGGCAGCAGGGTCAGCGCCAATGCCCTGCAAAAGAGAACAGCCTCCCACTGCTGCAAGATGATGAATGATCTCCTCTGTTCCACCAGAATAAGCCTGTCTTCTCATCATTCTCAACTCACACCCTCACAAACACATCCCAAATCACAGGGCCCTCACTCACTGGCAGTTCAAGGGACATCACCATTCACTCTCAAACACACATTCATTGTCCTCATCCCGTCCATGGGATCTCTCACCACCCACACAGGCCAGCCATACTTATCGTCTGGCCTGGCAGGCATCCTGTTAACACTCTCCCCATCTTTATTCATGCAGGACAAGCTGGCTCACAATGAGAAGGACAGGTTGCAGACCGGTGGAGGAATGTCTGAAATCAAGGTGCTCATGGACTTTGAAAACAGAGCCATCCAGCTGGGCAGTGAGGATCTGGACCATTGCTGTGCTGACAGTGAGGTCTGTGCTGGTCTACCAAGTGAGGGTCCAGCAGTGAAACATTCATCAGACGACCATGCTGTGAGTGATGTGTCCTGTATCACAGGCTACTGCCATGTGCTAATTATCTCCCCTTGTTTCCGCAGGCAAACAGCCGATGGAGTCCATGAGCCAGGGCCAACAATCAAGCCCCGGGGAAACCGCCAAAGAGGAATCTGGAAGCAACCTTCCTGAAGTCCTGTCTCAGAGCCACCCACACCCTCCACCAGCACAGAGACACACACCCCCGATGGGACCTAGCGTTAGAGTAGCCCCGGGAACACAATCTGGTGAGCACATCGCACTTTCTGATCCACAGCAGGTGGAGGCAGGGACTCCCCAGGTGTCCGGCACTCAAATATCCGCTAGAGGCCGGAAATCTGCTGAGTCCGAAGATGAGGAGCCTCTGGACTCGATCCTGGCATAATTGTTGGAGCTGCAAAGGCAGGAACATCAGGAAGGGATGTCCGCAGCAACCCTCAGATTGCAAGGCACAATGGTGAGTCCACCTGTCTTCTGGCTGAGGCGATAGCGCTGGCATGCCAACACACCGAGCTCAACACTGGTAGGATGGTGGCAACCATGGAGGCCTGAACACAAAAATGTTTTGTGTCTCTGGTGATTTCCCATGCACATACAGAGCAGTCACCTCATCAACCTGAAGCTGACTCACACCTGGCTGTTGAAAATGTGGATTTTGCTACCACATGGAATGGTTGAAGCAGATAGAATGGACGTATTTAGAGGGAGGCTTGATGCATACACATACAAAATGGGGGTTTGGAAACATGATGGAAAGAGGTTATTAGAGTGAAAGGAGACTCTTGTGCCATATAAACAGAGGCATTGACCAGTTGGACCAAAGTATTTCAGTGCTGTAGATTCTATGTAATCCTATGCTTTAGTTATTTTATCTATTCCCTCCATTAGTTAATTTGTATCTTTGATATCATGCATGAGGTACATTCACAGAGCCAAATTCTTCACCTGTCAGTTGTATTTTACATTAAAAGCAGTTGATTAGAGTGCTAAAAATTGAAGACACTTCCATTCCTGAGAAGCTGTAAACTCCCTTTTGCATTAAAACAGACAGTTCTGAAGACCCTGCGTTGTAAGAGAAGTCAACAAGTTCATGAATTGAATTGTACTTTTTAAAACAATTCAGTGGAGCCTGTTGACTTTGAACAGTTACTTCCATGTGCCTGTTGCATGGAAATATTTAGTTTCAGCAGTGATTTCTCTTAATATTCTATTCATGCTGCAGACTTACCCATGCAGAAATACATACCATGAATGAATACTTTGAAATAAAGCATGACCAGAATCTCAATACAGCACTAAAACATACATGTTGTGTTCAAAAATCCTGCAATTTTATTTTCTTGCTTAATGACGTCTATCATTTTTTAAATTGATACACTGATAGTGGACTTAAGGGGCTGTATAGCCTTCTCCAGTGTATATTCCTTATGTTCACAATTATTGTGCAGCAAGTTACTGGCGTGCTTTTCTGGTTTATGAACATTAGCAAGAATTGTGGCACTCCCCAGGCCCTGTTGAGAATTAAGTTTTTTTTGGTCACCCAGTGATACATTATCAAGTTACCAACTCTGGCCTCTTAATTGTCCATTCCCCACTTAAGTTGCTTCAGCATTGCTGGCTGTATTTTCAGCCATCTAGGCCCTTAGCTTGGGAATTCCCTCCTCAACCCTCTTCACTTCTCCATCTCTGTCTACCTTTAAGATGCTGCTTAAAACCTACCTCTTCGACCAAGTGTTTGCTCAATTATCCAAATGTCTCCATATTTGGCTAAGTGTCAATTTTTACCTGACTTCTCACCTGCGAAGCACCCAGGGAGCTTTTTTATGTTACCAGTGCTGTATAAATATAAATTGTTGCTGTTGATGTGCTTATCTTCGGTGTGAGCTCCATCTGTGAATGGATCCATGCAGATCTATCATTACTGGATATGTCATCAGTCACAAACAAATGAATGTAAAATTCCGAATTAAGAAATGTCAATATTTCCAAAATGTACTATTTGGATGATAATATTTAAAATTGCTTACTCTAATCCCCAACTATTCAATAACACAGTATCCCTGATGTATCTTCATCAACTGAAGATCGAAGCAGTCCAGTTTCTTCTGATGAGATAGACACAGGCCTCTTCCTGTTAAAGAAAGACAGTGAGCGCAGATCCATTCTTCATAAACTCTTGAAGACGGACCAGGATCAGGTTGTTTCCAACCTGTTGGAAAGTCTGACACAGGTAAATGGACTCTTCCACACTCTCTGTGGTTGTATAAATGGGATTCCAATTTTGTTGTGCATTGTACACAATGACTAACTTCCCCGATGAAGATTGCACGAAATATTTTTGCCTATTTCAGTAAAGTTCAAAAAATCATCACAGTTACTCCTGATATGAACTAGTTGAATCAAGCGGTCAGAATTTATTTTTATTTTTCTTAATATGCATTATGCTGATCACCTTGTGTGATGACAGTGCTGAAGATTGGAGCATCCTTTTGGCTACTTGGCATCTGCATCAAGCATTCCAATATTGGAAACAGAATGGTTAGATGCAACTTTAAGAAATTAAAGAGCACTGTCTAATCTCCTATCCATCCACCCACATATGGTTTTTATTACTGTGTCCTCACTAAAATTATAGTATCCATCCCGATTTTCACTGACATTTCGACCTTCCGCATAAGCAGTATTGTGAGGGGTTTTTTTTGTTACTCAATTGTTAGTTGCTCTTCACTTTAAGTTCACCTTCAAACTCACCAGTTTTCCAGTTACATATAATAATTGGATGTTTTATTTTATAGGGTAATGAAGAGCTTAAGCTGTCAGTTGACCACATAAAGCAGATTATTGGTATTTTGCGGGATTTTGTCCGCTCCCCGGAGCGGAGAGTAATGGCCAGCACCATCTCCAAACTCAAACTGGACTTGGATTTTGATAGTATCTCCATAAACCAGTTTCAGTTGGTTTTGTTTGGGTTCCAGGATGCGGTAAGTCCTCGGGCAATGGTATAATGTAAACAGTAAAGTTCAAATTGTTCCATTCAGGGCTGACACATGATATCCACATGCGAGGTGTTCATCGCATGGAGTTAAATGAAAGCTTAATTGATTAAGTAGTGCTGAGAATGGAGAGCCTCACCTCCAACTGCAAGATGATTAGCTGAAATTGGACATGAACTTTGTACTTGACCTGTAAGTGAAGCAGGGAAAGCAGTTTCATTAGCTGAAAATCCAGCAAAACAGCTTCAGTTTCAGTGTATTAATAAACGGGTGATTTCCATTACTTCTCATTGACCTGGTCAAGTAAGGAGATGATCAGACATCAAGGTTGTGGCAAAGACACACTGGAGATACTAGAAGAAAATAAAACAGGAGTAGCTGAAGTAACCTCCCGGTCAATAAAGGAAATAAAGGAAGCAAAGGTACAGATGGTCAAAAGTGTAAATAAGAACAGAAAAAAAAGAGATCTGAAAAGTCTCAGAGAAAAGGCATCAAGTATTCAGAAGTAAGGTGGGATATTGGTTGACTCTTAAATGCCCTCTGAACAAAGGCAGTTAGGGGTGGGCAATAAATGCTGGCCTAACCAGCAACATCCACACCCATGAACGAATTAAAAGAAAGAGGGGAAATATGAATCCTTGGAGAATAACACCACACAAATAAAAGAGACAAAGGAAATAACTTGGTGCAAGAAACACTTTATAGATCAATAATGAACTGCATGTATTTTGAGCCAGCGAAGGACAATGACCAAACTTAACGATGTGAAGAAGGAGTCATGTCTGCTGGCAGAGATTTTAGCAATTCTTGCATTGTAACTAAAAAAGTAACAGTGCTCACTGGGGAGCTGTCCAAGATAGCAATAGAGGTGGAGAAAGAAATAAAGTTGGAGGAAATTGAACAGACAGTAAAGCAAATGAAGAAAGGAGAAAAGGCATAGGCAGAACTGCGGCTGAAGTGCTTGAAGGTAGGGAAGGAGGCTGGAGAGGTGGAAGAGTTTCATTTGGCAAGTAGAGGCACATAGTGGGAGCTGTGGAGAAGGGTGTCAAAAAGTGAATGTCAAAAAGAAAAAGGTAGCAAAGACCTAGCTGTGAACTGGGGTGCAAAAGGGAAGAATTCTAATTGATCTGTGGAAATGGAAGGGCGGATAGATGGGCTGATAATAATGACCTATAATTATAAATATAGAAGAGTGTAATATAGTCTGAATAACATGCAGGAATAAATACAAATGTTAAAAAGAACTACGAATGCTGGAATTCTGCATCAAAAACAGAAAATAGTGTATACTGGAATTATATAATGAGTCCATCAGCATTCGTTAAAAAAAGGGTTAACATCTCAGATATAACCATTTTCCTGTATTTTCATAGGGTTACACTCGAAACTCTAAGCTGTCCTTACTGATGCTGATCAGCTCACTGTGTACACAGAACATTCTCTGTTATTGCTTCAGAATGGAGGGACACCCGTATTGAAGCTGTATGAAGAAAGATGATTTTACAGGGGCGGGTGTGATACACTCTTCAGATCTTTCCGCTCAGACTTATTTTAAAAATGTTCTCAGTATACAAACAGAAGCTTTTAAGTATATAAGACAGATTTTTAAGGGAGTAGTCCTATTTGACTATTTTAGTTCTAATTTTTTTTTTGGGAAACTCCCCAAGCCTATGAAGAAATGAAATGCAGTGAATGTGGTGTATTTGGACTTTTGAAATACCTTTGATAAATGCATTAAGTTTTTGTAAAGATTAAGGGCCATTAAAGGTAAAACGTCAGCAGGGATAAGAGGTATGGCTTAAGAATGGAGGGAAGGATTAATTGGATATTTCTCAAACATTCAAGTTGGAACAGGTGGTGTACTCCAGATATCCAGTATTGAGATCTACCATACTCTACATTAATGAAAGGATGGACATATCTTTGGTCAACTTAGTAGAAAGGGGACCAGGGAGGAGAATACTGACATGCCTAGCTAGAAACCATGCAGACTTGGAGGCCAAAGCTGTAGGCCAAAGATGGGTGACAGGGATTTCTGGGAGCAAAATGACGGCGGGGTGGGGATGGGGTCATGACTCCACCAGCACGCTCAACCCTATCCCACTACTGTTGACACTGCCACTGCAAAGAGGTCATTTAAAACCCTACAAGAATCTGGTTAAGCCATCTGGTTGCATTAGTGTGTACAGTTTTGGTCATCCCAGTCTAGAAAGCTGTGGGATAGTTCAACGCAGATTTACTGGGATTAAAACAGAGTTGCTAAAATGTAGTTATAACTAGTGATTTGTTTGCTACAGCAGAGAAGGATGAGGGGGAATCTGATAGAAAATCTCAAAGTTTTGAAAGAATTTGAGAGGTTAAATCGTAGAAGTTTATATCCACTAGATTGGAAACAAGAGGGCATCAATTTAAATGCTTTAAAATAAATTTATTCACACAAAATTGGAATTTAAAATGCACGAGTGCAATAAAGTAAGGAAGTAAATTTTGACTAGATGGTTTGGACATGGAGCTAATACGGACACAAATACAGTTGCAATATGCCTTTAAGGGATAGCAGCGTGCCATCACTAGAAGGAAAGTGTGTCATGTGATCCAGTCTCAGTTTCACTTTGGCCTTTGAGCATAACTCAGCACACACAGCTCTGCTGCTGATGCCTTCAAGCTTTCTACCTTTGTATAAGTATTACTTAATAAATGAACCCATGGGCAGGGTTTTTACCTCGTCGGGTGGCGGGGTCCTGGGAACGGCCGTTAAGCCACCTACCACCCCCACAATCGGGCCCCGGCCGCGATTTCACACCGGCTGGCCGACTAACGCATGCTGCAGTGCTGAGCGGTGCCTGGATGGGGGTGGGAGGACAGCAAGTGCGTGAGTCAGCGCATACGTGTGGGTGCGCGCACTGAACGCTCCCGGAGGGCACAGAGCTGTTTCAGCGAGCTGAAGATTCTTAAAAACACAAATAAAGAATTGAAAAATGTTAAAAACCATTGTCCCCTCATGTGACTCTGTGACATGAGCAGGAATACGTTATCAATGAGGTGCGAACATTTTTATTGTATTTTTAATTCCTGATTTGAGACCTCACCCTACCCGTGGATGAGGTTTCATAAAAAGTCCAAAGGCCACCTGACCGATTCTCCTGATTTCGCCGGAGAGGCAGCGAAAATTTCCATTTAATTAAATGGAGTTAATTTCACTTACTGACCTTAATAGGCCTGTTAACTGTCGGCAGGCAATGCTGTTGACTCCCGCACTCACCCGCCGACCAAAATATTGCGCCAGTGCGTCAGGACCTCATTTTACACTCGAGCAGGTCAGGCACACACCCACCCGCTCAGCTAAAAATCCTGGTTCATTTGTTGACACAATCTCTTGTGAGCAATTGACGCCTTTACACCATTATAAAAACGCAACAGGTACAACAGGTAAAAGGCCTCCCTACGAGCATAAACCTCTTGATTCTTGACAATTCCATCTGGATAAATCATTTCGAGGGTTACTCGTTCTTTTCTCCACACTGCTTCATATCTTTCCTCTTCATGTGTTTCAACAAGTGCTGGCTTAAGTTTCTTCTAGATCTCGTAATTTCAAGTTGATACACTCTGGTTACTAATTTATGGACAAATGAATATAATCTTCCACTATTTGCTCTTTCAAAACGTTGAGCGTTTATATTAGATCCACCCCACCCCCACTTAGCCCTAAAGGAGTCAGTCTGCTGAAAAAAATAAAGACTTATGTGTAGGTTGAAGGCAAAGTGTTCAATTAATTTAAAACCAGATCTGTGACAGGATTGTATCAGACCAGATTGTGAGCGGTGTGAAAGAGACTGAAGGCAGTGACACTAAAGGCAGTCACTGCAGGCATGCAGGTCTGCAGGACATACCAACCTACAATGCATTCTTGATTGTAGTTATCAGGGTGACTAAAGAGCCTGGGAGATTAAGGAACAGAACAGCAACACAGCTTGCTTTTAAATAACACCTTTTAATGCGGTGAAACTTTCCACATGCTTCACTGGAACATTGAACAAAATTTGACCTCGCTGTCAGGAGCCCGCATGGTGTGAGCAAGTGTTACTCATTGTGATTCTCCCCGAGGTGGCTAATTCATGGTCAGAGAGTGGGCTTCCCATCCAACTCAGGACGACAGACTCTCAAAGCAGGAGAGTCAGTCAGAAGCTTTCCCCGCTGCAGCAGGATGCCATGGCAGGAAAGTGAGGGCGAGGGCTTTTCCTCCACCTTCTTTGAAAATTTAAATTAAAAATGGCTTTTGCAGCCAAGCCACCAATGTGGGGGCAAGGAGGGCCTCAACATCTGTGCAGGGCAGCTTGCAGCTGCTGCTGAACCTGGGCTGGCAGTGAGGTCCCCTAAATTGCCCTGAAATGCTGGCCTCTTGGTCTGCTGCTGAGAGGCCTCCTCACGCCTCTGTAGCCTGTGGAAACTGGGACAGTGGCTGGAAGATCCTATCTGCCTCCTTTAATTGGCCTTTAATAAGTCGGATCAGCTACCCGCCGATCAGCAGTGGTACCAGTGCCACACCCCCAACCCGCCTTCATGAAAATGGCCCTGGGGGGGGTGGGGGGATGGGGCTGGGGATCTGGCACACCAGCGGTGGAGCTACTTTTGTTGCCTGGCCGCTCCCAGCCTGTCTGCATCTCTGTTCCCAGCCCTTGGCGGGGGCTAAAAATCAAGCCCCAAGTCCATAAGGAGACATTAGGGAAGATGTCCAAAAGCTTTGTCCGGGATTTTCCAGTCCCACTGTGGCAGGGCTAGAACATCCCAGCCTTTATCAAAGAGGTTTCTCTTCTCTTTTATATTTTCATGGGACATGGGTGTCACTGACAGGGCCAGCATTTGTTGCCCATGAACTGAGTGGCTGGCTAGGCCATTTCAGAGGGCAGTTAAGAGCCAACCCCATTGCTGCACTCTGGAGCCACATGTAGGTCAGACCAGGTAAAGATGACAGATTTCCTTCCCTTAAGGACATTAGCAAACCAGATGGGTTTTTATAAAATCATCGTATCATTACTGATAATGGCTTTTCAATGCCAGGTTTTATTAATTGAATTTAAGTCCCAACAGCTGCTGTGGTAGGATTTGAACCCACATTCCCAGACTATTAGCCTGGGTCTCTGGATTATTAACTGAGTGGAATTACCATTATGCCATCATCACCCCCTTGATTACTTCATAAGAAATGTTTGAAAGGACAAAAGCAAGGTCTTGGTGGGGGAAGGTAACAGAGATAGGAAGGGATGAGGTCATGGGGGGGATTTGAAGGCAAGGATTAGAATTTGAAAGTCTAGGCTGTGCTTAGCCAGGAATCAGGGTAGGTCAACGAGCACAAGGGTGGTGGGTGAATGGGACCTAGTGCGAGTTACGGCACAAGCAGCAGAGTATTGGATGACCTCAAATTTGTGAAGGGCAGAAAGCGGAAGACCAGCAATGAAATAGTCAAGTCGAGAGGTAACAAAGGCACGTATGAGGATTTCATCTCCAGGTGAAGTGAGGCAGGAAAGGACTCGAGCAAACAAAGTGTTCCTAGTGATGACACAGATCTGCAGTCAGAAGTTCGTCTTGGGATGCGATTTGGCAATAAGGCTGCAAATAAACTGGTTCAGCGTCAGACATTTGCCAGGGAGAGAGAGACTGAGTCAGCGGCTATTGAACACAGTTTGAGGCAGAGCCCCCCTCAGCAATATTACCTGACAACTTAGTGTTAGTTTCCACTTGTCCACTGATGACTCACATCTGTAGCTGACCATCACCTCTCTTGGCTCCTGCACCATCTGTAATTTACCAGACCAATTACCCAATGTCTGGTTTTGGTTGAGCAGAAATGTTCTCCGCCTAAATACTGGGAACAATTATTGAACTGGGAGGAAGTTTGATCCAGGGGTGGAGACAGAAGGAAGCAGTGTTGGGATGTTGAAAGGATGATTTGGGTAGAGAGTGATACAAGGGCCTGAATTTAACCTTTGGCGGGCACACATGATCGGTGGGCCCGGGAACAGCTAGGAAATGGACTGCCGGCCGCGATCGGCCCCCAACCGCGATTTCATGCTGTCCGGCCAATTAACGGCCAGTGTGAAATGCGTGTTGAAAAGCTCAGCTCCCAGGGAGTGGGAAGAGGGTGGCCAATGAAATCACTGCGGGCATGGGTGAGCACTGCGAGAAAGCTCCATAAGTCAGACAGCGGCCTCAGGGAGCTGCAGATGTGAAAATGATTAAACAAAGTTTTAAAAATCTGTGAAAAAAAGGTCCAGGCACCAGACAAACACACCTCATAAAAATCTTGGAGGCAGATATTTATTTTTATTTTATTTCATGACGGAAATCTCATCCCACCCTAGGATGAGGTTTGACGAAAAATGCAAAGGCAGATTTGCCCATTGGTTGGATGGGCCACAAAAAATCGGAGACAGTTGCTCCATTAATGGGTTTAATTGCCCTCTTAATTATCAGCGGGCGCGCTTCCGACTCTCGCACACGCCCATCGACTGAAATACTGCGCGAGTGTGCGATGACGTTGGGATGCTCCCCGACACCTTCTCGTGTAATTTTATGCCCGATTGGGTAAGATGCACGCCTGCCCACGGGACATAACATTCAGCCCAAGGAAGTGATAAGAAATGGCTTTATCTGTGATTGATACGATGGGAGTGGTGAGGCCACTTGAGATAGCAAGGCCAAGGTGGTGGCTGTGAAAATGGGCTGGGGAGTTTACATGAAGGAAGAGATGAAGGGTAGATAGAAGGGGAGTGAAATCTGAGAAGATAGAGCATGATGAATTCAGATGGAGGGTGGAATCGCCAAGGATGAAAACTTAGTGCAGAGGGAGAAAAGCGTGTAAAGATATCTCAGTGAGAAAATATTTATGGTACTTGTGTGATTGGTAGAGAACAAGGATTTTAAATGAGGTGAAAGGGTTGGAACAAGCTGAGATGCTCAAAGGAAGAGAAAGTGCCAGAGAAGTCAGGGGCAGACTAGGGTGTCATTTGGTCATAAGAGCCACATCACCACTGTGCAGTCTTGATGGGGCAAGTGGTATAAGGAATAGCTAGGTTGGGAGGATTCGTTAATGGGGAAGATCTCATTGCCCCTCAGCCAGGCATCCATTGAGGCTATGGTGGCGATGCAATCAAGAACAATAAGTCTATGAATGGCTAGGGTTTTATTCATAAGTTAACAACATTCTGGGGGGGGAGAAGTGGAAAGGGGTGGTGAAAACTGATCCACTAACAGAGTCCACGTTGTCAGTACTGGGTGGGTGTCAACTGGTCAGGGAGAAGATTGATAAGCTTAGCTCCCAGGGACTTGCTGGGTTGAAAGGCCAGTGAGAGAGTACGATTGGAGAGACAGCAAGTACCTCAATGAGCCCTTCACAGGCTGCTAGGGGAGGCACAGAGCAAAGTTGTAAGATTATCTAAGAGGGAGTCAAATCTGGGATGCAAACGGGAAAGTAGTGGATCAAGGAGTAAGGATTGGGGTAGGGATTTGGGAGGCCAGAGTCCCTGACAGCAGAGAAATAAAAGGGGGTATAATGACAGGGAAGGGGTAAAGAATGAGGTTTCAGGTTCTGCTTTTCATGGATAAGTTTGGAGGATGAGGAAGAGCGAAAAAAGGTTGCAGGTATGCGTAATAAATTGGATGCGATTTCGAGAAAATAGAAATGGTACATTTGTGAAATTATACACCCAATGAGGGTGGATGTGAGAAAGAGATGTGAAGGCTTCTTTTTTAAAGTGGAATAGTTTTTGAAAAGTTATAGAAACCATCCTGGAAGAGGAGAGATTAATCATCTGATGTGAAGTACACTCAATGAAGGTGGTACTGTGGGGGGCAATTATGAGGGCATGAAAACACAGCTAGCTAAAGTGAATTGGCAAATTAGGGTTAAGGGATAGGTCAGTGGATATGCAGTGGTGGACATTTAAGGGGATATTTCAGAATACGCAGAATGGATATATTCCAACAAGAAAGAAAAATTCTGAGGGGAGGACTCAGCATCTATGGTTACCTAAAAAAATTAAAATATTCTATCAAACTTAAAGAAAAAGCATATAATTGTGCAAAGATGGGTGGCAGGTCAGAAGTTTTTTTTATTCATTCATGGGATGTGGGCTTCGCTGGCTGGGCCAGCATTTATTGCCCATCCCTAATTGCCCCTGAAAAGGTGGTGGTGAGCTGCCTTCTTGAAGGCACTGTAGGTACACCCACAGTGCTGTTAGGAAGGGAGTTCCAGGATTTTGACCCAGTGACAGTGAAGGAACAGCGATAAATTCCCAAGTCAGGATAGTGAGTGACTTGGAGGGGAGGTTTCAAGCGGTGGTGTTCCCATCTACATGTGGCCCTTGTCCTTCTAGATGGTAGTGGTCATGGATTTGGAAGATGCTTTTGAAAGAGCCTTGGTGAATTCCTGCTATGCATCTTGTAGATGGTACACACTGCTGCTACTGTGCATCAGTGGTGGAGGGAGTGAATGTTTGTGGATGGGGTGCCAATCAAGCGGGCTGCTTTGTCCTGGATGGTGTCAAGCTTCTTCAGTTTGTTAGAGCTACACTCATCCAGGCAAGTGGGGAGTATTCCATCACACTCCTGACTTGTGCCTTGTAGATGGACAGACTTTGGGGAGTCAGGAGGTGAGTTGCTCATCGCACAATTCCTAGCCTCTGACCTGCTCTTGTAGCCACAGTATTTATATGGCAGGTCCAGTTCAGTTTCTGGCCAATGGTAATCACCAGGATGTTGATAGTGGGGGATTCAGTGATGGTAATGCCATTAAACAACAATAGATAATGGTTGGATTCTTTCTTGTTGGAGATAGTCATTGTCTGACACTTGTGTGGCATGAATGTTACTTGCCACTTGTCAACCCAAGCCTGGATATTGTCCAGGACTTGCTGCATTTGGACATGGACTGATTCAGTATCTGAGGAGTCGCAAATGGTGCTAAACATTGTGCAATCATCAGCGAACATCCCCACTTCTGGACTTATGATGGAAGGAAGGTCATTGATGAAGCAGCTGAAGATGGTTGGGCCAAGGACACTACCCTGAGGAACTCCTGCAGTGATGTCCTGGAGCTGAGATGACTGACCTCCAACAACCACAACCATCTTCCTTTGTGTTAGGTATGACTCCAACCAGTGGAGAGTTTTCCCCCGATTCCCATTGACTCCAGCTTTGCTAGGGCTCCTTGATGCCACACTCAGTAAAATGCTGCCTTGATGTCAAGGGCAGTCACTCTCACCTCACCTCTGGAGTTCAGCTCTTTTGTCCATGTTTGATCCAAGGCTGTAATGAGGTCAGGAGCTGAGTGGCCCTGGCAGAACCCAAACTGGGCATCAGTGAGCAGGTTATTGCTAAGCAAGTGCTGCTTGATAGCACTGTTGAAGACCTTTTCCATTACTTTACTAATGAATGAGAGTAGACTGATGGGGCGGTAATTGGCTGGGTTGGATTTGTCCTGCTTTTTGTGTTCAGGACATATCTGGGCAATTTTCCACATTGCCGGGTAGATGCCAGTGTTGTAGTTGTACTGGAACAGCTTGGCTAGAGGCGCGGCAAGTTCAGGAGCACAAACCTTCAATACTATTGCTGGCATATTGTCAGGGACCATAGCCTTTTCAGCATCAAGTGCCTTCAGCCGTTTCTTGATATCATGTGGAGTGAATCGAATTGGCTGAAGACCGGCATCTGTGATACTGGGGACCTCCGGAGGAGGCTGAGATGAATCGTCCACTCGGCACTTCTGGCTGAAGATTGTAGCAAATGCTTCAGCCTTATCTTTTGCACTGATGTGCTGGGCTCCCCCATCATTGAGGATGGGGATATTTGTGGAGCCATCTCCTCCAGTGAGTTGTTTAATTGTCCACCACCATTCCCGACTGGATGTGGCAGGACTGCAGAGCTTAGACCTGATCAGTTGGTTGTGGGATTGCTTAGCTCTGATTATCACTAGCTGCTCCTGCTGTTTGGCATACAAGTAGTCCTGTGTAATAGCTTCACCAGGTTGACATCTCATTTTTAGGTATGCCTGGTGCTGCTCCTGGCATGCCCTCCTGCACTCTTCATTGAACCAGGGTTGATCCCCTGGATTGATGGTAATGGTAGAGTGAGAGATATGCTGGGCCATGAGGTTACAGATTGTGTTCGAGTATAATTCTGCTGCTGCTGATGGCCCACAGCACCTCATGGATGCCCAGTCTTGAGTTGCTCGATCTGTTCGAAATGTATCATTTAGCACAGTGGTAGTGCAATACAACACAATGGAGGGTATCCTCAATGTGAAGGCAGGCCTTCATCTCCACAATGACTGTGGGGTGGTCACTCCTACCAATGCTATCATGGACACGTGCATCAGGCAGGTTGGTGAGGGTGAGGTCAGGTATGTTTTTTCCTCGTGTTGGTTTCCTCACCACCTGGCACAGACCCAGTCTAGTTGCTATGTAATTTAGAACTTGGCCAGCTCGCTTAGTTGTAGTGCTACTGAGCCAGTCGTGGTGATGGACATTGAAGTCTCCACCCAGAGTACATTCTGTGACCTTGCCACCCTCACTGCTTCCTCCAAGTGATGTTCAACATGGAGGAGCACTGATTGATCAGCTGAGGGAGACCGGTACACCGTAATCAGCAGGAGGTTTCCTTGCCCATGTTTGACCTGATGCCATGAGGCTTCATGAGGTCCGGATTCAATGCTGAAGACTCCCAGGGCAACTCCCCCCCAACTGTGTACCACTGTGCCGCCACCTCTACTGGGCCTGTCCTGCCGGTGGGACAGGACAACTCAGAGATGGTGATGGTGGACATTATCTGTAAGATATGATGTCATGAGGATGACTATGTCAGGCTGTTGCTTGACTAGTCTGTGAGACAGTTCTCCCAATTTTGGCACTAGCCCCCAGATGTTAGTAAGGAGGACTTTGCAGCATCAACAGGGCTGAGCTTGCTGATGTCGTTTCCGGTGCCTAGGTCGATGCTGGGTGATCTGTCCAGTTTCATTCCTTTTTTGTGACATTGTAGCGGTTTGTTACAACTGAAGGGCCATGTCCTTCCCCAAAGGGCATTAGTGAACCAGACGGGTTTTTACAACAATCAACAATGGTTCCGTGGTCATCATTAGACTTTTAATTCCAGATTTTATTGAATTCAAATTCCACCATCTGCCGTGGCAGGATTTGAAGAGCATTACCCTGGGTCTGGATTACTAGTCCAACAATACCACTACGCCATCCCCTCCCCTTCTAAGGAGCCTTGGTGAATTCCTGCAGTCACCTTGTAGATGGTACACACTGCTGCTCATGTGTTTCGGTGGTGGAGAGAGTGAATGTTTGTAGATGGAGTGCCAGTCAGGCAGGCTGCTTTGTCCTGGATGGTGTCAAGCTTCTTGAGAGTTGTGGAAATTGCACTCATTCAGGCAATTAGGGAGTGTTCCATCACACTCCTGACTCGTGCCTTGTAGTTGGTGGACAGACTTTGGGATGTCAGGAGGTGAGTTACTCTTCACAGGATTCCTAGTCTCTGATCTGCTCTTGTAGTCACAGTATTTATATGGCTAGTCCAGTTTAGTTCCGATGTTGATAGCAGGGGATTCAGTAATGGTAATGCCATTGAATATCAAGGAGCAATGGTTAGATACTCTCTTGTTCGAGATGGTCATTGCCTGGCATTTGTGTGCACAAATGTTACTTGTCACTTGTCAGCCCAAGCCTGGATATTGTCCAGGTCTTGCTGCATTTGGACATGGACAGCTTCAGTATCTGAGGAGTTGCAAATGGTGCTGAACATTTTGCAATCATCAATGGACATCCCTACTTCTGACCTTATGATGGAAGGAAGGTCATTGATGAAGCAGTTGAAGATGGTTGGGCTGAGAACACCACCATGAGGAACTCATGCAGTGATGTCCTGGAGCTGAGATGACTGACCTCCAACAACCAAAGCCATATCCTTTGTGCTAGGTATGACTCCAACCAGTGTAGTTTTCCCCCTGATTCCCATTGACTCCAGTTTTGCTAGGGGTCCTTGATGCCACACTCATTCAAATACGGCCCTTATGTCAAGGGCAGTCACTCTCACCTCACCTTGGGAGTTCAGCTCTTTTGTCCAAGTTTGAACCAAGGCTGTAATGAGGTCAGGAGCTGAGTGGCCCTGGCAGAACCCAAACTGTGCGTCAGTGAGCAGGTTATTGCTAAGCAAGTGCCACTTGATAGCACTGTTGATGACCCCTTCCATTACTTTACTGATGAGCGAGAGCAGACTGATGGGGTGGTAATTTTCCAGGTTGGATTTCCCCTGCTTTCTGTGTACAGGACATACTTGGGCAATTTTCCACATTGCCGGGTAGATGCCAGTGTTGTAGCTGTACTGGAACAGCTTGGCTAAGGACACAGCAAGTTCTGGAGCAAAAATCTTCAGCATCACTGTCAGAATATTGGACAGAATATAAAAAAGGGAAAGAATGACCAAACGATTGATAAAAGGGAAAATTAGAGTATGAGAGAAAACAAGCTAGAAATTTAGAGACAGATAGTAAGAGTTTCAATAGATATTTGAAAAAGAAAAGAGTTAACAAAGTGAGTGTTGGTCCCATAGAAAGTGAGTCTGTGGAGTTAATAATGGAAAATATGGAAATGGTGGATGAATAAATTGTTATTTTGCATTGGTCGTCACAATAGAGGTTACAAGTGACATCTCAGAAATAGCTGTAAACCAGGAAATGGAAGGGAGGAACTCAGGAAAATTATAATCATCGCCAAAGTGGTACTGAGCAAATTGTTGGAAGGACTTCATCCTATGTCTTAAAAGTGGCTAGTGAGATTGTTTATGCATTTGTTTTAAATTCCAAGATTCCCCAGATTTGGGGAAGATTCAATTAGATTGGAAAATAGTGAATATAACTCCTTTATTCAAAAAGGAGTGAGACAGAAAGCAAGGAACTACAGACCAGTTAGTCTAACATCTGTCATAGGGAAAATGTTAGAAGCTATTATTAAAGACATCATCGCAGAGCACTTGGAAAAATTCAGGGAAATCAGGCAGAGTCAACATGGTTTTGTGGAAGGGAAATTATCTTTAACCGATTTATTGGAGTTCTTTGGAGAAGTAACAGATGCTGTGGATAAAGGGGAACCACTGGATATACTGCATTTAGATTTCCAGAAGACATTTGATAAGGTGCCACGTCAAAGGTTATTGTGAGATAAAAAAAGCTCATGGTGTCGGGGGTAACATATTGGCATGGATAGAAGATTGGCTAGCTAACAGGAAGCAGAGAGTAGACATAAAAGGGTCCTTTTCTGTTTTGCAAGATGTAATCAGTGGTGTGCCAACTCTTCACATTCTACATAAGTGACTTGGATGAAGGGACTGATGGTACGGTTGCTAAATTTGCTGATGACACAAAGATAGGTTGGTAAGATGTGAAGAGGACACACAGAGGCTACAAAGGGACATAGATAGGTTAAGTGAGTGGGTAAAGATCTGGCAAATGGAGTATAATATGGACAAAGGTGAAATTGTCCATTTTGGCAGGAATAAAAAAGCATATTACCCAAATGGTGAGCGATTGCAGAGCTAACATATAAGATGCAGAGGGGTCTGGGTGTCCTAGTGCATGGATCACAAAAGGTTATAATGCTGGTACAGCAAGTTATTAGGAGAGCTAATGGAGTGTTATTGTTTAATGTGAGGAAAATTGATTACAAAATTAGGGAGGTTATGCTTCAGTTATACAGGGCATTGGTGAGACCAGATCTGGGGTACTGTGTACGGTAGTGGTCTCCTTATTTAAGGAAGGATGTAAATGTGTTGGGAGTAGTTTAGCGAAGGTTAACTAAACTAATACCTGGATTGGGCAGGTTGTCTCCTGAGGAAAGTTTGGACTGGCCAGGCTTGTATCCACTGGTGCTCAGCAGAGTAAAGAGCCAACTTGATTGAAACATATAAGATGATGAGAGGACTTTACAGGGTTGATGTGGAAAGGATATTTCCTCTTGTGGGAGAATCTAGTACTAGGGGCTGCTGTTTGAAAATAAGGGGTTGCCCATTTAGGGCAGAGGTGAGGACATTTCTTTCCTACAAAGGTTGGGAGTTTTTGGAAGTCTCTTGCTCAAAAGGCAGTGGAAGCAAAGTCTTTGAATATTTTTAAGGCAGAGGTAGATAGATTCTTGATAAGCAAAGGGTGGAAGGTTATTGAGAGTAGGTGGGAATGTGGAGTTGAGGTTACAATCAGCTGAGCCACAGTCTTATTGAATGGCAGAAGAGGCTCAAAATGCCAAGTGGCCTACTCTTGCTTTTCATTCATATGCTTGTATGTATGTTCATATGTATGGTGTGCATATGTATGGTGTTCATATGTATGGTGTGCATATGTATAGTGTTCATATGTATGGTGTGCATATGTATGGTGTACATATGTAGGTGTTCATATGTAAGAGCTGAATGCCTTGGGGCAGAAACACACTTGATACTTTTGGAAGACTGATCAAGAAGTAGGTTGGGTATGTGCTGATAGACATAGTGATTGCTGCTAAAGTAGTGAGGAGGAATGTACTGTCTGTAGTAACAGGCTCCTTCAGCAGCACCTTCCAAACCTTCAACCACTACCACCTAGAAGGAGGAGGGCAGCAAATGAATGGGAACACCACCACCTGCAAGTTCCCCTCCAAGCCACTCACAATGCTGACTTGGAACTATGTCACCGTTCCTTCACTGGTGCTGGGTCAAAATCCTGGTACTCCCTTCCTAACAGTGCTTTGGGTATTTCTACAGTGTTTCAAGAAGGCAGCTCACTACCAACTTTTGAAGGATTATTAGGGCTGAACAATAAAAATGCTGTCCTAACCAGCAACACCCACATTCTATGAATGAATCAAAAAAACAGGACATTACAGCAGGAAGATTGAACAGATCCAGGTACATTGGCTGACAATTGATGTCGCTAGAAAACAGAGACATAAACACTTCGAAATGTTGTGACTGTGGCAAAAATTTTCATTTTCTGAAAGGAAAATCTGAAAACAGGTTCAATAATAACTTTCAAGATGGAATTGGGCAAACACTTGGAGGGGAGAAATTAGAGGGCAATGGGGAAAGAGCGGGAGAGTAAGACTAATTGGGTAGCTCTTCCAAAGAGCAGGCACACCTCTGCTGTAAGATCAGTCCACAGGAAGCTGACAGAGGCAATAATATGACGGTGAGATCTCGTGGTACCTTTCATCAACCTTTAAACAATGACACCATGTGAAGTTCTTAATAATTTGATTGTTAAGGAACCAATCCTGCATTAAACTATTACTAATCTATGTTTCTAAATTATGCTGTTAGCTTCAGTCATTAATGAAAACTTCCAAGAATATTAAATTTCATCAGGGACAAGTAGCCAGCCTAATTCAAAGCATAGCCAATGAATCCTGCTAATTCACACGCTGGTACTTGTATCACACTGTATCACCAACAAAACTTCTCCTGCTGTCAAACATTGATGAGTTTGAATAGTTATATTCATGGTTATCTAGGGACCATTGAATCAGATACCATCACATTGGCAGAGTGATACAATTCTACTGAACACAACCCCAAGCCGTGCTGTGCAAACTTATGCTGTGTGACTTGAACAACAATTAGCTTTGTAGTGCCTTGTCAAACCAAAGCTGAATGGACATCAGCCTTTGATCTCAACCTTCAATAGATAGATTTTAGCGGAAGTTAGGTAGCTACATGAGGGAGATGGGAAGAGAGGGATATATTGATAAGATGAGATGAAGTAAATAGAATGGGAGGAGGCTGGCATAGAATGACTTGTGTTGAATGGCCTTTTTTGTGCTATAAATTTTGTTTAAATCTAATTCAATTCTACAGAGTTTGGATAAACAGATTACAGGATTGTCACTCAGCTGTTACAGAGTATGTCCAAACCAAATTGTTCTGATTTGACGTTTGGAGGTAACTTGGAGCAGTGAGAAAAAATATCTATGAAGTTCATCTTCAGAAGTTGGAAGATTTGATGACTTATTTTTGTTCATATAATAGGATAAAGACTTCAGTATAAGATATAACCCTTTTGTGTTTTTTTTGGCATGCTTTAGGTTAATAAGGTTCTGCGACACCATAACATCAAGCCCCACTGGATGTTTGCAATGGATAATATTATCCGTCGTGCAGTACAAGCTGCAGTCACCATTCTCATTCCAGGTACACAATTCCCCATCTCTGGAAGATCCCTCATCTTTATCATTTGGGCCTCAAGTGTTTTTTTTTTGGGAGATTTTGGCGCTTAAAAGAAAATGTTCAAAATAAAATTGAACCAGTTGTAGCTAAATCCTCTTAATTGCTTGAAGTTAGGTTCAAACTTCATGCTATTTAGATCAGCATTCAACAGACATACTACATAATTTAGAATGTACTGAGACCAAGATGATGGTAAAATTGAGGTTTGCCCTTTACACCGAAGGAATCAATACCTGTAATTTCCGGATGCTGGAAATCTGAAATGAAAGCAGAAAGTATTGGAAAAACTCAGCAGGTCTGGCAACATCTGCGGAGAGAGAAACAGGATTAACATTTCGAGTCCAGTATGACTCTTCTTAGGAACGGATTCAGAATCAATTCCTGTGTTGTTTGAGTCTTTAGATTTGTTATTGATGAGACTGCATTTCCTAGAGATTGGTGTGATGAGACAGTGATTTCAAGGGGCATACCCATGAAATTACATCATGTTGATAATCAGAAGTAACACACTTGGAGGTTTGGATTGAGCTTAATTTCTCATTTGGCCTTTTCTCTAAATCTGCAGGTTGAAAAGCCTACAATTTGATCATTTGTCATGGTTCCAATCCAACCTCTGTCACCATGTCCATTGGCAGTGAAAAATACAAAGAGACTTTGAAATTAGCTTGTAGAGCTATGACTGTTCGGCTGAAACATTATGGCCTTGAAAAATACTTGGCTGTGATCATGGCAGTTATGCTAAGGTTGAACTCGCTGATGCTTTCAGGTGCTGACTCCACCAGTGTGTATAAGGCTGATGGGTGCCCATACCTTTACAGGTGGCCAGAATATCTGGTGACTGCCCGCAATTCGTGTGGGGGTGTCCAAGTTCCTCCCACTAAACCCCATCCAGCTCCCTCTCACACCTTGTGAAAGGGTACCACTTTAATTAAAAAAAAAACAACCTTTATTCTTTGGGTGCAAGCCGCTTCCCTTACCTGGACTGCTCCCTGGTGGGGCTGACCTACCATTTGGAAGCTGGTCTGCCTCATCTCTCTTGACACACAGGCCTCTAAGTAACATGGTAGGTCCTCTCCGAGGCGGCAAACCTCCTGCATTGGGAAGATCCTCCATCTGATTCCACCCACTTGGCCTTACGATTAAACAAAATTGACAGGCAGGAAAATACAGCTGCTTCATCAAGCCCATTCCTGTAGCACAGCGGCCAAACAATCGTAACTAAATACTTATTACCTCATTCCAGCTCCCTCCCCACTCCACACTCGTTATCTCCTCCAAATCTCAAATTAGAAAAAGTGTTATGTGTAAAACCATGAAGAACACTAAATATATAGAGGTTCATGTTAAAACCATATTTTTTAGAAAAGAACCACAGCTTTGTTTTATTGTTATTGGTTACATACTAATATTTCAATGGCTATTTGGCTGTTTATTTAGAACTGCGTTCGCACTTTGGCCCTGCCTCTGAGGGTGAAGGGCCAGACAAAGATGCAGATGAGGTGGAAGACCCTGTGTGCCAAGTGGAAGGGCAACCTGTAAACGTGGAGCCTCCCATTACCCCCAGAGTGAGCCCCTTTAGTTCAGTCCCATCGCAAGACTTCCAGCACGCACAGAGCCCTCTGAGTGTGCAGCTGGGAAATCTGAGACTGGAGACAAACAGGTATTGAGCATTTGTTCATCCTGATTTTCAAGATAGAAACTCATTCCTTGGCGTCATCTTCAAAAACTTCAGTGTTCTACAAAATCTCAGCAATGTTGAATTCTGGTGTCAGCCTCACTGGTAGCTCTTGTGCCTCTGAGCTAGAAGGTTGTGGGTTCAAATTCCACTGACAGCTTCATTGTTCCACTGAGGCAGTGCTGTGCTCCTTTTCAGATGAGATGTTAAACCGAGGCACTGTCTCTTAGATTGATGTTAAAGATCCCATGGCACTTTTTTTAAGAAGAGCTGGGGGGAGTTCTCTCAAACTCCTAGCCAATATTTATTTATCCCTGAACTAACACCTAAAGTTAATGATCTGGTAATGTATTTCATTGTTGCTTGTGGGATCTTGCTGTGTGCAGGTATGCTGTCGTAAATTCTACATTACAATGGTGACTTCTGTTTTAGTAAAAAGCGTACTTCATTGACTGTAAAGCACTTTGGAGTATCTTGAAATTGTGGCTGACATCTGTATATAATTTGTATATAGACTCATTCATTGGAGTTGAGGTTACAGGCAAACAAATGCCCACACTCCTTTACCACTCCTTGATAAATTATAAGGATATCCCCCTGTCTTTAGACTCACAGAGTCCATATTATAAACAAAAGGACTATAGAATAAATTCAAAGTTGTTACCTAATTTCAGTATTCTAATTGGTAGGACTTTAGTCCTATTGTTTATCATGTAATTTGAATTCACTCGATTATTGCCTGCAAACTTAAACTATTAATGTTCTTCTCTGTATCTCATACTGTGAATAAGCAAAATCATAAAACTCTTTTGTACATAATTGAAAGGGTTGATAATGAAGTTGACTCGTATTGTCTTCCCTACATTACAACAGTGACTATATTTCAAAAGTACTTCATTGACTGTAAAGCATCTTGGAACGCTCTGAGATCATGAAATGCACCACATAAATGTAAGTTTATCTTTCTCGCTGAGCTGTGATCTCATTTGAACCCTGTAGGCTTTTGGAAGATTTGGTCCAGAAGGAAAAAGAGTACCAGAAGCTCCTTCAACAAGCAATTGAGCAGGTACAACAGGACACGTGCCATCTCCAGTTAAAATCCAAACCAACAGGTAACTAAATAAACTGAGAATATTAGACCAGCCACTCACAAAACTGCCCACTACAGGTTATTTTCCTCCTCTAGGTCCTTTACTTCATACTGAAGCGAATGTAAAATGAAACACTCATCCATACTCTCTGAACACACTGGAATTTTTGGTTTACCTACTTTTGTTTGGCAAAATACATCTTCTGCATTTGTTTAAAATCATGAAAAACTGGTTTAAACTTACTTTTAATCTATTCATCTACTTGGCTATTGTATTAACTCACTCCTGAAAAAGAAACGGTGTTGGCTGAGACTCAATAACTGACTGCATTGATTATGTTCTCCATTCCCAGGTGTCTCAGTCCCTTCAGTGTCAAAGCCTCTTATATGTCACAGAGTGGATCAGGAGCTCATTGACTGGCTGCAAGAACAAGGAGCAGACCCAGTTACAATAAACAGGGTAATGGGTAGGATCTCTAGTATGAAGTGATTAAAACCACAAAAATACATTCTTGTCAGTGGATGATTACTCCGACTGAATGGCTTATTTCTGTGGTTGGTGTATGTTCCTTGTACTTGGACCAGAGAAGAACTGTTTAGTTCCATTAATATTCTTCTTGTTTTTCTTCATTTATTTGCCCTATTCTCTCCCTTACCTCTTTATCCTTCCTCTTCTCCAGTTCCACTCTTTATTCATGTTCTGCCTTCCTTCTCTTTTGCCTCTCTCTCTCTCTCTCTCTGTCTCTCCTGTTCTCTCTGGTCTCTCTTTCTTTATCCCTCTCTCTCTGGTGTCTCTCACTTTATTACTCCTTTGCAATCTGCAAGTTAAATTTAACCCTGATCTGGATTTTTACTGGGAATGTGGGTGTTGTTGAAAAGTGGCATTTGTTGCCCATCTCTAGTCTCCCTGAGGAGGTGATGATGGTGGGCTTTTTTCCTTGATCTGCCGGTGTGTGGTGATGGTACTTCCAGAGCGCTGTGTGTCTGGTTTTATTCTTTGTAGTGGTTTGGCCAGTTCAGTGTCAAGCATGTTGCTGTAGACAGGAGTCACATATAGGTCTAACCAGGTCAGGACAACATGCTGTCTTCCTGAAAAGAAATTAATCAACCACGTGGGTCCCAAGGGTTTATGGTCACTTTTACTGATACTTTATTTTATATTTCCAGCTTGCTTAAACTGAATTCAAATTCTTAACCCATTACGAATGAATATTAAGAATGTATACTGTTCTTGATTACTAGACCAGTAACGTAATGACTGCCCTATCATACTCAACTTCCATTGCCACTGCATCACCTGCTGGCAATGTTTAAAATGACATGCAGTTAGTTAAAAAGACTTTGGCATTTCTTACTTTCTTATTGTCTGCCACCAAATGTAACTTTTCCTTATTTACTGATTTCCCTCCCCTAGCATCACATCATTAGGAACTAATCCCAAGTTTATTATATGATTAATTTACGATTGTTGGTTCATCACTGGGCAGATTCAGGTTAATAAATTATAGGAGAAATTTCATGCAGGTGATCGATGAATATGTTGAGCTGTTCCTTCGCTTTTATCAACTTCTAAATAGTTCTCTCTTCTTCAGATGTGTGCAGAAGGTTACGTGTTGCCTGATGTTCTCAGACATATTACTAAAGATGATTTAAGATGCCTACGACTCAAGTAAGTGCAGCTTAGAACAACAGGATGAGGGCGGATACATTCTCTTTTGCAGTTTAAAAATGGCAAACTTATTTACATAACAATTGACCCATCCTATGGGTCACACTGAAGAAAAATCAGGTGGCTCTTAAGTAAAATGAGCAAAGAGAAATATAAGATGGTGATTGGCACGGCACAGTCTGCATTGCAGAAAAATGTTTTGATCCCTGTCTGAACTGAGTGTTTGCTTTAAGTGTAGGCCCTTGTTGGGAGGGAAGCTCTCATTGTTCTCATTGTAACTGTTGCAGCAGCAACTCTGTTAAATCTTAATTTACAAAGTTGTCAGGCAGCCCTGTAAATCTCTTTTTAGTGTTAGTCCAAGAGCTAATGGGTAGCAGCTGGTTACCAATGCAACTGACTTTATTGCATTTGGGCCCTGTTGAGCAGAACTGTGTTAGATGTTGAAGGACATATATACAGGCCTCAGTTTTTCCTTGAGCTGAGAGTGTGAAGGTTGACTCAGGGCTGTACCTTTGCACCACACTGAAAACAGCATTCAGCAGCAGTGACGATGTGGATCACTGGTAATGAAGTGAACTTATTACAAATACAGCTCATTGTACACAATGCTGACCAGGCTATCCTCAACTCTGTGAAGTCCCCCTTTAAAATCAATCCTGGAAGAGTAACACAGGTAAAGCACTGGACACCCAGGAGCAAATACAAGGCTGCAAACTAATCACGGAATTCCAATGATATGATTTGTCAGAAGTGAAACTTGATTGATTGATTTATAAGAGTCCTCGGTACCCTGAGGTGAAATTACTCTTGAAATCACTGTTGAGTCTTCACACTTACTGTGGCTTTAATCTCATCTCATGGTCGAATGCAACACCAAGGTTACAAACAGTTCAGTTCAAACTCAAGACGGTTGCCAAGGAGAGGGACGGGGTCAGTGACTAGGGAACAAAGTTTGTGGCGGGATCTGAAAACAATGGCTTTGGTCTTCCCAATAGTGGAAATTTCTGCTCATCCAGTACTGATTGTCAGACAAGCAGTTTGACAAATTAGAGATAGCTGAGTGTTTGAGTCATATTACCGCTCATCACCAAGCCACTTTTCAATCAGAAAATTTGGAGACCACCAGCATTTTATTTTACTAACGCAACATGCTAAAACATTAGGTTAGCTATCCCACTCATGTCAATGATTTATAAGCCTTCGATTTTCCTGATCATTAAAATGAATCATTAGAAAATTAAGAAGTGCTGCATGACTGCCGTGATAAGCAAAGCCCAATTCTCCAATCCACGCTAATTGAGACACTGCTGCACAAAAAAATAATGTGGGCTGCAGTAATAAAACTGAGTCACCAAAGGACAACATAGTAGATCCACAGTGTAATTTCAGTCCTTCAGCTGTGACCAGGGAAGAGAGATGAAGATCCTTTCTAGACCACTTGGTATATATGGACACAAAGCATTTGACCATCAGACAAATTAGAAGCTTGATCCCTCAATCAGTAGGCATACCTAGCACATACAGGAGAGTTTGGACACTGGCATACTTCATTGTATTCAAGTATTATTGCTCCATGAATGGAGCACTAAACTTCCTGTCCGTTAATGTGCCTATAACACATTGGGTGTTCTCGCTTCCAAGTCTGTGCCATGCTCTATCGTATTCAGAAAAGAGAACATGCAATGTGCTTTGGAAATAACCTAACAAAAGGATCAGCAAGCTTTTGAGGCTTGGGAAGAGCAGTACAAACAAGAAATGCATAAAGCCTGCATATAATTCAGATAGGTAGCAACTATGGATGTTACGGTACACAGTATTAAATGCTCTGTCCTATTGAACTAGCAAGTTTTCCCGTGGACTGGGACCTAACACTGTTATTTTCCATGTTTCAGAGGAGGACCTATTTGCCGAATCTGGAATGGTATATTAAAGTTCAGGAAAACAACCAAGGATTGATTAACAGCGAAAACAAGAATTACACTGTGTTATTTTTATAACACGAATGACCAAAGCTGCTGTTATATGGAGTCATTATGTCTGTATTGAGTTTGTGTTTTTGCACAGATTTAATTTGAGCCATCACAGCATTAGGATACACATTGTACCCAAGGACTAAGTAATACTGAGAATCATCATGGAATGCAGTCATATCATGGATGTCTGCTGGACCTGGGATTAGCAAACAATCTAAGAGCAGCTAAACCCCCTCAAATATTAAGCTGACTCATTCTGCTAGGTCCTATTGTCTTCTTTAGTTAAACGGTATTATGAGACTATCACTATGTGCCAATTCAATTATAGTTCCCCCTTCCCATTCCATGATAGATATTACATAACATGCCACGGCTTTTGAACTGCTCATTTCATTTTTAAAGAACAGGTTGTGCATTTTGACCAATAAATCAAAAGTTGTGTTTCCAACAGCAAGGGACCTTTCATTGAAGGAAATAGTTCATTATTTGTTTAAGATTTGTGCTTAATTTAGCCATGGATATCAGTCAGGGTTTGTGGCATTGAATCATTGTGTGTAGTGAAATCTCTACACTGTCTAACTGAATTTACACAAGAAGCATTTTTTATCCTGCTTAAACAGCTTTGCCAATTGGCTCACAGGAACCATTATTTTATTTGGACCTGAGGAAGGTAGTGATTGAGTTTCCAGAATGGATGAATGCAGCAAAGAAAGGAATGCCTATTAGTTCTGTTTGACATTTTGTAAGTGACCAGGCAAAAAGCAACTCCATGTTACTGCTAGCCTGAGTAATAAACTATGATGATATTATAGAAAATATCATGCTAAATTTTCCAGTCAGAAAAAGAGCGATCTGAACCTTTTATATTCTTCTGATGCCACTCTCATGAAGGGTAATTATCTGATCAAAGGTGTATAAACATATTCTGCTTTTCATATTTGGTGATTTTTTGTGCATGTCTAATTGTAAATAAACATATTACTTGGCGTAGTCTAAGAATAATTCTGAACACACATATGAACATAAGAATTAGGAGCAGGAGTAGGTCACTTGGCCCCTTGAGCCTGCTCCACCATTCAATAAGATCATGTCTGTTCTGAATGTAACCTCAACCCCACATTCCTGCCTAACCCCCGATAATCTTTCACCCCCCTTGTTAATCAAGAATCTATCTAACTCTGCTTTAAAAGTATTCAAAGAATCACATAATCACAGAATTTTAATGGCACAGGAGGAGGCCATTCAGCCCATCATGTCTGCACTAGCTCTCCAGGTGAGCATTATGACCTAGTGCCATTGCCCTGCCTTTTCCCCATACCCTTGCACCTTGTTTCTATTCAAATAATCATCTGTTGGCCTCTTGAATGCCTCGATTGAACCTGCCTCCACCACACTTCCAGGCAGTGCATTCCAGACCTGAACCACTCGGTGTGAAGAAGCTTTTTTTCACATTTGTTTCTTTTGCAAATCACTTTAAATCTGTGCCCTCTCGTTCTTGATCCTTTTACGAGCGAGAACAGCTTCTCCCTATCTAGTCTGTCCAGCCCCCTCATGATTTTGAACATTTCTATCAAATCTTCTCTTAGCCTTCATCTCTCCATGGAGAACAATCCCAACCTTTCCAATCTATCCTCAGCTGAAGTTTCTCATCCCTGGAACCATTCTTGTAAACCTCTTCTGCACTCTCTCCAATGTGTTCACATCCTTCCTATAGTGTGGCGCCCAGAACTGTACACAATACTTAAGCCGAGGTCTAATGAGTGTCTTATATAAATTCAGCATAACCTCCCTGCTCTTGTACTCTATGCCCCTATTAATAAAGCCCTGGATACTATATGCTTTATTAACTGCTCGCTCCACCTGTCCTGCCACCTTCAATGATCTATGCACATGAACACCCAAGTCTTTCTGCTCCTGCACACCCTTTAAAATTTCATCCCTTATTTTATATTGTACATTCATGCTCTTCCTACCAAAATGCATCATCTCACACTTCTCTGCATTGAACTTCATCTGTCACCTGTCTGCCTACTCCACCAACTTGTCTATATCCTCTTGAAATTCCACACCATGCTCCCCGCAGTTCACAACACTCCCAAGCTTCGTATCATCCACAAACTTTGAAATTGTCCCCTGCCCACCAAGAGCTAGATCATTAATATACATCAGGAAAAGTAAGGGTCCCAATACTGACCCCTGGGGAACTCCAATACAATCCTTCCTCCAGCCCAAAAAATATCCATTGATCATAACTCTCTGCTTCCTATTTTTCGGCCAATCTTGTATCCATGTTACTACTGTCCCTTCTTATTCTATGAGCAATAGCTTTTCTCACAAGTCTGTTGCGTGACAGTCTCAAATGCCTTTTGGAAGTCCATGTACACCACACCAACATTACCTTCATCAACCTTTTCTGTTACCTCTTCAAAAAAACTCCCAACAAGTTAGTTAAACACGATTTCCCCTTTAGAAATCCATGCTGGCTCTTCCTTATCAACCTATATTTTTCCTTGTGACTACTAATTCTATCCCTAATAATTGTTTCTAGAATCTTGCCCTCCACTGAAGTTAAACTGATTGGTTTGTAATTGCTGGGCTTATCCTTACAACATTTTTTTGAACAAGGGCATAATGTTTGCAATTCTCCAGTCCTCTGCACCACCCTTTAGTCTAGGGAAGATTGCACGATTTTGGCCAGTGCCCCTACAATTTCTACTCCCGCTTACTTCAATATGCTTGGATGCATCTCATCTGGTCCCGATGCCTTGACAACCTAAGTACCGACAATCTATTCAACACTTCCTCCTTGTCAATTTTGAACCCTTCTGGTGACAGTTTCCTTGTCTGTCACCATGGCCTGGGTAGCATCTACCTCCTTGGTAAAGACGGATACAAAGTATTCATTTAATAGCTCAGCCACGGCCCCTTTTTCCATGTGTAAATTTCCTTCTAGGTGCCTAATCAGCCTTAATCCTCCTTTTACCACTGTCTTCCTATTTACATGTCTATAGAAAACCTTGCTATTCCTCTTTATGTTGGCTGCCAGTCTTTTCTCATAATCCCTCTTCACTTCTCTAATATGCTTTTTCACCTCCCCTCTGAACCTGCTGTATTCCTCTTGGTTCTCAATTGTATTTTTCACCTGACACCTGTCATAAACACACTTTTTCTTTTTTATCATAATTTCTATCTCCTTTTTCATCCAGGGAGCTCTGGATTTGTTTGGCCTACCTTTCCCTTTTGACTGTGCCTGAACCATTTCTTTTTTGAAGGTAGCCCATTGTTCAGCTACAGTTTTTCTTGCCAATCTTTCATTCCAGTCTACCTGGCCCAGCTCCATTCTTGCCCCATCGAAGTCGGCTCTTGTCTAGTTAATTATTTTTACTCTGGATTGCCTATCATCCTTTTCCATCATCATCTTAAAATGTACAATACAGTAATCACTGTGTTCTAAATGTTCCCCAGCTGACATTTGATCTACTTGGCCCACCTCATTTCCAAGAACCGGGTCCAACACTGCATCTTTTCTTGTCGGCTTGGACACATAGCGCTGTAGAAAATTCTCCTGAACACAATCTAGGAACTTTTGTCCCTCTCCGCCCTTTACACTACTACTGTCCCAGTCTACATTCGGGTAACTAAAGTCCCCCATTATAACTACTCTATAATACTTGCATCTTTCTGTAATTTCCCTGCAGATTTGTTCTTCTACGTCCTTCTCACTAGTTGGCGGTTTACAGGCTACACCGAGCAATGTAATTGCACCCTTTTGTTCCTTAGCTCTAGCCAAATTGATTCTGTCCTTGAACCCTCTGGGACATCATCTTTCTCCAGCACTGCAATGCTCTCCTTAACCAATACCACCACCCTCCTCCTTTCCTATCTCTTCTGAACACCTTGTACCCAGGAATATTTAATATCTAGTTCTGTCCTTGCTTGAGACAGGTCTCTGTTATAGCCACATCATCATATTTCCACTTGGCAATCTGCACCTGTAACTCCCCAATCTTATTTACTACACTCCGTGCATTCACATACATGCATAGTAACCCTGATTTAGATTTTGTTACTTTCTCCCTTGCCCTGACTTTACCTATTAACTTACTATTCCCTAAACTAGTGCTCTCTGTCCCTCCCAGTATTTTGTGTACCCTGGTATTCCTCTCTAATATTTTCTCTTGGTTCCCACGCCCCTACTGAGTTAGTTTAAAGCCCTCCCAACAGCACTAGCAAAACACTCTGCAAGGAAATCAGTCCCGGCTCTGTTCAGGTGTATCCCGTCCGGCTTGTACAGGTACCATCTCCCCCAGAGCCATCCCAGTGTCCCAGGAATATAAAGCCCTCCCTCCTGCACCATCTTTCCAGCCACATATTAATCTGCCTTGTCCTTCTATTCCTGTACTGACTGGCATGTGGCACTGGGAGTAATCCAGAGATTACTACGTTTGAGGTCCTGCTTGCTAATTTTCTACCTAGCTCTCTACATTCTGATTGCAGGACCACATCTCCCTTCCTACCTAAGTCATTGGTTTCAATGTAGACCATGACCTCTGGCTGATCACCCTCCTCCAGAAGAATTCCTATAGCTGCTCTGTGACATCCTTGACCCTGGCACCAGGGAGGTAACATACCACCCTGAAGTCATGTCTATGGCCATAGAAAAATACTCTGCTTCCAGTGCCTTTTGAGGAAGAGAGTTCCAAAGATTCTCTACCCTCAGAAAACAATTCTCATCCCCTGTCTTAAAAGAGTGACCCCTAGTTCTAGATTCTCCCACAAGAGGAAACATCTTCTCCGTACCCACCCTGTCAAGACCCCTCAGGATCTTAAAGATTTCACCTTACTCTTCTAAATTCCAGTAGATACAAGCCTAACCTGTCCAACCTTTCCTCATAAGACAACATGCTCTGCTCATTCCTGGTATTAATCTAGTAAACCTTCTCTGAACTGCTTCTAACGCATTTACATCTTTAAATAAGGAGACCAGTACTGTACACAGTACTCCAGATGTGGTCTCACCAATGCCCTATATAACTGAAGCATAACCTCTCGACTTTTATAATCAATTCCCCTCACAATAAATGATAACATTCTATTAGCTCTCTATAATTAACTGCTGCACTTGCACACTAACCTTTTGTGATTCATGTACTAGGATACCCAGATCCCTCTGAATCTCCCACCATTTAGGTAATAAGCTTCCTTTTTATTCTTCCTGCCAAAATGGACAATTTCACATTTGCCCACATTATTCTCCATTTGCCAGATCTTTGCCCACTCACTTAACCTATGTCACTTTGTAGCCTGCTTACATCCTCTTCACAATTTACTTTCCTACCTTTGTGTCATCAGCAAATTTAACCACCGTTCCTTCATCCAAGTCATTTATATGAATAGTAAAAAGTTGATGCCCCAGCGCTGATCCCTGTGGCACACCGCTCGTCACACCCCAAAAAAAGACCCATTTATGCCAACTCCGTTTCGTTAGCTAACCAATCTTCTATCCATGCCAATATGTTATCCCCTACACCACAAGCTTCTATTTTCTGCAATAACCTTTGATGTGGCACTTTATTACCGCTATCACACCATAGGGACAGGACGAGGTCATTCAACCCCTTGATCTAGTTCCAGCATTCAATTATTATGGCTGATCTATACAACTCCACCTACCTGTCCCTTGGTTCCATAAGCCTTGCCTAACAAAAATCGATCAAACTTGGTTTTGAAATTTTCAATTCAGTACTTTCCTCAAGTTATTTTTTGAGAGAATTCCAGACGTCGATTGCCTTTTGTGTGAGGAAGTGCTTCCCGACTTCACCGATCAACAGCCTAGTTCTAATTTTACAGGTATGCCATCCTTATTCTGACCTCCCCACATCAGGGGAAATCATTTCTTTCAATCTAGCCTATCAAATCCTCAGGCGCTTCGATTGAAAACTATTGCAACAATGCACAGGGTTCAAGTGCTTTGCTGATGGGACACAGATAGCTAGGCTGTTCTGTTGTGGTTAAAGCAGCTCAGTGGGAAAGCTTGCATTCCTGCAGAGGTTTCTTAGGAAACTTTTCTTGATTTCTTCCCATTTATATAGAATTGAGGTGGTTTAGAAACCACCCAATTAAAAACACTGACCTGCAATTGAAAATTGATAAATGTTTATTAAAATGGATGCAAGTCCCCACATCACTGATGTTTCTCAGAGAAGCAGAATCCATTTTGCCTGTATTAGAGAGAATGATCCATTTAATAATTCAGAGTGTTAATACTTGTGAAAAAAAAAGTTAACTAGAATTTAAATAATTTTTTTGGAGATAAAACTTGCTGTTAGACCTTGAACTGCCCTAGTAACTCCACAAGCCTTATTTAGTGTCGTGGATACAGAGTAACATTCACAGCGTGCAACGCTTTTAGCTTCATAAACTGTGCCATAGCGTCCTACAGTACACAAGGTGGCCAATCGGCTCACTATGATTGTGTACTTGCTCATTGCTGGAATAATCCAAAACTAAACCTACTGCCCCACTCTCTTCCATAACCCTGCATTTTCCTTTTCGGATTAACCCTAAAATAATAAGCTCATTTACATTGCCAGTGTTGCACTGGATCATTATTAAGTGTTGCAAGACTCTATTAACAACACTCAACCAGCCACTTACATCTGAACCAGAGAATCTACAAATTAAATCCAGCCCTGACTCATTATGTATTAAGACTACTTGTAACATATTGGGAATTCAGACACAGTGTCAGTGTGCCCCTACTGCATTTTCTGTGTATTAATGTTGATGACCCCCATGCCTTAATTCCTGATGTGCACAGTTCTGCATGTCATAATATCGAGCCTATAGAATCCTGATGAAATAGCAAAGCTATTGATGTTAGTGTGGAGGCTCTCTCACTTCTGGGACTTGGGTCAGAATCCAGCACAACCTAATAGAATTTAGGTCTCCTCCAGCAGGTGTTAGATAAAAAGGCCCATAAAAATATACATTGTTTTTATTCACTGATCAGTAAGGGGCACACGAGGAGACAGGAGACTATGCCTGAGTAAGACGGGGACCAAGTGAGTAGCAAATTAGGTTAATATGGGAATTTGGTGCACATGGGAAAGAGGTGTGGTATGCATAGGAATTATTCTAAGTTAATTAAGAAAGTAATTAAGATAACTAAATAACATAAGTAACATTGGCAGGACAAATGTTATGTTGCAGCTGTGGAATGTGGGAGTTTTTGGATGCCAAGGTGAGCCATGACAAATGATGCAGAAAGCGTAAGCAGCTAGAGGAATTCTGAATTGGGGTTACTGATCTGGAAACCTAACTGCAGACACTGTGCAACATAAGGGAGGGGAAGAAATACCTGGACACTTTGTCCCAGAAGATGGTCACACCTCTTAGAATAGGGTATTCAGTTTTGAGGACAGCGGTGAGGACAGAAGGATGTGACCGTGAGTGAGGCAGGCAAAGGGACCAAGCAGGCATATATTGAAGGAGCCTCAGATTTGCAATTGTCAAACAGGTTTGAGGCGTGTGCAACCTCTTTAGGCAAAAGCGAGGAACTTCCAGTAGGAGGGGGTGGATCCAATTTTCGTAGTCTATGTAGGTACCAACAGCAGCAGAAGGAAATAGGTTCTGCTTATGTCAGTATGATAAGCTAGCTATAAAATTAAGCAGAGCCTCAAAGGTAATAATCTCCAGATTATTACCTGAGCCACGTGCAAACTGGCGTGGGGCAAACAAGATTAGAGATGAATGCATGGGTCAAAGACTGGTATGGGAGGAGTGGGTTTTGGTCTGTGGGACACTGACACCAGTACTGGGGAAAGTAGGGGCTGGACCATTGGGACAGTCTACACCTGAACCATGCTGGGGTGTGTTCTTGCTAACCACAACTAGGGAAGTAGAAAGGATTTTAAACTAAATAACAGAGGCAATGGATCAAATGTGGGAAGATTTGGCATATCAAAGAGTAGAGGCAAGGTAAGATAGGGAGGTATGCATGTGGAAAATGATAAGCAGACAATGACAGGATGGGACAGAGACTACAAGTCTAAGAGTAAACCAACAGATAAGGCTAGAGGTTACATAAATAATAAAATGACAAAACTTAAGTCTCTGTATTTGAATGCACGTAGCATTCGAAACAAAACAAATGAACCGACAGTGCAAATAGAGATAAATAAGCATGATCTAATAGCCATTATGGGATATGACTGCCAAATGGCATAGATTGAGACCTGAATATTGAAGGGTATGAGACTTTTAGGAAGGATAGGAAGTTGGAAAAGGTGGAGAGGTGGCTCTGTTAATTAAAGACAACATCAGCACAACAGAGAGGGATGACAAAGTTCACGAAAACAGGATATAGAAGCAGTTTGGGAAGAGATGAGGAATGATAAAGGCAAGAAGTCACTCGGGGGGGGATTGGTGTACAGACCCCCTAACAGTAATCACATGGTAGGATGGGACATCAAAGAAGAAATAGTGGGAGCTTGTCAGGAAGGGTGGCAATTATCATGGGGGATTTTAATCTACATATAGACTGCAACAATCAGATGAGCAAAGGTAGCAAAGATGGCGAATTTATAGAATGTTATCGGGATAATTTCACTTTCTGCAACCAACCAGGGAGCAGGCTACACCAGACCTGGAATTGTGCAACGAGATAGGATTAACTAATGACTTCAAACTGAAGGTGCCCCTAGGTAGCAGTGATCATAATGTGATTGAATTTTACATTCAATTTGAGGGTGAGAGGAGTGAGTCTAAGACTAGTATTTCAAACTGAAATAAGTGCAATTACGAGGGCATGAAAGCAGAGTTAAGTGAACAAACAGTTTAGGTTAACAGATTAAGTCAACAGAGATGTAGTGGCAGACATTTAAGGGGATATTTCAAATTGCACAGAATAAATACCAAAGAGAAAGAAAAATATCAAGAGGAGGGCCCACTATCTGTGGTTAACTAAAAAAGTTAAAGATAGTATCAAACTTAAAGAAAAAGCATATAATTGTCCAAAGATGGGTGGCACGTTAGAAGATTAGACAGAATATAAAAAACAGCAAAGAATGACTAAAAGGTTTATGGGAGGGAAAAATAGAGTGCTAGAGAAAGCTAGCTAGAACTATAAAGGCAAATAGTAAGACTTTTTAATAGCTATTTTTAAAAAAAGAGCTAACAAAGTAAGCATTGGTCCTATAGAAAGAGTCTGTGGAGTTAATAATAGAAAATAAGGTAATAGCAGATGAATTGAATAACAGGGCACTTGAATAAATTCAAGGTAATCAGACAGAGTCAACATGGCTTTGTGAAAGGGAAATCATGTTTAACCAATGTATTGGAGTTCTTTGAAGAAGTAACAGGTGCTGTGGATAAAGGGGAACCAGTGGATGTACTGTACTTAGATTTTCAGAAGGCATTTGATAAGGTGTCTCATCAAAGCTTACTGCAGAAAATAAAAGCTCATGGTGTAGGGGGTAACATACTGGCATGGATAGAAGATTGGCTAACGTGATACAGAGTTTAGGCACAAATGGCTCATTTTCTGGTTTGTAGGATGTGATGAGTGGTGTGCCACGCGTATCAGTGCTCTTTGTAATTTATTGAAATGATTTTGATGAAGGAACCGATGGTATGGTTGCTAAATTTGATGATGACACAAAGATAGGTAGGAAAGTAAGTTGTGATGAGGATATAAGGAGGCTACAAAAGGATACAGATAAGTTAGGTGAGTAGGCACAGATCTGGCAAAAGGAGTGCAATGCGGGAAAATGTGAGGTTGTTCATTTTGGCAGGACGAATCAGAAAGAGGCATATTATCTCAACGGTGAGAGATTGCAGAGCTCCGAGATACAGAGGGATCTGGGTGTCATAGAGCAAATATCACAAAAGGTTAGTATGCAGGTACAGCAAGTAATTAACAAAGCTAATAGAATGTTATTGTTTACTGAAAGAGGGATTGAATACAAGAGCAAGGAGGTTATGCTTCAGTTATACAGGGCATTGGTAAGACCGCACCTGGAGTACCTGTGCACAGTATTGGTCTCCTTATTTAAGGAAAGATGTAAATGCATTAGCAGTTCAGAGAAGGTATACTAGATTAATACCTGGAATGGGCGGGTTGTCTTATGAGGAAAGGTTGGACAGGCTGGGCTTGTATCCACTGGAGTTTGAAGAGTAAGAGGCGACTTGATTGAAGCATGTAAGATTCTGAGGAAACTTGACAGGGTGGATGTAGAAAGGATGTTTCCTCTTGTGGGATAATATAGAACTCAGGGTCAGTGTTTCAAAAAAAGGGGTTGCACAATTAGGACAGAGATAAGGAAAAACTTTTTCTCTCAGAGGGTTGAGGCACTTTGGAATTCTATTCCTCAAAAGGCAAGGTTATCAGGGTAGGCAGGAATGTGAAGTTGAGGTTCAAATCAGATCAGGCATGATCTAAATGAATGGCGGAGCAGCTTAAAGGGCAGAGTGCCCTATTCCTGCTCTTAATTTGTATGTTCGTATATTTAATATGTTGCACTGGTTCAGCAGGGAGCCATCTTTGAGAGTTGGGCTTATTGGGACAGAGGGAGTTTTAGATAAGGTTTAGTGAAAAGAAATATAAATTTGAACACCTACCAACCTTTCACACATCTTTAAATTAGACTTTGAAAAATAAAGGAGTTCTAATTAAAATTCACAAAACCACCATTTCACAATACAATCTAATTTTGAGATACATCTTTATTACACTGATGTCAAGCATTTCAGCTATCAACCAAAACAGCAGCAGCTTGGATCAACCCAAAGCACACCCTTGATTAAAAACAACCTAACGCATGATGTTAGATAACAAATAAATCACTGGATATAAATGATTCATTTGATTAATAAAAAAATGAAGGTAAATTCATTCAGTAAAAAGTCTTAATTTTCTTAATGTGCAGTTTTGTTTAACTGAAGTTTTATCTTTTATGAACCTGACTTTTAGATTCCATTTGAGAATGGACATGTTGGTTGTAGGTGGTCGTGTAACAGAATCAAAGGGCATTGCTGCTTTTAGGAGGCAGATTTATACTTGATCCATGGGTTGGTGCCACGAACATCGAATGCTGCTTCATTGCAGTAAATGTTGTGGGCCAGCTCATCTAGGGCTGGTTCAGGGTCAGTGGTGGCAAACTGTGCTGCTTCTTCCACCTCATGCCTGACGTTAGCATCAATTTCCTATAAAACAACACAAATGTTACGCAACTACAAATGAAACATTGCACAGCAACACTATGAAACACCAAGCAGTAAAATGGTATGAAAATGCAGCATCACTGGGGGATAGGCCCTTACTTCACTGCACTTGTACACGTTGGGATGATAATGGTCTATCCCAGTAGTGCAAACTGAACTCACAGTGAATCAGGAGCCAGTGGGGTTAATGGGAAGGAAAATTGGTCACAATGGTAAACAGGCTACCAAGCCTGTCAAGGTAACGCTGTAGGCCAATTTCATTTACATTACACCTACGTACACATAAATTACCGTTTACAGTGCTTGACTCTATTTTTTTCCAAAGAATTCACTTAATTTTCTCCAAAACAAACTAAGTGCTGGAAATGCACAGCAGGTCAGGCAGCATCCAAAAAAGACGTTACTCTTTCAAGTCACATAGAAACATTTTATTTTTTTTTTCAGATGAGATGTACCTATCCAGAATTTTTGTTCCTTGTTTCATGCAGCATTGGCCCATTTTTATTTTATTTCTGCTTTTGAAACATTTAACATCCAGCTGCAAAAAAAGTCAGGTGCTCTTTCACAATTTTGAAAACTGAACTATCTTCACCTTCACAATCTGACCATTTGTCCCCGTTTCTTTACTCTTCCTCTTTAAAAGCAGGTTACCTGCTCCCAGTCATCCTTCTTTTGCTTCAGTTTTCTAACCTAATTCATCATTCTTTCTCAATTCCTAATCACCAATGTCAGAGGTTGCTCCTCTGTCAAACTTTTGCACATATTACACCTCCATTTGTTCCCCATCCCACCCCACTAATACCCAACATGCACTTTGTAGCTGTATTTCCATCCATTGTTTTATCTCCACCTTTTAGCCCATTTCGATCCCTTCCCCCCACCCCACCCCCACTAGGACTATCTGTACCTTGCTCATCCTGCTTTCTACTCTTAATGTCACCATTAGCACATTCCTTAGATAACATCACCACCATCAACACGCCTTTGTCCTTTTGTCTATGACATCTTTGACAATCTCTTCTTTGCCTCCACCTATCACTGGCCCTCTATCCAGCTCTACCTGTCCCACCCCCCTCAATCAGCTTATATTTCACCACATTTCTATATTTCTTAGTTCTGATGAAGAGTCATACGGAATTGAAATGTTAACTGTATTCCTCTCCGCAGATGCTGTCAGGCCTGCCGAGTTTTTCCAGGTGTTTTTGTTTCAGATTTCCAGCATCTGCAGTATTTTGCTTTTATATTATAATTTTAAGTTAGCTTGTTTCATCCTACCTCCAAGACCTTAAAAACAGTCATTCCACAAACTGGTAAAATGGAGAATGGGTGATAGGAGTAAACTGGCCTCTGGAATTAATCCCTGTTCATATTAATACCTAGGTTTACATAGTGCCTTTCATGCAAAAATATTTCAACGCACTTTTTGAAATGTATGTAGACAAATTTGACAACTATTCAACGCCAGTCGTGAGATGAACAATCAGTATGCGTTAATTTAAAATCAAAGTCTTAACGCACACGATCACTTGTCAACATTCAAGCCACCAGCAAAGGCCACGGACAGGAACATACCTTCAGCTCTTCTATGCTGGACAGGTTATTGTTCAGCATCCTTTCCTTCAACATAGTAATGGGATCACTTTTACTTCGCACTTCCTGGATTTCTTCTCTGGTACGGTAACTGCAAAGTTCAATTAAAATTATTTATTTACAACATGCTGCAGGACATCAACTTTTTCTCTGATATCTGGAACTGACTAAATCCAATCGAAGAGAGCAATAATTTGGAAGCCTTAAGAAGTTGTTGCTCAATTCTTAATAATCATGGGTGTCTTTGAACTTGGTTAACTTTTCACTCATTAGAAATTATTTTGTGAACTTTAATCTGAGGAAATGAATACCAAAGGAGGAATAATGTAGATTGTTGGAGAAGTGGAGCTAATCAGTAGAGATTAAAAAAGGTTTGATGCAGCAAAGCAGAAGAAATAACTGATGGGAGATGGAAGGATAATTATGCAGAATTTATTTGTGAACTTTCATTTTGCTTAATTTTGCCAACTTGAATTAGAATTCCCCACTCCTGCGTGGGATAAACATAGCGCCCTAACATTAAAACAAGTTTACTGCAGTAGCGGCTGAAGTATATTTAAATGAGATGTCCCATGGTACCAGTGTTATTAAAGGGTTACTTGCATGGGAGCCTCTCAGTTGTCCTTGTTGATGTTTTATATTTTAGAACTGCTGGTTAAAGGTAGACTGGGAGTAGATATTTTTTAAAAAAACGAACTTCCATCCTGTGACGTGACATTCCAGTAGAATTATCAGGAGTAGAGGGCTTGTTAAGTACAACTTTTGGATGGCATATTAAGGGCTACCATACAAAATGTTGTTTACAGGTTTACTGTCTCCAAGTAGAAATTCAAAACAGTAATAAAATGTGACTAAAAGATGCCAATAAATGGTATGAGTTGCACTGCTTTGTCTAATAGGGTGGTAGAAACAGATCCAATTTAGTTTTCAAAAGACAATTAGATAAATACTTAAAGGAGAAAAAATTGCAAGTATATGGGGAGAGAGCAGAGGAGTGGGATTAACTGGACTACATTCCAAAAGGTCCAGTGAAGATTTGATGGGCTGAATGTCCTCCTCCGGTGCTGTATTAATCTATAATCAGCAGAAGACACTTCTCCTTCAAGGAGTCAAATACAATAAAAGCACCAAATACAAACAGCAGTATCTCTGAACTTCACGTAACGCACACTGGCTCTTGACACAAAATGTGCAGCCAGTGACCAATAGACAAAGGAGCTCATTGTGCAGCAAATTTACTCTCCTTCATTATGAAGCTGCTGGTGCAATTTGAAGCACAACCAATTAGAAGCAGACTTAAGTGACTGAAAAATGCCAACTACTGTCATTCAGTCCGTTTCAAAACTGTACTTCTTATAAGCTTCTTATATTAAACAACATCCCTCTATATGTTCCAAAATCTATCAAAAGCATGCTAAGTCTGTAATTCTGACCTTCTGGCATGAAACAGCAATCTTGTTTCTACAACATCACACACGATTGAGTGATATTCTAACATTCCATCAGTTACTTTCTCCGCCCAACAGAGGCACATGATACCAAAGAGCAAAGAAAGGGCCAATGACCATTTGCAACCCCTCAATGATTCGGACCTTGAGCAACTCAACACAGGTGTCTATGATTCACTGAGCATCCATTTTTGTAGAAGGATTTATTATGGGCCAATGTCTGATTCAAAGTTGATGCCTGCACGGTAATCTATGGGTTTCAATATCCCACTCAGATCCAACATATCTTTACCTGACACCAGGGTCGCTCATACTGTGTCCATGATAACGATAGGTTTGTAGTTCCATCAGGATAGGGCCCTGAAATTGAACAAGTATTAGAATTCAATGAACATAGCAACAAGCCATTCTTAATAACGGCCATTCCAATACCGAGGAAGATATAGAGCACAACAGGTGTCTGGAATCGCTACAGGGTATTCACCTCATGGAAGGATTCGTACAGCATCATTAACCATAGGAATGTCATGACTACTTAACTGCTGTCATCACTTCTCATACATCCTCCTCCTATTATGGGATTATTTTCCCTTTCCAATTCCTATTAAGTATATACACACTTCTTAAAATTAAAATTAAAGCGCATGGGATTGGGGGTAGTGTATTGAGATGGATAGAAAACTGGTTGGCAGACAGGAAACAAAGAGTAGGAATAAATGGGTCTTTTTCCGAATGGCAGGCAGTGACTAGTGGGGGACCGCAGGAATCGGTGCTGGGACCCCAGCTATTCACAATGTATATTGATGATTTAGATGAGGGAGCTAAATGTAATATCTCCAGATTTGCAGGTGACACAAAGCTGGGTGGGAGGGTGAGCTGTGAGGAGGATGCAGAGATGCTTCAAGGTAATTTGGACAAGCTGAGTGAGTGGGCAAACACATGGCAGATGCAATATAATGTGGATAAATGTGAGGTTATCCACTTTGGTAGCAAAACAGGAAGGCAGATTATTATCTGAATGGCTATAAATTGAGAGAGGGGAATGTGCAACGAGACTTGGGTGTCCTCGTACACCAGTCGTTGAAATTAAGCATGTAGGTGCAGCAGGCGGTAAAGAAGGCAAATGGTTTGTTGGCCTTCATAGCCAGAGGATTCGAGTACAGGAACAGGGATGTCTTGCTGCAATTATACAGGGCCTTGGTGAGATCACACCTGGAATATTGTGTGCAGTTTTGGTCTCCTTACCTGAGGAGGGATGTTCTTGCTATAGAGGGAGTGCAGCAAAGGTTTACCAGACTGATTCCAGGGATGGCGGGATTGACATATGAGGAGAGATTGAGTCGGTTAGGATTATATTCGTTGGAGTTCAGAAGAATGAGGGGGAATCTCATAGGAACCTATAAAATTCTAACAGGACTAGACAGGGTAGATGCAGGAAGGATGTTCCCGATGGTGGAGGAGTCCAGAACCAGGGGTCACAGTCTGAGGATACAGGGTAGACCATTTAGGATTGATATAAGAAGTAATTTCTTCACCAAGAGAGTGATGAGCCTTTGGAATTCGCTATCACAGAAAGTAGATGAGGCCAAAACTTTGTATGTTTTCAAGAAGGAATTAGATATAGCCCTTGGGGCGAAAGGGATCAAAGGATATGGGAAGAAAGTGGGAGCAGGTTATTGAGCTGGATGATCAGCCATGATCATTATGAATGGCGAAGCAGGCTCGAAGGGCTGAATGGCCTACTCCTGCTCCTAGTTTCTATGTTTAATTTCCTTAAGAATTCTAATTTCAGATTGTAAAATATTCTCTTCATAGAACATGCCAATTTATTTCCTTAGAGCCAACTGAGAGTTATCACAAGGTCAACTTTTAGTGGATGAATGTTATCAACTACAAAGTGCAGTGGTTACTGGCCTTCATTGTCAAAACCAACCAGCAAAGAAAAAATGCAATTAAACCATCTCTAGAGAATCTTCGGTACAATATGAAAAAACACAGACATAGCAGAGAGAATTCAAGGATTTTACTGTAGCTCAAGTAAGCAATAATGGTTCATACTGCTGCTTGAACCCTTCAATGAGATGAATGCCTTGTAGCTATCCTAGATACTTATTACAGTATAAAAACAGAAAATGCTGGGAAAACTCAGCAGGCCTGGTAGCATCTGCAGAGAAAGAAACAGAGTAACGTTCAAGTCCAATATGACTCATGACCATATTACACCATGACCAATATGACCATATTTTCCCAGCATTTTCTGTTTTTATTTCAGATTTCCAGCATCTACAGTATTATGCTTTTATTACCTATTATGGACTATACCTTCCCATAAAATTATTCAATAGTGCATAATAGGCTCTTAGTCTCTAATTAACGTAATACAAATAATCTTTCTTCATCATTTATTAGGGATGTATTTGTTTTATCTGAACTGCAACAAGTTATAAAAGTTGCAGATGACAGTAGGCATTATACAAGATAAATTAATCTCAATTTACAAAATCGCACACAAGTATGTCCAAACCTCTGTAGCAATTCACACCTGAACTGAATTTGCACGTGTCATGTAACCACAAATTGTTTTTATAGACTTACTGGCATAAATAACATTCTCTGAACTAAAGACCTTAGGAAATCTAATGTTTTTCACAACCCCAACAATTGAACCATTTCTAACTATAGAGCGAAGTTCACATATTCCAGTCATGACAATTTTTGTGTTACCTTTCCAGACCTGCAATAATCTGCTGCAAACTTTGTTGCTTCTCTAACACACAATAAATCCATGCCATCGACCTGTAAATGGAATTGTGCAAGATGAATTCATGTATGACATAGATGCAACTGCAAAGATATCCTTAAGAATCAGTGTTTTTGTTCTATTTTTCTCCCATATTCTTTGTTCTCCTGTTGTTCCTTTGCCAGGAGATAGCAGTAGTGCTGCTTCTAACAGTAATCTGGGTGTGGCTGATGCTTCTGGGATTGCTGCATAATATATGAAGAACATTAGGTACCAAATAGCATCTTGCTGCTTGGTGGCAGTGTGCACCAAGAAACGGTAATGCCACGCTGCCCTTAGCAATTAAAAAATAAACGCTTTGATAAACCAATGTGCTTCTGTCTAATAACAAGTAGCAGTCAAAAATTGTATAAAAGGAAATAAAAATATGTACAGCACTTTGCAGTTTGTTACCCAACTGAACACAATGTTAACCAGGGTCTCGACAAATATTTTTTAAATTAATTGATGGGATGTGAACGTCTCTGGTAGGCCAGTATTTATTGCCCATCCTAACGGCCCTTAAGAAGATGGTGAGCTTGACAACTGAGCGGCTTACTAGCCCTTTTCAGAGGGCAGTTAAGAGCCAACCAAAATGTTGATATGTTTCAATCTAGGATACATGCCTTAGTTGTGTACATCTGCATTGTGATTGAAATGAAACCCATCACTAATAGCACTTGATGCAATTTGATGGTACAAGCGAAGAGATGGCACAAGTTCTATCATATTTTAGTAGCTGGCATTGCTCAAAAATGGTCCGCTTATTGAATAATGTAAGAAAACATGGTCAGATAAAACACCTTTCGTCAGAGTCAATGACTCAGAGGAATTTCTAACATCTGGTGAGACAGTGAGCTTAAATGAAAGAAAAACAAAAGAAATATGAAAATAAGAAATAATAGTTTATATGCCGAAAAACATTGCTAATATATCGCTTTATTTAAAAGAAGAATTTTCTTTGCTTAGAATATTATCGTTGTCCAACTGAATGCCCATGTGCCATTCTGTAATGTTAAGTGTAATTAGACATTGTGTTAAAAATACTAGCACTGTGACATTGTCATTCTAGGTATAAAATGAATAGCATCTATATTGCAAAGCAGACTGAATTGTCTCTTATTTACAATACTTGTGTAGTATTCTAGAATAGGTCAGGGTATCTTACCCTCAGGCCGGGGATGTAGTCACCTCTCTTGTAGTAGTCTGTGCTGGCTGCTGCTCTCTCCACAGAGGTACCCATGCCATACCTGTTGTTCTCACAGATAAATATGCAGGGCAGCTTCCATAGCATTGCCATGTTGTAAGTTTCAAAGATCTGGCCCTAAAAGGTGGGAGATTAAAATAATAATGCAGTAGAAAGAGATCAAATGACAAAATAAGTATTTGAGTAAAAATTCCAGCATGATTTTCCTCTCGCTTCCACAGCACCTTGCAACACCTCAAAAATTTAGGGTGCAATCCATCCAGCCATCAAGTTCATTCTTTCAAAACTTGGCTAAAAATCAACACACAGAATGTTACTGATTTAATAAAATAGTTCCATGAGCCACTGCACTTTTACAAAACCTTACTCACCAGTCACTGTCTCCAAACAATGCTGCGGTATGAATCAAGTGCATCTCTTACACCCAACATGTCCAACTCTGAAGAGTCAAATGGACTTGAAACGTAAACACTGTTTTTCTCCCCACAAATGCTGCCAGGTCTGCTGAGTTTTTGCAGCACTTTTGTTTTTATTGCCATGTTCCTCGTTGTAAAACTTCATAACTGCATAAGGAACCCTATAATTTGCATATACTTCAAATTGCTGATATAAGTAGATCTTGTTTTCTAATTTACCATTTCTCCAATGCTGAGGTAACAGCAGCCGTTACTAACCTCCAGGCTCTCACAATATATCAAAAAATAGCATAAGTGCTGATAAGACCGAGTCTCTTGGGCAGCAAGGGCTGTAGTCAGGCTCTGGGTCCAGATATTGGACACTCCAGTCTTACACTTTGCTTAGATAGTCATTTGGAACTTAACACTTTATGAACATTCCGGTTTGCAACTGACCCAGTATAAACACATCGGATGCATTCTAAAGTGGATTGCAGTCAAAGCTGAATTCAGCAACTTTGGCTTGCCGCTGCCAATCACAGTCAAAATTTCCACTCATATCCAGATGTCAATGTCTTATTACTGTATGATGCATTGACACATTCTTCTTGGTGGTATACTGCAGCATTACCTGTCTTATTACACAACTACATAAATGAATGGAAAGCATGCTTTACCTGATTAGCTGCACCATCACCATATAAAGTTACACATATCTCATCCTTCTCAAAGTATTTACAAGCTAGTGCGATTCCAGCTCCAAGAGGAACCTAATTCAAAGGAACAACTATAATCAGGTTTTTGTGAACTGCTCTTGTAGCTAGCCGGTAAGCAAAATTATATTGCTTACCGGGTGTCGTAGCTTTACTCCATTGTCATTAATTAATCTGGACAGCATGTTATATCAAAAACATTCTCTGAACGAGTGTAATCATATAGATGGATCCATCCTTACCTGTGCACCAACAATGCCATTGCCACCATAGAAATTGTTGGCATACATGTGCATAGAGCCACCTCTGCCTTTAGCACAACCTCCACGTCTACCTGTTGAGAGCAAACATATCATTTTCATGAGTACCAAAGGAAACCAGGGGTCTTCTTATATTCATGATATCCCTTTCTTTATTAATTATTTCACAGGATGTGGACTTTGCTGGCAGGATCAGCATTTGTTGGCCATCTTTAATTGCCCTTGAGATGGTACTGGTCAGCTGCCTTCTTGAACTGCTGCATGAAGTGTAGGTACACCCACAGCGCTGTTAGGAAGGTAGTTCCAGAATTTTGACCCAGCAACAGTGAAAGAACAGCAAAATATTTCCAAGTCAGGGTGGTGTGTGGCTTGGAGGGGAACTTGCAGGTGGTGATGTTCCCATGAATCTACTGCAATTTTCTTTGAGGTGGTAGAAGTTGCTGGTTTGAAAGATGCTGTTGAAGAAGCCTTGGTGAGTTGCTACGGTGCATCTTGTAGATGGCACACACTGCTGCAGCGGTCAGCGGTCGAGGGAACAAATGTTGGAGGTGGTGGACGGGGTGCCGATCAGGTGGGATGCTTTGTCCTGGATGGTGTCAAGCTTCTGAGTGTAGTTGGAGCTGCACCATTCAGACAAACAGAAAATATTCCATCACACTCCTGACTTGTGCCTTGTAGATGGTGGAAAGGGAGTCAGAAGGTGAGTTACTCACCACAGAATTCCCAGCCTCTGAACTGCTCTTGTAGCTAGCCAGTCCAGTCCAGTTTCTGGTCAATGGCAACCCCCAAGGATGTGGATAGTGGGGGATTCAGTGATGGTAATGCCATTGGATGTCAAGGGGAGATGGCTGGTTTCTCATTTTTTGGAGATGACCATTGCCTGGTACTTGTGTGTTACTTGCCACTTGTCAGCCCAAGCCTGGGTATTTTCCAGGTCTTGCTGCATATGGGTACGCACTGCTTCACTATCTGAGGAGTCACGAAAAGTGCTGAACAGTGAACATCCCCACATTGGACCTTAGGATGTTAAACAAAAGATGGTGTGTAAGAGCCAAGAGAGTGGGAAATAATGGGACGTAACTTTCTCGATGTGGCAATCAGCATCAGATTGTCACTCCGTGGCCAAATACTTAAGGGATTTTTCTTCTGACCGTATCTCGCCCAACCTCCAAGTCGGGCCGGGTGAGATCCAGGCAGCGCTCGGTGCTCCTGATGCTCGGCATCAAAGTCCAGCTCCGTTGAAATGAAGGATACGCCTCATTTTTACAGCACTAGCTGCTGTAAACCAGGTCAGGGAGAAGGTATGTGTCTAAGGTAAGTGGATAGGATCTGGCAGTGGGGAGGGGGTGGGGAAAGATCAGAGGTCCAGGGGAGTCAGTGTTCAGGTGAGGCTCGCATCTCAGTGGGGTGGGGTTGGGGGGGTCAGGCCTCAAGGGATCTTGGGGGGGGGGATGGGCCTTGGGGGCAGGGGTGTGGTTAGGGGTCAGATTGGGCCTGCAGTGAGAATCAGGTCAGTTGTGGGCTTGTGGGTGGTGCAGATGCATAGGTCTGCCCTCCCAGGGGTAGGTGGTGCTCAGAACAGGCCTGCAGGGTTGGGGGAGTTGGGTCAGGCCTGCGGGGGTGTGGTGGGTGTCAGGTTGTGGGAGTGGGGTCGGGTCTCAGGCTGGTGTGGATTGAGTGCTGGGCCCACTTTTGTGGGGGATGGTCGGTGGGGGGGGTCCATGCAGGTGGATGGAATCCCATGGTGGGTCGGTGGTGTGGGGGATACTGAAAGGTGGTGGTTAGTCAAGGGGTGGAGGGAGCCCCGGGGGGGAGGGCGGGTCATGGGTGTGAGGGTAGTCCTGTGCGGGGGTGGATGTCAGTCTGGGTCTTTACAATAGTTACCCAGAAATGAGGAGAGGTTTTAATTCTTCTAACTTTCCTGAGTAACATTTGGTGTAACCCTGTCGGAGCCATCCGAACTTTGCCATTTAATTCGCACTTTCAGATGGTTTCCAAAGCAGGGCAATTGCCCTGTGGAAGTTTATGTTTCTGGGCAATTGCCCTGCAAACCCTTACCTGTGAAGTTCTGAGAGAGGTTCCCCAGCGCATTTTTGGGGTACCTGCCCAATCCCCAATGCTAGGGAGCTCGGATTGTCGTGTGCGAGACAATATTCTTACAAATTATAATCAACATGTAATGTCAGGCTCTTTTTTCTAAACTTAGACCCTGGGATGGGACAGGCAATGTTCGCCAGGCACTTGTACTGGGCTCTCAACTTTTCACCATATATACCAAAGGCTTGGATGAAGGAATAGAGATTTATTCATTCACGGGATGTGGGCTTCGCTGGCTGGGCCAGCATTTATTGCCCATCCACAGTTGCCCTTGAGAAGGCAGTGATGAGCTGCCTTCTTGAGCCGCTGCAGTCCATGTGGTGTAGGTACATCCACAGTGCTGTTAGGGAGGGAGTTCCAGGATTTTGACCCAGCGACAGTGAAGGAATGGAGATATATTTCCAAGGCAGAATGGTGACTGACTTGGAGGGGAACATCCAGGTGATGGTGTTCCCATCTATCTGCTGCCCTTGTCCTTCTAGATGGTAGTGGTCATGGATTTGGAAGGAGCTGTCAAAGGAGCCTTGGCAAATTTCTGCAGCGCATCTTGTAGATGGTACACACTGTTGCTACTGTGTGTCGGTGGTGGAGGGAATGAATGTTTGTGGATGTGGTGCCAATCAAGTGGGCTCCTTTGTCCTGGATGGTGTCAAGCTTCTTGAGTGTTGTGGGAGCTGCACTCGTTCAAGAAAGTGGGGAGTATTCCATCACATTCCTGCCTTGTGCCTTGTAGATGATGGGCAGGCTTTGGGGAGCCAGGAGGTGAGTTACTCATCACACGATTCCTTGCCTCTGACCTGCTCTTGTAGCCACAGTATTTATATGGCTAGTCCAGTTCAGTTTCTGGTCAATAGTAACCCCCAGGATGTTGACAGTGGAGGATTCAATGATGGTAATGCTATTGAATGTCAAGGGGCAATGGTTAGATTCTCTCTTGTTGGAGATGGTCATTGCCTGATACCTGTGTGGCGCGAATGTTACTTGCCCCTTGTCAGCCCAAGCCTGGATATTGTCCAGGTCTTGCTGCATTTGGACATGAACTGCTTCAGTGTCTAAGGAGTCGTGAATGGTGCTGAACTTTGTGCAATCATCAGCTACATCCCCACTTCTGACCTTATGATGGCAGGAAGGTCATTGATGAAGCAGCTGAAGATGGCTGGGCCAAGGACACTACCCTAAGCAACTCCTGCTGAGTTGTCCTGGAGGTGAGATGACTGATCCCCAACACCACAACCATCTTCCTTTGTGCTTGGTATGACTCCAAACAGCAGAGAATTTTCCCCCGATTCCCATTGACTCCAGTTTTGCTAGGGCTCCTTGATGCCACACTCAGTCAAATGTGGCCTTGATGTCAAGGGCAGTCACATGCACCTCATCTCGAGAGTGCAGCTCTTTTGTCCATGTTTGAACCAAGGCTATAATGAGGTCAGGAGCTGAGTGGCCCTGGAGGAACCCAAATTGGGCATCTGTGAGCAGTTTATTGCTAAGCTAGTGCCGCTTGATAGCACTGTTGATGACCCCTTCCTTTACTTTACTGATGATAGAGAGCAGACTGATGGGGCGACAATCGGCTGGGTTTGATTTGTCCTGTTTTTTGTGTACAGGAAATACCTGGCCAATTTTCCACATAGCTGGGTAGATGTCATTGTTGTAGCTGTACTGGATCAGCTTAGCTAGGAGTGGGTTGTTCATCCAAGTCTGCAGATGATACTAAGTTAACAGGCACAGTGTGCTGTGTGGATGGAAGGAGTAAGTTACAAAAAGGACACAAATATACATGAGACACATTAAAATTACACTAATGAATATCAGAAGGTTGTGAAAAACTATTGTATTGCGCACTGTATTGTAAATGCGTCATCATATTGTGAAAGAACATACTCCCTGCAGGCCAGTTTCACACGGATAGCTGATGCTAACTGTGACCAGGCTTGAGGGCCAAATGGCCAACTCGTACTCCTATTTCTCATGATCCTATGAACTGGTGCAAGTCTTGCTAATCATTACTTTGCTTACCAGTCAGTTCAGCCAGAATTTCTTTGGCAGAGACCCCACGTGTGTAGGTGTAGCCATGAGACCGATATGCTGTTATAAGGTGGTCTGTTGGTTTGATTGCAACTTCGATTCCAACACAACAAGCTTCCTGCAATAAAAAAAATGCAATAGTCTTACAGTTGGGAGTTCATGTGTGTCACAATTCAACACAACACTTTCGTAACAGATCACTAGGACTTCTGCCTGTGCTCACACAGATTACCCAGGCTGGATTTCAACTGTGAGCACCCAAGTATGTGAGACAATATTCTTAAAAGTAAGCCAAATAGTAATTCTATAATGCAATATTTAGGAAGTACAGGGTACAATGGAACAAATGGATGTAATAGCACAGACTTTTCATCTGGTCCAGCATGATTTAATATTAAGGTTAACTACTGTGGCCAACTTCAAATGGTAACTCCATACTGCTGTATTTTCAAAGCAAACAGTTCAGACCAACACTACCAATACTGATATAACAAAAACCACTGGTTTTAGCAAAACTATAGGTTACATAATTAGAAAGAGGAAGAAAATATAAGCAACAGCAAAAAGCAAAATGGAAACAAAAGAGTTAGAAAATGAGAAAAATAGAAGGAAAAATATAATCAGTGAGAGTGCAGCAAATGAATAATATGGAAACCCATAATGCAACAATCAGCCTTTAACACAAAGGCAAAATTCTGCAGATGCTAAAAATCTGAAACAAAAACAGAAAATGCTGTAATGCTCAGCAGGTCAGGCTACATCTGTGGGAGGATGTGTTTCAGGTCAATGACCTTTCATCAGATTTTACAACAATCAACCTGACCATTTCACAATGTCTTCCGCAATTGGCAGGATAAACATCAGATATCTCCCATGCCATTCGTCATGGGTTAGGTGGGAAGGATCAATTCCATTAGCCTGTTCTCATGCTAGGCACCTTATCTTAGGTTTTCAAACCTACGCTTTAGGAGAGCCTCTGTATGATGGCCGTTAAATGCTACGATTTAAACTTGAATCATGTTGACAAGATTCCAACATCAACATTGCAGGAGGGAGATTTTCAATGCACAATATTTAGAGCACAATCATAAATAAGTGTATAAAAATCACTTTTCTACAGAAGCCCAACAATGGAAAGTTTCCCCATTGACTTTAAGAACTGTGAATATGTATAATTATTGTGTTCCTAGGATTCACTTCTTATTATGACTAAACATCTTGCTTTATAGATAAGTTAATGGAAGCACTTGATCGAAGGACCCATTCTGGCTCCATTTCCGTTTACATACTTGACCATCATACAAATGGCAGAACCCACGGATGATCTTCTGTTTGTACAGCTGATCTGCCTTGAGCTCCATACGCCGAATTAGTTGCATTGTCCGGTAGTATTTAAGGCCATCCTCTCTGGTCAGGACAACTGTGGTTGCAGGACCTTCTTCAAGACGATGCAAGTCACATTTCTATATTTAAAAACAATTCTTTATAAAAAAAAATCCAAAACAGCAATAACTACAGCAGAAAATATTAAACAAAGGCTTTCCTAAATATGCTAATTATGAGCGCACAACCAATGAATGTTCTATATACTGGGGTTGTACTAAATCATTCTGAAGAAAGTGGACAACTAGAGTATCAGAGAACGCAGAAATTGGGCTAATGTGAATTTTGTACTGGATTGAATCAGTCATCTTAATGTTGACTGTCTCTGGAGTTTGGAAAAATAAAGATTTATCACTGAGCAAAGCTTCAGCAGAATTATTGGTGAGGACTTGTTAACTTAGTGATTTATGTATTAACAGACCTTTTCACCTGTTTTTTTCCTCCCTGAAACATATGGTGGGTGATAAGAATGGAGGCAGGCAGACATCTGATGTGGATTTATTGGAAATGTGCCAAAATGATCAAAAATGACAGCAAATCACTTCCATCTGCTCAGATAGACCTTTGCCCTCATTTTCCAATTTTCTGTTTTCCACTTGCTCTCCCCAAGGTAATTTCACAAGGCATGATAAAGTTTCACAGATATTGGAGCTGCCTTGTACTTCACCCCTTCTCCACACGAGTCTGGATGAAGAACGTAAGCAGGCTATTGAAGCGGAGGCACAGGTGCAGGGAAAATCACGTCCTGTGAAATGGTTGATCATTTCAATCGGTGCCTTTAAACCTATTCCAAATCAGCATTCATACCATATACTAGGCAAGGAATAAAATTAGAATCGGTTGCAAACACACAGTAACTTTAAATAAAATTGATGAGAGGCCATTGTGTACTTTTGCTTAGTGTTGTCTGTTCTTAATAACACCATCCCCACAAAATGCATAAGAAAATTAGAGCACAAATTTGAACTCCAATTAATACTTCAGCAAGGTCTTTCTGGAGCACAACCCCTGATGAGGCAAATGTTGAGCTGCGTTAGTTGAGGGAAATGACACTGTTCTGACCAAATATTTTCTATGCTTCTGAAAGGTTAAAATGAACATACAAACACTGGAGCATATAGCAGACATTTTGTAGCAGATCACATTTCCTTGATGGAAAAATATTGAATAATCTTTGTAAAATTAATGAGTATATGTAGAATACTCCATTTAAAATTTAAGGATTTTTAAACAAAGTAGCAATTTACTCCCGACAGCACTGCCTCAAGTCACTGACATGCTCATTTTACATTACATAGCGTACACTGGTTTTCAAATTCAGCTGTGTTTCTTTTCTCTAATCTTACAATTTATTCAATTAAGGAAGCTTAAGGCTTTACTTGAAGCAGAATTACTATTTTATAAATAACCATGGTTAAGGGATGATAACGCAAATAATTACCTTAACATCAAATGATGCTTCGGATGCAAAATCTGCATAATTGCGAGATCCCACTACAGCTTTGGCAGGCTGGAAGAAATGAAACACAGAATTCTAAACGCCCAATGATAAATAACCGAAAGAAATCAAGTCCATGGCAAGGTGCACAGGCAAGTGAGAGTTAGAAAGAATGAAGCAGCATCTATAGGTGGGCAAATGCAGCAGTCTTGCATTCCCAGCAAGAGCACCGGCGAATGGAATTGCAATTTATTATAGTGTCACAGCATTATCTTGGGCTCTCACTCCCACCAGGAATAATGGATCACTGAATTCAACTAAAGTGATTTATTGGAATTATTTTGTACGTGATGAATTACTTTACACTGTTATTAGGCAGATGAACAGAACGCAAGGTGGCCCTAAAAATAGAATGATGAATGATCAGTTAGTTTGCTTCTGGTGGTGTTGAATCAATGAAGAAAGTTGGCCTGGACATCAGAAAAATTCCCTGCTCTGCTTCAAAAGATATGGCATGAACCATCAGAACGAGCATAGACCTTGATTTTAACCTGACAATACGACAAGTCCCTTGGTGCTGCACTGAAGCCCCAGCCTAGATTAGTTGCTCAAACCCTGGAGTGAGATTGGGACCCACAAGTACATTTTCTTGAATGTTCCAACTATTCAAAAAAAATCTCTAAAACAGCAGTCCTGTAACCTAGAATTGTGATCTCTGCTTCGGAAGGGAATTTGACTATGCATCATTGAACAATTTCCACTGGTGACTGGACAGCTGGGTGGAATTAACAATAGGGGTGTGCGATGGTGTAAAAACAACAGTGTAAAAATAAAGGACATGAAGAGAAAGTACAAATATTGCTGAAAAAAATAAACTTTGTCAAATATTTTTGTCTTGTACTCTTCAGGACAATCTGCAAGAGAACAGCAGCTTGTGAATTCTCCTGATGAGTGTAAGATGAAAAGCTTCAACGAAAAATGCCTCTTTTTTCAGCAATACTTAAATTCTGTACGACAAAGCGACGATTAGAAAGTAAAAACAAACTTTTAAAAAGACGCTGACATTTGTGTGTGTGTTTGGCCAGAACATCCTCCCCATCCGCTAAGAGTGGTCCAAGATTGGTTTCCAAATTTCTATCAGTGTCACTCAGACAACTGTTGGCAAAGTACATAGGGTGGAGGGCGCTGGCAAATTTCACCCCTCCTCCTGCCAGCCACCCCCCCCCCCCCCCCCCCCCCCCCCCCCCCCCACCCACCCGCAGACTTCCACTGCATAGAGGAAGCGTTTGGCTTCTGCTCACTGCTCTTCCCTAGTAAAAAGTTTAAGAAGCATCTCAAAACTGAGGAGGGTTGCTTGCATGAACTCATGTGCCACTATTCAATGGCTTGGTGTGTTCATGCTGTGACATGAAGGACAATACCACTCCTGTCAAGAATGTAGATACACGACAGCTTTAAATTTTGCTACAAGCTCAAAGTCGAGGAAACCCCCCACAACAGGAGTTATCCCTTGAGCAGCAAATATTCTAAAGAAATGAAAGAACTTGCATTTATATTGAGTCACAACTTCAGTGCTGTCTCTAAGCACTTTCACGTAGAAAACAGTACTTTTTTTGACGGATAGTCATTGAAAGTAGACAATGCAGATAAAGCAACAGCCAAATTGAGCACTGCAAGTTCCCAAAAACAACATTTCCTTCAGGTAAAAGCAAAATACTGCAGATGCTTGAAATCTGAAATAAAAACAAAAGAACTGGAAATATTCAGCAGGTCCAGCAGCATCTGTGGAGAGCCAAATAGAGTTAACAAACAGTTCAAGTCGAATATGACTCTTTCTGTTCTGAAGAAGTCATATTTCATTCGAAATATTAACGCTGTTTCTCTCTCCACAGTTGCTGCCAGACCTGAGTATTTCCAATGCTTTATTTTTAATTCTGTTTTTAGGTGTTGGTTGAGGGATAAATATTGCTCAGGACACTAAGGAGAACACTATCCTTCTGAAATAGTGCTATGAATTGCTCCAGAGTGTGGCCTGAACTCACAACCATCAGGTTCAGAAGTGAAAATGCTACCAACTGACTGCATTGAAGATCCTATCCCTACGTTTCTGGGTTTTAAAATCTGAGTAAAATGGTTACACATGGGATGATAGAACAAATCATCTTATATGTAAAATTACAGGAAGAGAATTTGGATGTTCTATCATAAAACTGGCAAATTACATTTGGAGCAAAAGTCAGAAGATAAATTGCAGCTGTTGTGATCCTGTGTTTGAGACTAATAGGCTTATAACTGGCAATGAATACTACATATGTGGTCCAACACTTAATTCTTTAATTGTCACAACATTGGACAATATAGTGCAGTATGTGTATAAAACATCTTTTCCCCCATTACGATGGAACCTAAAGTGGAAGCACATTCCAACAATTAGTCACTGAACCCAAAATATTATGATGGATATTACTGCACAGCATTCAGTCTCCTATTGCTTCCATACTCAATATTTCAAAAATGCCGTTTAGCAGTAGTTCAGGACCACCAAACATTTTGTTTTAACCTGTTCTAATGTGGCATTGCGTGTTTCACCCTGGTGGGCATGGCTGGTTATTATAGATATTACACATTTATATCAATGTGGAACATCATGTTGTCAGATCACTTGATGGTGCTAGCACTCTTGTATTTGATGTAGGACTGCCAACAGTGGGTCCCAGTTAACAATTCCTAACTGACTGCCCTTAAAATTAAGAGAACCATTACCGCCAACTAGAATGTCGACATGCACCTGATGTTTAAGGCCATAGGATGTGGTATATCCTCTAACACAAGGCAGTTCTGGAAAAAAAAACAGGAACTAACTTTTACAATACCTCAGCAAGGCATTGATAAATTGTAAGATACTACATTCTAATAATGGATAACCTTAAGGATGATCCTAAATAACTTGACGACTGACCCCTAGAAATGGGGTGTAGTGACCACAGCTGTACCTCTCAGTATCCTGTTTGCTTGAAGGAGGTTGACAAAAACGAAGGATATTGTCCACCATGAGTGCTCAACATGCTTCCTGCTGGTTCAGTTCTTTTATGATATAAAAATCAGTAGGACTTTTAGACTTATTGGATTCAAGCAGCATCTTTCAAGGTAAAGGCATAGCTGCTGTTGTACAATGATGACAGTTCTCCCCTTATTTGGGATAGAGGTATCTTGCTAGTTTCAGTAGCTTTCTACTCAGGGATTTAAGGTAAATACTACTTTAAATATTGATGAATATCTTAAACATCTCTTTGTAACATGAATAAGATTTTGATTCTCTATTAGAAACAAGGTTATACTTTCTTTTCCTAGAACTATCAAGGTTGCAATTACCATCAGAGTGAATTGCATATCCAGTTCTTTAATAAACTTATAAACATATAATTCAGGAAGTCTTCCATATGTCTCATACAGCCTTCCACAGTCAAATTTGAAAACCCATGTCCGTACACTCTTAAGTGGAGAGGTACATTGCTAAGGAGAGATGCCCGCATGCTCATAATATCCAGGTTGTTATGATGTAGCTAAGACCTGTTAAAAAGGCTTCTGGATGATGGTAACATTCTTTGGTGGTTCCTTGGGGGGAGGGGGTAGGTTAGATCAGTTCTTCAGACCCATTTAAGTGTCTGTAAGGCCTGTAAGGCCTTAAGTGAGGTTGATCATCCGAGGAGTACACCTGATCTGGGATAGTCCCAGAAAAGGGTTAGGAGATCATAATCCACTGCAGAGTGGGAGACACAGGGAGTGAAGAGTCTCAAGGAGGTTCAGTACTAGTCATTGTTATTTGGGACCTTTCTGGCACGTGATACAGATTATTGTGTGCGCGTTCTGCACTGCACATGGAGAGCACTAATGGTGACTGATAGAAAACCCAGCTCTTTTTCCAAGCTTTCTGACTGGTTCATTAAAAACAGTAGCCTGACTGAAACCCAATCAGATGCTGTCTCCTTTACACTGGTGTGGGCAGGGGGGTGGGGGGGGGGGGGTGGGGGATCAAATGCAGATTGGATGGCCACTTTGTGGAAAACCTCCATTCAGCTTGAGCCTGAGCTTCTAGTCACCTGTCGTTTTAATTCTCTACCTTGCTCCCAGTCTGATCCCTCTGTTCTTAGCCTTCTGCAGTCTGCCAGTGAAGCTTAACATAAGCTTGAGGAACTGCAGCTCATTTTTCAATTACTTAACACTGAGTTCGACAAGGTTAGATCCTAACATCTACCGCATTTTGTTTCCCTTCTCTTTGCAGGTGTTTGTATTTTTTCCTGGCTTTTCTCTTTTAGCGCCAGCTGTTCACGATTTTAAAAAGCACAACTCCTCTAGACACATTTTTGTTCCATTACCACGCCCCTTTGCCTTGCAACAATGACTTTGTCATTTAATCTCTCCTGCTTTCCACCATATCACAAATCTTCCCCCCGCTCACTTGCTTATAACCTACTACGTTTCTAAGATAAAAGCAGAATGCTGTGAATGTTGGAAAACTGAAACAAAAACAGAAAATACAGGAAAAACTCAGCTGGACTGACAGCATCTGCGTAGAGAGAGAGACACAAAGTTAATGTTTCCAGTCTGTATGACCCTTCTTACATTTCTAACTTGTTCTAGTTCTGATGAAAGGTCATCGACCTGAAACATTAACTCTGTTTATTGTTCCACAGATGCTGCCTGACCTGCTGAGTATGCTGAGCATTTCCCATTTTCATTTCCAGTATCCACAGTATTTTGCTTGTGAAAATGTTGTTTGCTATTTCAATTCTTCAGCTTATCAGAGAACCAGAAAAAGAATCTGGACGAGATCAGTCTGAAAGTTTGCACAAGGCTTCGAACACAAATAAACTAACTGCACAGATTTATCTCTAAGTGCAGGTATATCGCTATGCTGTATTAATAACAACAAAAATTAGTATAGAAATGACTTTTTTTTATAACATGGGAGCAAGGTGTGATCACTTTTAATATATTACTCATTGATCCTTTTTGAAAGGTTACCATAGAACACTACAGCACAGAAAACAGGCCATTCGGCCCTTCTAGTCTGTGCCGAAATATTATTCCGCTAGTCCCATTGACCTGCACCCAGTCCATAACCATCCAGACCTCTCTCATCCATGTATCTATCCAATTTATTCTTAAAACTTAAGAGTGAGCCCACATTTACGTCAGATGGTAGCTCGTTCCACTCTTATCACTCTCTGAGTGAAGAAGTTCCCCCTAATGTTCCCCTTAAACCTTTCCCCTTTCACCCTAAAGCCATGTCCTCTCGTGTTTATCTCTCCTAGTTTTTATTTAGATTTTAGTAGTAACTAAGTCCACCATAGCCACTGGTGTCTGTAGTGTATAGAGTCCCAGTCAATAGCTTACCTTACACCAAGGTCAGGATATTGAGGTCAGCTAGCAGGGGGGGAGGGGCCTATTCGCCAGCGCGTAAAATGATGCAGGATGGCGTCGGGCGGAATTCCCGACGTCACCCCGCGTCATTTCAACTTTCAGGTCAGCGGGGGCACAGCCAAATCAGCTGTGCACCCGCCATCTGTCAACGGCCTATTGAGGCCATTTAAAATGTAATTGAGCTGGTTAATGGACTTGCCTGTCCAACCTTAAGGCCTCGTTGTCTTCAGGAAAAGTATGAAACCTCATCCACGGGCGGGATGAGGTTTCACGTAGGTTTTTAAAAATTTTTCAAAGTTTGAATGAAAGTGATGGACATGTCCCAACTCATGTCAGAGAAATTTTAATTTTGTGCATTGACCATTTTTGAATTTGGTGCCGATGTCCCTGAGGCAGCACCTAGCCTCGGGGGATGAATGTGCTCTTTTGCGCTCATGAGCGAAAGAGCGCACTCCCGGCTGAGGGAATCCACCTCCCCAACGCCCCCCCCAACCCACCGCCCGCACAGGGAACACATAGCGCTTCCTGGCGGACATCACGATGGGCCGGCCAATTAAAATGGCAGCATGCCCCCAATTGGGGGCGCTGATCGGAGGTGCACCTGCATGCACCTGCTCCTGCACTTACCCCCCACCCCCCCCCCAAAGGAAGGAAAATTCTTCCCCAAGAGTCTTCGCACAAACTCTGTGTAAATGACTACTTCTTCATCTTGAACACATTTTCCTCTAGATAAAACACTATTGTTTGGTCAGAAACAATCGTTATGAAAATCAAACAGTTCTCCAAAACGGCGAACTTTCAAACTTAAGAAGGCCATAGACAGGCTGGGGAGAGGTGAGGGGAAGAGAAGGCACATCCATTCCCCAGAGACATCACATTCAACCAATTTTGCTGTTAGGCAGTTTTCATTTTTTGGCTCAGGAGGTAGCTGAAGTTCCAGGACCTCACTGCAGGAGTTCCTCAAGATAGTGCCCTCGGCCCAACCATCTTCAGCCGCTTCATCAATGACCCACCCTCCATCAGCAGGTCAAAAGCGATGGGATGTTCGCTGATGACTGCACAACGTTTAGCACCATTCGCAACTCCTCAGATACGCAAGACCTGGACAACATTCAGGGTCGGGCTTATAAGTGGCAAATAATATTCATGCCACACATGTGTCAGGCAATGACCATCTCCAACAAGAGACAATCTAACCATTAGCCCTCAACATTCAATGGCCCTGGCTAAAAACTGAACTGGACTAGCCATGTAAATACTGCGGTAGTTCAAAAAGGAAGCTCACCATCACCTTCTCATGGGCAATTAGGGATGGACAATAAATGCTGGCTTAGCCAGCAACACCTACATCCTGTGAAAAAATACATAATAAAATGTTCAAGTTACTCTGGGGCTTGATATAATAGCATCTGTGGAATGTGCTCCATACAGACATTACATTTGAAACAAGAACAGAAAATGCTGGAAAACGGAACAGACCTGACAGCATCTGTGGAGAGAGAAATAGAGTTAATGTTTCGAATCCGTATGACCCTTCTTCAGAGCCCCAGTGATTGCAACTTGAATCACATCTTACAAGTACAATATTATGCACTAATTTTTAAATGCCAGAGGCACCTGATCACTCCATATTAACACTTCTGATTTTAACTAAAAGAATATCTTTACAAATATTTGGTGCTTTAGGCATTCAGAACACATGACAAGTACGCCTATTAAAGTACACCATAGTTAAGTTTGCAAACACTGCATCTAAAGCCATCCAATGACACTATAGATGGAACTATAAAACTTATGGGCTAAAAAGAAAAGATCAAAAGGAACACAATCTTACAATGAGGTCAGAAATTAGTCAAACCCACTCTGACAGTCTAATTTTCCTCACAATATGTTGGATTTGGATAAAGCTGCACAAGGTGAAACTGAAGTAATAAAAGAGCACTTTGCTCTTTCGATCTCTGCCCCCAATATCATTGCTCAGCTCATCTAGCCCATTCACCACCTTCCTCAGATGTTTGAGTGCAACAGAAAATGAGAACATTTCATAGGGAGACAGCCACAGCATTGCAAATGAAAGACTCTGCTAACTCTACACAGTGGAGCTACAGTGAGCCTTCTGATTCGAACTGTTGATGGCTGCACATCCCATTGCAAAGAAGGGAGTAGTGCTGAAGCCTGGCAAATGATGTGGAAAACCACGCAACCAGGGGGATGGAACAACACAAAAAACATGTCATTAATGTTGGAAAATGGAAGGAATGTAAAATTTGCATTTATGCAAGATTTCCATTCATCTGGTTTGACTGGTTTTGGAAACTAGGATCTGCAAATTAGGAAGTGTCACAAAGTGTGACTGAGTATCCTTGAACAACTCCAATGAAACTTCCAACAGCAGTAACAAGGCCCTAAAATCCACTTGGAAAATAGCTGGTGACTTACAATAGGTATCATGTCACAAGCTACTAGTATACTTAAGGTTCACTGTCAAATCATAAGGTTATGGCCAGAAAAAATCTCAGGCATTCATTTAATTAAGCAGTGGCACCAGAGAGATCACTTGAATCTGGTGTGACAATTTTATATAATTGAGTGTTGGGTGCGTATTGAAAGGAAGTTGAAAAGGTTTTAGGCCCGGTAGTTAATCAACTCGAAGATGGGTTCCTACTTTGGAACATTCTCCAGAATTATTTCTATTTGATTTTCCTCCTTTGTGTGTTCAGTTTACCATTTATATTTTGTCTGCAAGGTTCTATTGGGACCATTATCAAATGACAAGGACCACTGCAAATGTAGTAGAATTTTACTGCTAATATAAAAGCAAAGCTTTTTCTAAAATTTAAACCAGTTTTGAAAAAAAAATCTACATACATGCACATTCCATGTACACAGATTCTCTTTCACTTTGGCTGACTGGTGGCAGAGTCACAAAGACAGGAAGCTGGCTCGAAAGGCTCAAAACTCAAATGCTCTGCAATAATAATGTCATGTATAATCGTTATTGCCTTTATGTTATTTAAAAGGTCACAATTAACCTTTACTGATAAGGACACTGGGCCATGGTTACCAGTAATCCAGCCATTAAAATTATGCAGGCTTTAAGTGATCCAAGGTCACCCTCAAACACTCTACTATATATACAAATATGCTACTACATGCCTGGCATTCTACAAACACAATGTACCACACAGCCTCAGTCCTGTGTACAAAACACGGCTGTCAAAACTGGATCTTGGTGCATTATTGGCTTTGCAACCAAATATTTGTGTTCAAGGTGGAGGAGGTCAGCGATGCAGAAGGCAGCATTTTACTAATTTCTCACTCCTTCCTGTGTCGACATAATTCCCTCCATGCACAGGTACAGCAGACATCAGAAGCAGATTAAATCTCCACCCGTATCCAAGAGCACCTTCCGCTGACTGTCAGACTAACACAAGGAACCACTTTGTATCCACAAGGTGGCCAACTAGGAGGTACAACCCTCGGAAGTAGGAGAGTGCCCAATTTCCTTCAGAACTAATGAGGTTGTGAAAGCCCTTTGCTTTGATGTGAGAGATTTCTGAGAATCAGAATTTATTAAGATTAATTACAGAAAAGAATGGCTATTTTCAATCAAGCAGCACTCTCTACCCTCACAGAAAGACGACAGAACACAGAGATGTCGTCAATCTAGGCTAGAGCTGGTCCCATCATTAAGGTGACAGGGTCAGGTTGCTCCACAATCCAAAACTAGTTTAAAAACTCCAAAATGTTTTTAAATAAATAAATTCCTTCTGCGGAGTAATGAGCAGGAGGGCCACTGCCATTAGCATTTAAAACAAAAACACTGCACTTTTTTTATAACATATGCATTTAAAGCATTAACCATCAGAGCTCTGTTCTAGAACAAGAGATACTGCCAAGTGCACCTTATTCAGCAGGAATTTGAACTGAGCTACAGGGGTGGAAGCTGACCAAGGAAGTCAGGCAACATCACGCAACATAATAACATAAGAAAAGTAGTTTATAATCACGATGCAAAGTCAGGTTTGATCCACCACCAGGCCTGACCCCCCCCTACCAATCTTATCCGTGCTGATTTGGGGAAGAGGGAGAGAATTGTGCCACAGCTATTGAGAAAATCAATGCTATGTCAGCATTTAGAAACAGACATTAACTCGATATGTGGCACGGCAACTCATCATGCTCACTACATGTTACAGGTCTACAACATAATCTGTAAGTAACTACTTCAAAAGACAGAGAGAACTAGTTTCAGGTTATTTTCTTCAACTTTGAACTCTAACACTGCGACAGAACTCTGAGATAAGCAGAAAATAAATTGAAGCATAATCCTAACCCTAAAAAAAAGTGACTTATCTGCAATTCTAACTGTGGGTAAATAGCAATCTAATTTATAGCTCAGTCAGTATGGTAATGAACCACATCAGAAAATATCTGATTGATAGAATTGTGGAAAAAATTACAAGGAAAGCCAGCCCTCAATGTAACAGATTCCAGATGGCTGGGAGAACCAACACACTGCATTTCCAACACAGACCTGCAGAAGCGGATGGTTAATTCCCTTTACTTGGCCCATGATCATGCCATGTGCCAAATTTAACTCTGATTGTCTTTCATCTTCCACAAAAGCACCATGTCACATTTCCACCCCACCCTCTCACCAAGTACATTTAATTTGACAGGGAACAGTAGGAGGAGGAGGTCTGGTGAGGCTTGGCTAAACTCAACATAAGGATCTGTAGGAACAGGAAATGACTATTAGGCCCAATAAACTTTTGATACATCAAATGCATTTAGCTGCCTTCTGATATTATTCAATCCCTTCTCTCTCCAGAAACATTTGTAACTGCTGTTTACCTGCGATTGCAGTATCCCCCTCAGTGGCCTTTCCTCATCATTTCTTCCACAATTCTATTATTTGTTGGATGAAACTAACCTGCCCAACTTTCCTTCTTGCTCCTACCTTTTAACATGCATTTCTCTATAGTACAGGGCTTTCCCACTCTAAACAATTCAACGGGATCAGCTTGCTCAAACTCTTCATAAGCTTGAAACTTGCTGCTACAAGGGAAGGCAGAGGAGGCATCAACCTGTGGTAAGAATGTTTTGGTGAACCTTTAACCGTGGGCTTTACTTCCTCATTCCACTCAATAGCTAACGCCTCCAAGGTGATGTACCATCCAAGATGTATTTTTGTGTGCTGATCTGGCTCAGAGCTTTACACTTCAAACAGGGTTTAGAACAAATTTTTGTTCTGCAACAGAACTTGTGTGCCCTGATTTGAATTTAAAGGGAGTACAATCTCATAATTCACCATAGCCAGGCAAAATCAAGAGGGGTGGTGGTGGGAAACAGTCAGAACCGTGAACAACCTCAGGAAGATAAAGGCAGGTTACCCAGACCCTTGATGCAACTTAATGTGGAGAATTGAGGGGCAACGCATTGTGGAAGGAATAATAAAGAATGGGAGCATAGCCTCAATGGAACAACGTGGAAGGGCTTGAATTAATTCCAGAAGGTATGAGGCCAGGTAGAAAAGCCTTTCAAAACAGTAACATTTTGGGTATCCTATTTCGGGGGCCAAAGAGCAAGAATAAAGAGTATTGATAAATCTATACAATGCTTTGGTTAAGCCACATTTAGTATATAATATAAGGACATTAAATAGGCAGGACACCAGCATTAGAAATAAAAAGTTATAAAAATTGAAGTTCTATTTTGAATGTTTCCGCCCTGAGAATTCTTTAAGATTCAGAGGGAGGTAAAAATTTTTTTAGCTCATTTATTGATTGACCAAGTGACAACCCTGCAGGTGAGAATTTACACAAGAGGCAATTGCAGAGAACTGGGCAGAATAGTGAATGTAGGGTCTCTCTCATATGGAATAAGTACCTGCTGTAGAAATCTCAACCTATATACAGACAGAAAACAAGCTATTTAGAATATATGAATAGCCTCAGGACAAAGCAATTACCCACAGGTATAATCATCAGTGAAGAGAGCAACGATGCTCTGCAGAATTGAACAGCAACAAGAGATTTGATTCATCAAACCGACAGGAAGTATTAAAGGGGCAGATCTACAAGTAATTGCGCAATATTTTTCTCATTTGGCTTACAAACAGCACTACAATTTAAATCTGCTTTAAACACATCATCTGCAACATCATTTTGACAAAATTATGAATATTAGAATATTTACAGCACAGAAACAGACCAGGCTGTACAACAGGCCCACGGTGGTGTTTATACTCCACAGGATCCTGCTCTCACCCTTCCTCATCTAACCTCATCTATATCCTTTTCTTTCTTTCTCCCTCATGTTCATCTAGCTTCACCTCAAACACACCTCCGTGAGTCACCTCAACCACTCCATGTGTGAGCAAGTTCCACATTCTAAACCTGTCTAGATTCGCTTGCTGTTGCTTTGCGTCCAGCTCACTTACTTTCCACCTCACTTTGCATCATCAGCAATCTTGGATATATTTCACTCAACCCCTCATCTGAGTCACTGATTATAGATTGTAACTAGCTGAGGGCCAAGCACCGATATATGCAATAGCCTGCCAACTCAAAATTGACCCCTTTATTCCTATCCTGTTTTCTGTCCATTATCTAATCCTCAATTCCATTAAGCCCTGGGCTTGATAATCATTTAATATTCAAAAAAAAAGGTTTAGGCTGGAAAAACTCAATGATAGCCTTCTTCCAAAGTCTGAGCCATATTCTCTCACCTTCCCTGTAGGAGAACATGGTATCTTCAGCCACAATGAGGCCAACCTGGAGTACTTATTCCTTTATGTCTGTTGTCACTGATTGATAGAAATGATGGACTAGCCAGGTATTAACAAATTCCTCAGCTCCCTAGAGACAGCAACATAATATGGTGGGCACGTTAAGGTGTTTGGATAACCTTGAGACTATAATTGCATAGTTACATGGTCTACCAGGGCTCCCCAGCTCTAAACAATGGTGGTTGGGATGATACAAAAGGTCTCAATGCCTCCTTGTTAACAAGTATGAACAGAAGGAAATACGAGTTCATTTTTCTGAGTGTTCAGGCATCAAAATTTCGAAAACAAACTAAACCACTGGCAAACTCCCACCAGGGCTGAAGAGTGGCAGTGTTAGAAATCTCGCACATACCAGTCACTGAATAAAATGGTGAATGAGGCAAAGCATTGTTGATGCAGAATTTATTTCCACAATATTTTCGGTTGCAGATATTTAAGGCAACAACACCCATAGGTGCCACTATCAGGAAACTATTGGGAGAGAGGCAGGAGCAATGTGAAGCTAATCAACAGCTTCCTGAAAACGACTGGAAATGCTCAGCATATCTGGCAGCATCTTCCAGAAACCAAAGAAAGAACTCATCCTAACTGGACAGGCTCAGAAACGTGGAAAGCTTTGTGCATTTAACAGTACTTTTCTTTTACAATTCGACTACCCTGATATCCCCAGGGTAATTTCCCAGAATCTTCTCGAGGGCCATTAGGGATTGGTAACACATCCTGGCCCAGCCAGTGATGCCCACATCCCATAAATGATTTTAAAAATCTACTTTTGCTACGATGGCCAATTTCCCCTAAACACCGGGATCTTCCCAGTGAGAGGGAGAAGCAGCAAAACTGGGAGACTGGAAACCAGACAGAGTGGGCAGGGGAGGGACCCCAGACCCCGGGCAGGGCAGGGACCCCAGACCCCGGGCAGGGCAGGGACCCCAGACCCCGGGCAGGGCAGGGACCCCAGACCCCGGGCAGGGCAGGGACCCCAGACCCCGGGCAGGGCAGGGACCCCAGACCCCGGGCAGGACAGGGACCCCAGACCCCAGACCCCGGGCAGGGGAGGGACCCCAGACCCCAGACCCCGGGCAGGGGAGGGACCCCAGACCCCGGGCAGGGCAGGGACCCCAGACCCCGGGCCGGGCAGGGACCCCAGACCCCAGACCCCGGGCAGGGACCCCAGACCCCAGACCCCGGGCAGGGCAGGGACCCCAGACCCCAGGCAGGGCAGGGACCCCAGACCCCGGGCAGGACAGGGACCCCAGACCCCAGACCCCAGACCCCGGGCAGGGCAGGGACCCCAGACCCCAGACCCCGGGCAGGGCAGGGACCCCAGACCCCAGACCCCGGGCAGGGCAGGGACCCCAGACCCCGGGCAGGGACCCCAGACCCCAGACCCCGGGCAGGACCGGGACCCCAGACCCCAGACCCCGGGCAGGGACCCCAGACCCCAGACCCCGGGCAGGACCGGGACCCCAGACCCCAGACCCCAGACCCCGGGCAGGGACCCCAGACCCCAGACCCCGGGCAGGGGAGGGACCCCAGACCCCAGACCCCAGACCCCGGGCAGGACAGGGACCCCAGACCCCAGACCCCGGGCAGGGCAGGGACCCCAGACCCCAGACCCCGGGCAGGGCAGGGACCCCAGACCCCAGACCCCGGGCAGGACCGGGACCCCAGACCCCAGACCCCAGACCCCGGGCAGGACCGGGACCCCAGACCCCAGACCCCGGGCAGGGACCCCAGACCCCAGACCCCGGGCAGGGGAGGGACCCCAGACCCCAGACCCCAGACCCCGGGCAGGACAGGGACCCCAGACCCCAGACCCCGGGCAGGACAGGGACCCCAGACCCCGGGCAGGGCAGGGACCCCAGACCCCAGACCCCGGGCAGGACAGGGACCCCAGACCCCGGGCCGGGCAGGGACCCCAGACCCCAGACCCCGGGCAGGGACCCCAGACCCCAGACCCCGGGCAGGGCAGGGACCCCAGACCCCGGGCAGGGCAGGGACCCCAGACCCCGGGCAGGACAGGGACCCCAGACCCCAGACCCCAGACCCCGGGCAGGACAGGGACCCCAGACCCCAGACCCCGGGCAGGGCAGGGACCCCAGACCCCAGACCCCGGGCAGGGCAGGGACCCCAGACCCCGGGCAGGGACCCCAGACCCCAGACCCCGGGCAGGACAGGGACCCCAGACCCCGGGCAGGGCAGGGACCCCAGACCCCAGACCCCAGACCCCGGGCAGGACAGGGACCCCAGACCCCAGACCCCAGACCCCAGACCCCGGGCAGGACAGGGACCCCAGACCCCAGACCCCGGGCAGGGCAGGGACCCCAGACCCCAGACCCCAGACCCCGGGCAGGACAGGGACCCCAGACCCCAGACCCCGGGCAGGACAGGGACCCCAGACCCCAGACCCCGGGCAGGGCAGGGACCCCAGACCCCAGACCCCAGACCCCGGGCAGGACAGGGACCCCAGACCCCAGACCCCAGACCCCGGGCAGGACAGGGACCCCAGACCCCGGGCAGGGGAGGGACCCCAGACCCCAGACCCCAGACCCCGGGCAGGGCAGGGACCCCAGACCCCGGGCAGGGCAGGGACCCCAGACCCCAGACCCCGGGCAGGGCAGGGACCCCAGACCCCAGACCCCGGGCAGGGCAGGGACCCCAGACCCCAGACCCCGGGCAGGGCAGGGACCCCAGACCCCAGACCCCGGGCAGGGCAGGGACCCCAGACCCCAGACCCCGGGCAGGGACCCCAGACCCCAGACCCCGGGCCCGGTGACCTTGATGTTCGGCATCCAGCAAAGAGGCTCCGGGACTCCGCTTCCCTCAAGCCCGGGCCCGGCAAGGTCACCGCGGCCCCCCGCCGGCCCCGAGCCCTGGGCCTCACACTCCCCGCTCCCCCCGCCCCGGCCCCGGTACTCACGCTGCTCCCTCCCCGGATCAGGTTGCCCAGGAGCCGCAGCATCTTGGTCATTCCCACAGAAACCATGTGACTGGCCGACGGACAGCGGCTCCGGAGTGAGGGGGAGGCGGGTGGCCGACTGGCAGCGGCTCCGGAGTGAGGGGGAGGCGGGTGGCCGACTGACAGCGGCTCCGGAGTGGGGTGGGGGGGGGGGGGGGGGGGGGGGGGGTGGGGGCGGCGGAGGCAGGTGGCCGACTGACAGCGGCTCCGGAGTGAGGGGGAGGCGGGTGGCCAACCGACAGCGGCTCCGGAGTGAAGGAAAGTGGGTGGCCGACCAGTAGCCACTTCGGAGTGAGGGGAAGGCGGATGATCAACCGAATGATGTAACTGAGTGAGTGCGAGGAGGATGCCCTTCCAGCAGCTGCTGTGGAGTGACAGACCTCCAAACGCTATAATGGCAGAGTGACGGCTACACCAAAGTGAGAACCATAGCTCACATTGTGAGGGGAAATTCCTGTAGTTGTTATTTCTGGCGAAATTAGTGGAGAGTTTTAAAAGAACAGGTTTACTAATGTGCTTGAAATTATCTAACTATGCTCCTTGTGTGGCAGATAACCCTGCCACTCTTCACTGGAGGACCATCTTAACTGCAACAGCACAACATTTTAGTTGCAATTTCATTCAAGCATTTCTTGCCATTCATAGAGCTGAGCAGGTTTACAAATATTCATTTCGGTTTAAAATTGCAACCTATCTTGATGAGGGAGACTGTGTACAATATGTTTAAAATAGTCTATCTTACTTTTGTCAATCAGTTGCCAATAATTGTCATTTAATTAATGATTTGTTAATTTTGTACTGTTTTTGGATTTTTCTTGCCCTCTCTTATATCCTCATTAATCAATAAAATCAATAAAGGAATCCCAAATGCTGGCAAAACGTCAAACATTGGCCTCCTATTGAAAGCTTTAGAGAAACTAGTTTGGGTGAACTTTTTAATTTGCAGTATCACACTGCAGTGGCATTTGAAAGTAACATATTACGTAATATTAACCCGATAATAGTTAACATTAACCCAAAACTGTCTTCCCAGAAAATAACACAAGTGCCAGGAGTTTCCTAAGTGGCTGTGGTGGAACCTACCACAGGGGTTGTGGTGGCCCAGCCAAAAGTCCATTGACTTTCAGCGGGCTCGGGCAATTCCAGTGGCGGGCAGGACTGGAAAAACTTGCCAACGTGTTGTAACAACACTGCAAGTCCGCCTGAACACAGCAGCAATGCTCACTGCAAGGAAAATACTTCACTGGTCTTCAAACACATGCGAGATGATGTTAAACCATGCATGCATGCCAGGTGTCAGTATGAAAAGAACGCAGACTGGGTGACCGCTTTGCGGAACACCTTCGGTCTGTCCACAAGCGTGACCCAGACCTCCCTGTCGCTTGCCATTTCAACACTCCACCCTGCTTTCTTGCCCACATGTCCGTCCTTGACCTGCTGCAATGTTCCAGTGAAGCTCAACGCAAACTGGAGGAAAAGCACCTCATCTTCCGACTAGGCACTTTACAGCCTTCCGGACTGAATATTGAGTTCAACAATTTTAGATCATGAACTCTCTCCTCCATCCCCACCCCCTTTCCGATCCCCCTTTTTCCAATAATTTATAATTTTTTTAACAAATACTTTTTTCTTTTCCCACCTATTTTTAAATTTATTTCGATCTATTGTTTCATCTCCACCTTTTAGCCCATTTTGATCCCTTCCCCCCACCCCACTCCCACTAGGGCCATCTGCCACTAGCTTGCTTCCCTTAATGTCCCCATTAGCACATGCTTTAGATAATATCACCACCGTCAACACCCCTTTGTCCTTTTGTCTATGACATCTTTGGCAATCTCTTCTTGGCCTCCACCTATCACTGGCCCCCTATCCAGCTCTAGCTGTCCCACCCCCCCTTAAACCAGCTTATATTTCATCTCATTTCTATATTTCCTTAGTTCTGATGACGGGTCATACGGACTCGAAACATCAACTGTGTTCCTCTCCACAGATGCTGTCAGACCTGCTGAGTTTTTCCAGGTATTTTTGTTTCTGAAAAAAAAACGCATGTACTGTTGCAAAGAAAAAAAACATTTGAAATACTTTCCACTAAACCTCTCCATTTAGCTGCCTGTCTGCTTTTTTAAGAACAAAAGAGTTACCGCACGTAAGTGTAATGTTTCATATCTTTGTCCCACCTGACATTATTATATATTTTTCTAATTTCATTTTTTTGTATTTTAATAATTAGGTCATGGGCCTGTTGATCCCACCTTTATCCATCTCGTCTCCGAGACAGTTAGAACGATAGACGCAGGACAGGATTCGCTGCCCCCCGCTCACTGCCGGGATCATCTGGTCCCCCCGAAAGTCAATGGACATTTCTCAGATGGGGCTGGAAAATCCCGGCCGCACTATTGAGCCAACAGTATTGCTCTTAGCTCCCTCCTGCCTCTGGTTGTAGGAATCAACTGCAGCAATTGGTTCAGAGTTAAAAAATGACAGAAGTGACAGCCTTTACAAAAGAGTCAGCACTATTTCACTTAGAAGTTACTTGAATAAAGGACCTTTGCCAAGATTTTGTTGTAACCACGTTACACCAACAGCCTGCATTTATATGGTGCCTCTGAGGTAGTAAAGCACCTCAGGATTCTTTGCAGGGCTTTAATAAAGCCAAATTTGAAACAGAGCCACAAAAAAACAATAACACAGGAAACCAAAAGCTTGGCCAAAAGAGGCAAGATTCAAGAAGTGTCTTAAAAGAGGAGAGGCAGAGAAGCAAAGAGGTTTAATGATTAAAATTAAAATATTTATTTTCATAGTTCAGGCACTTAGTTGGTGGACCAATGACCAGTGAATATTATGCTTGTGTCTGTGGTCCACAGCTGGTTTTCAGTCATATTAGACAATGCATCATGATAATGACAGTGTACGAGGAATGGTGATGTAATAAGGAAATCAGGGACTGCACGCACCTGGTCAGTTATCTTTATCCAAAGACTTTGAAATGCTGGAGGATCAGTATATCCCCAAGAATGAAAGACCTATCGATGGGTCATTTGAAACTGTCATTTCTCACATTTCACACTGTGTGCTGTTCTGTCTTTTTTTAAAAAAAATTACCTGAAAAGCTGGCAAAAGGTGACCATCAGCCTCCCCAAAAAACTGAAATCTCAATAACAACCTGAGAAACAAAATAGTCCACACTTTGAACTTGGCAACTGATGTGCCTTATCTCCAATATAGTATCACTACTGTCTGATGTTATGTCAAAATTACCCAATAGTTGAATGAGAAATTTCTGAAGACTGGAGATTTATTGTCCCTGGGGCTCTGCAGAAAATGTTGATGTAATTCTTTTGTTTACATTGATGTAACTTCCAGGGCTCCTGGAGTCGTGATTGTGCTGGAGTTTCCAGGAATTAATCTTTAATTATCCAGGGCACTTCCACAAACGATCTGGGAGAAAAATCATGTACAAATGTTTTTTTAATTGTTTGTAATATTTTCATTTTCTTTGAACACGTTCACTCATTATTGATGAGAATATTGGATGTGGGATGGTAAGGCTGCTTGACTGACAGTCAGGCATCAGTCAGTCATTAAGAGCCTGTTTGTTTTCTGATTGATGTGGTAAGGCATTGTGCTGCGAAGATGGACATAGAAAGTGACCGGTGGCACAAGTGTGGAGACAGGAGGTCGTGGGTTGAAACTTGCGCTAACACTGGGAAATCAGCATTCCCCAGACACAAGGCAGCCTTTGAGCTGTCAGAGAGCTCTCCTGCATCTGGGCCAGAGGAGCCACAGGGTTCTCAGTGCAGGCTCAAGACTGGAGTGGACCCGTCACATTTTGAAATTTTTGATCATTTTATTTTTCTTTACTGAACGATTTTGGAATTGAGTTACGTTTAATGTTTGTGCTTTAACACAAAGTGAATGCACACAGGTTTTGAAACAAAGTGTTGTCAGGCTATAGGCCTAAATAGCCAAGTGGTTATGGTACTGGGCTTGCAACCCCAAGATGCAGAGTTCAAATCTCACAATGGCAAACTATGAAACAATGTAACTTTATCTGAATAGGAACAGATGGAAACGTGATTGTACTCGAAAGAGTTACAGGCATTGACTATTTGCATGATAGTTACATGTATCATTTTGAGAGATGTCACAAATCAGTCCATTTCCAACAGATACAAGAAGGATCTATTGACTCCTCTTAGGTCCAGTAGCCAAGGTGACCAGAAACATTTCTCACCTTGTAGGTGGCCAGCAAATAATCCTCCCTCTTGTGGGTATTTTATAGGCTGCCTGCAGAGAATATATTCCAAGGAGTTGGGGCAATCAGTTTGGGTGATGGATGTGCTGGGAAATCCCTGCTTCTGCCACTCCATTTCTTCGGATTCCAATAAAAAGAGTGATTTGCGGGTTCTGTGAGAATTGCTAAATTTCTTCAGTTGCAAGGGGTGATGGACTGGACTCACTGGACCCTTCAGATCCCCGTAGAAGGTCTCTACCAACAGGAAATGATTCCTTTCTTAACTGTCTAAATTATCTGTGACCACTGGCAACAGGGTTTAAAAATATATATTCACAGGACATGGGTATCGCTGCCTAGAGCAGCACTTCAGCATTTATACCACCCCTCCCTAAACATAACAGGGAGAAGTTAAAAATCCACCACTAATCTGGAACCAAATAGAGGCCAAAAGACAATTGAGGCATAGACCGGAATTTTCCAGCCTACCTGCTAAGAGTTCCCTGTGGCGGGGCCAGTGAGACATTGAAATCTCCATTCACATCAGCAGGATCTTCTGATCCCACCAGCATGAGGGGCTGGAAAAGTCTGGCTTTGGAGACATTTATGGCAAAGAAGGAGGCCACTTGGCCCATCAAGGCTGTGTCTGCTCCCAGTAGAGTAATCCAGACAGTCCCATTCCCCCATTCTATCCCCGTAGCCCTGCAAACTTATTTCCTTTAAATGCCCATCCAACCTCCTTTTGAAATCATTGATCATCTCCCCTTCCACCATCCTCATAGACATTGAGTCATTCCCACTCACTGCATAAGAAAGTACTTCCTCACATTCCCTCTCATCTCTTGGTCTAAGCCTTAAATCTGTGTCCCCAGTCCTTGTACCATCAGCTGATGAGAACAGTTTTTCCTTGCCTACCTTATCCAAACCTGTCATAATTTTGTACATCTCTATCAAATCTGCCCTCAATCTCCTTTGGTCCAAGGAGAACAACCCCAGCTCATCCAACCTAACCTTATGGCAAAAACCCTCTATGCCTAGAATCATTTTGTTAAATCTGATAAAAAATCTCCTCTACACCTTCTCAAGGACCCTCACATACTTGCAAAAACATGGTGACCAGAACTGTATGCAGCTGTGGCCTAACCAGAACTTTTTAAAGGTTCAGTATAATTTCCCTGCTTTTGTACTCAATGCTGCTATTTCTGAATCCCAAAACTGTCATCCCAATATTAAGCTTTAACCACTCTCTCAATATGTCCTGCCACTTTCAAAGACCTATGCCCATGCATTCCTAAGTCCGTCTGTCCCTGCAGAAGCTTTAAAATTGTGCCATTAAGTCTGTATAACTACCCCCCCACACTATCCTTTCTGCCAAAATGCATCACTTCACATTTCTCTCTACAAAATTCCATTTTCCACTTGTTGCCCATTCTGCAAGGTTCTGTCCTGTTGCAATAGATTTGTATCATCCTCACTGTTTGCCACATCTCAAGTTTGGTACATCGGCAAATTTTAAAATTTTATTCTCTATTCCAATATCCAAGTCCTTTAAACCTATCAGAAAGCAGTGGTCCTAGCATTGACCCTTGGGGAATACCACTGTCTACCTTTTGCCATCTGAAAAATAACCACTTGCCATGGCTTGCTGGTTTCTGTCTTAGACCATCTTTAAAAATCAAGTTGACACTGATCCTCCTTTACCATGTGCCTCAGCCTTTTGTGTATCTTATCAAACGCTTTCTTAAAATCCACATTGACAACATCCATTGCGTTCTTTTCATCAAACCTCTCCAATACATCATCAAAAAATTCAATTAGGTTAGTCAAGCATGATCCACTTTTTACTAATCCATGCTGACTCTCCTTGCCAAGCCTGTCCTCAGCGCATTCTGCTCTACTGATGAGATCTGGACAACGTATGATAGGCAGGAGAAAGGGCTAAACAATTTCACTTTCACTGTCTCAGACGTACTCTTGGTATCTCTTGGAAAGACAAGGTCACCAACTCAGAGGTTTAGAGCATGCTAATTTCATTCGCTTACGTTCATTGCTAAGCTAATGATGTCTGGACTGACTTGGCCATAATCACTTTTGGATGATGGCTGTATTCCCAAAGGCCTTGTGTAATGGTGAACTGGCCATTGGGTCATGACCTCCTGGGCACCTAGACCTCTGCTTCAGGGATGCTGCAAGTGAGATGTGCAAATGGCTGTCGTTGACATTGACAACTGGGAGACAGTTCCCAATGGCTGTGGCCTCTGGAGGTTGACTGGAAGGACATTTGAGGAGGCAGGGAGAAATGGAAAGCTCAGGTGGCCAAGAGAAAATAGAGACCAGCGAATTGTGAACCTTCTCAGCCCCCTGTCTTCCTCTACTGTAAATGTAGCAGAGACTGCCATGCCAGAGTGGGGCACCAGAGCCACACCAGATGATGTTTAACATTGAGTTGACCACCATGGCGCAAACCATCATCTCACAAGATGGAAAACTGCCAGCAGAAGATCCTTAATTAACTTAAACCTCTCCAAGTGCCTGTAATTTTTTCCCCCCGATTATTGTTTCTAAAACCTTTCCCACCACTGAAGTTCTGGCTAGCCTGTAGTTACCAGGAATGTCCTTGCACTCTTTCTTGAATTAGGTGTCATATTTGCCATTCTCCAATCCTCTGGCACCTCCTCTGTATCTAGGGAAGACTGGAATATTAAGGCAAACCCTTCTGCTATCTCCACTTTCACTTCCTTGAGCAATTTGGGATGTAAGCCCAGGCAGCCAGGCGATTTGTGTAATTTGATCATAGCCACAGCCTCTCCAGTACCTGGTGTCTCTCAATTTTCACCACATTCATTACCATCTTCACTCCCACGGATATTTTGTCAGCATCTTCATCCTTAGTAAACACCAATACAAAGTACTCATTAAGCATTCTAGCCCTTCCCTATATCTCCAAGTATGTATGACCCTATTGTCACACTCCACCTCTTAGACCCGCTTACTATTTACATGATGGTAGAAGATTTTAAGTTTCCCTATCACTGGCCTTCTATCCAGCTTCACCTGCTCCACCCACCTTAAACAGTATAAATTTCATCACATTTCTACTTCTCTTCAGCTCTGAAGAAGGGTCATCCAGACTCAAAACGTTAACTCTGTTTTTTCCTCCACAGATGCTGTCAGACCTATTGAGTTTTTCCAACATTTTCTGTTTTTCTTTCAGATTCCCAACATCTGCAGTATTTTGCTTTTATCTTAGTGTATCTGAAGCATCTTCTCTTTAAAGATACCCATTGTTCTAATTGTTCTATTACAATTTACTCTGTCTATCTTTTGTTCTATTTCACTCTGGCTAGATCCCATCTCATCCCATTCAAATTAATCCTCTTAAAATTTAGACATTCCACTTTAGATTGTCCTTGCTCTTCTCCATTACTGGCATGAACATTATAATCGCTCTTACCCGAGTCAGGTACTTGATCCACCTGGTCCACCCCATTCCCCAGCACCATACCCAGCAATGCCTCTTTCCGAGTTGGACAGAGGAAAAACTGGTCAAGGGAGTTCTCCTAGGGGCAGAATTCTCTCATCGGTGTGGGCAGGGAGGGGGGGTGCTTCACGCTGACACGCGCGGTGACATCACGGCACACCATCGCGATATTTCGGTGGGCGGGCGCGCAATGATCTCCGAAGCATGCCATTAATCAACGGGCCATTTAAGGCCCTTGAGCCTGTAATTGACGCTGATCTTCAGGTTGTCACATGGGTGCAACGGGCAGACGGGTAGGACACATCTTTATAAACCTCATCCACGGGTGGGATAAGAAGGGTAAGTGAGGTCGCAAGTGTTCTTTAGCAGACATTTAATGTTTAAACACTGCTACTTGCCTGTATCAGCAGGAATACTTCAAAACTCTTTACAGCTGCTTGGACAGGAGTAACAGGCTTCTGGTAAGGACTCTGGGGCCCTTTCTGGTTTCAGGGAGCCTTCCCTTACCCTGGGAATGTGCTCTCCAGTGGAGGCACCTCCTCTGAGGAGGAAGGGAGGGCCAGGAGGTGGAAGAGGCCAGGAGTCCATATTCAGCCTCCAGAGGAGCCACCTTTGGGAGGACAGGCGCAGGCACAAGGGGCCCAGGGCCAGCAGGTAGTCCAAGGCAGAAGGGTCTGCAGAAGACACCACTATCCTGCTGCCAGGGTGTACAGGCGGCAAAGCAGCTACCTCAATATGTCTGAACTGCAGTGCCGAAGGAGGCTGGTCTCTTAAGGGAGACAGTGACCTCCATTTGTCAGATGATAAGCCCCTGAGATCTGCGCCAACTGTATGGGTGGACACTCCATGCCAGTGGCACTGAAGGTCACAGCTGCCTTCAACTTCTATGCCTCCGGCTCTTTCCAGGAGTCAGTGGGTGATCTTTGCGGTGTCTCCCAATCAGCTGTCCACACTTGTGTCAAGCAGATGACAGACGCTGGGACGAGGACAGTCGGACCCAGTGAGCCAGAGGTTTCGCGGCCATTGCTGGCTTCCCCCGTGTCCAGGGTGCTATAGACTGTACACATGTGGCCATCAAGGCACCAGCAGGTGAGCCCGGTGCCTTCGTCAACAGGAAGGGCTTCCACTCCATGAACGTGCAGATAGTGTGTGACCACAGGATGCTGATTCTACAAGTCTGTGCAAGGTACCCAGGCAGCTCCCACGACGCCTACATCCTCAGACACTCCCAGGTGCCGGGGCTCTTCAGTGCTCCAGCCCGGCTGGATGGATGGCTGCTGGGTGACAAGGGCTATCCCCTCAGAAGGTGGCTCATGACGCTTCTCCACCATCCAAGAACAGAAGCTGAGCAGCGGTACAATAGGAGCCAGGTCGCCACAAGGGCTGTGGTGGAGAGAACCATAGATCTTCTCAAGATGCGCTTCTGATGCCTGGACCGCTCAGGGGGACGCACTGCAATACCCCCCAGATCGTGTGTCACTGATAGTGGTTGCATGCTGCACTCTCCACAATCTGGTGATGGAAAGGGGGGACACAGTGGAGGAAGGAGATATGCAGATACAAATGCTGCAGCTGCAGACGATGAGTCCAATAGTAAGTCCAAGGATGAGCACGGTCAGGAGAATGCTGAGCGATAGACATTGAACTGGGCATACTCCAGGGAGGCAGGGATACCTGGGAGGCTTTAATCGAATGAGCCTTCAGCTAGCCCACCACAGATGGATCTCTAAAACACACCAGGGCTGCAGACTCCACACTCGATACCTGAGTGCAACATCTGCCTGGTTAGGAATATTAACTATGTGCCTTGCCAATAAAGCTCAATGACAAACTCATAACATCATGGGTTCCTGTCCACCTGCAGGAGTAAGGAATCACCCTGAGCCATGTTCACATATGAAGCATTTAATGAATTCACAAAATAAAACAGAAAACAAACTTAATTCAAAGGTGTTCAGCATCACACCAACTTGTCATCAAGTAATACCGGGGCAACATAAAACCACCAGTGAGAAGCCGGTGGTGTGCCTTTACATTTCCAGTTGCTACGTCTAGGTGTTCCCCCCTCGCTGGCACTGGCATACGAGACAGTCTACTCGCCTAGATGTAAAAACAAAAAAACTGCGGATGCTGGAAATCCAAAACAAAAACAGAATTACCTGGAAAAACTCAGCAGGTCTGGCAAAGACCTGCTGAGTTTTTCCAGGTAATTCTGTTTTTGTTTTACTCACCTAGATGTCCTGTTGGCCTCGATGACCTTGGCGGTCGTCCTTTGGCCCGTGGAGTCTGTGCTGGTCCCGCCTGGGAGGGAGCTGCCAGTTCCACAGCTGGCACCTCCCCGGTCGTCGCAGCCTCACCAGATGATACAGTCACTGGCAGAGGGGCGGAGGAGCTGCTGCCCTCATCCGGAGCGCCCTGAGAGGTGCCCACAGAGACAACAGGCAGCTGCTGCACCGACATGAGGTTGACTAGGACCTCCCTGCTCATCACTGATTGATGGGCACCCAACTGGGATAGTTGGTGCCCGAACCATCTCCGACACTGGCACTGACCAACTGAGGTCAATGCCGCTCTGAGGGCTTGCAGGGCTGACCACAACCCCAGGAGGCCCCGATTGTTCTCCTGCAGGAGCCTCTCCATGAGAGTCGCCACCCTCTCTATGGAGGAGGCAGTGCCCTCAGCCATGAGGGTCATTGCAATGCTCACGCTCCACATGGACTCCTCAACACAGAAACCATGCCACACATTCCCTCATGTATCTCTGCCAGCTCCTCCCGCACACCCTGTTGGACTTCCAGCATCTGCTGCCTCAGGGCCGACTCCAGAGGCCCATCATCAGCCACCGACTGAGCATGTTCCTGGTCCCCTGTAGTCCTCCGACTGCCAGCGCCCTGGACACTCTCTGTCTCCGCCTGCACCTCAAGCGAGTGTGAAGTGCCCTCACCGCTGTGCACTGAGATACTAGTCAGTGATCTTATTCTCACCGAGATGCTGGTATCTGCGCTGGTGCCTGCCTGGCTGAGAGGATGTGACGCTGGTGCTTCTAATTGTTCTGGGCCCTTAGGTGTTAGAGGTGGCCCCTCTGCCTTCTCCTCCTGGCCCTGCTCCAGTGACGCTGAAAGGAAGTAAAAGGACATTTGATTAGTTCAAGTGGAGTCAATGTCAATGTGCATGCCGCTCCCCCGGATCAGTATGCGCTCATCCTTCCATAATCAATGGTCAGCCCATGTTGGAAGCTTAAATCACTGAACATTCACCAGTGGGATGGCTACTGGGACACACATGGTGACTTCAGTGCACGGCACTCTTACCTCCCCCAGGCACCCCAACCTTGCCACCAGTGGACTTGGGTGCTTGGCACCTCTCCAGCTCCATCGCCTCCTGCTCATATCTGGGGATTAAGGCCAACTGGGCCTGGCCTCCGCCAGTCTGTGTCTGCTCTGTTGCATTGTGTGGGGTCTTTTCCTGAAAAGGAGAGAGGAGCATTGATTAGTCCACTCCGCACCTGGATTCCCATCGCATCCCTGCCACTCCCACCTTAGTGGGACATTGCAGGGCTCCAGTGAATCGTCACCCCACAGCTGCCGCACGCTCACAGCAAGAAGCCAGGACTGAGCCCCCACCCTCTCAACCCCCACCACATGCTGCCTCCATCACATTTGCCACCCACATGGCTTCACCTTCCAAAGCAAGGACACACAGGCACGTGGAATGCCAAGGACCCCGCCACCTGGAGGTTCCCCTCCCAGCATGTCATCACCCTGACTTTGACATGTTTTGCAGTTCCAGCGCTGCCTAGATCCTTGAGGTAGCCCCCAAAACAGTGTCAGTCTAACACGTGCTGCGGGTGTAGAACCCAGCTCACCACTACCCTCTCAGGGTGAACTAGGCATGGACAATACCTGCTGGCCCACCCAGCGAGGGACATATACCATCAATGATTCAATGCAGTCACTACACTGGGGGGGGGGTGGGACGCACTGGGGGGAAAGCCTACCTGCTGGGTTAAGTGACTCATACTAACACGGTACTCACCCTTCCCGAGCACAAGAGGTCATTGAAACTCTTGTGGCACTGGATCCAGGTGCGTTATGGGAACTCACGTTCTCCGCCAACTCCTCCCGGGCAGGGGTGGTCATGTGGGGGGGGGGCCTCCTCCTCCCATCCCTGGGAACGAGAACCTCCAGACTGGCTGCCACCTCCTCCAGGAGGGCAGCTAGGCACTCGTTGGAAAGGCGAGGGGCACAGTGCCCCCCTCTGCCCTACCCTCCTGCCTGGCCTGCTCACCAGCAGCGCTCTGAGGAGCCCTCCTGCTCGCCATGACTCATAGCCTTTGTGAGGCTGCAGGAACGCTATTTAAACAGGCAGCCGGGTCGCCAATTGGACCTGGTGGTCTTTGCAGTCCCACCCCCGCCCGCCCATTCTTGCTGTCCTTGGGAGCCGGGTTTCAGGCTGGGCTGGGGTTAATTGACCCGCCCACGTAAAATGGCAGCATGGAGCCAATCGCGGGCAGCAATCGGCCCATACCCGCTCTCAAATGGCCTGCCCGATGGGGAGAAAATTCTCCCCTATACACATTTCTCAACTGCTATTTGGGTAATTAAAGTCCTCTGATATCAATGATGGTGGTGTAGTGGTAAAGTCACTGGACTGGTAATCCAGAGGCCAGTCTGATGCTCTGGGAGTATAGGTTCAAATCTCATAGCAGTTGATAGAACTTAAATCCAATTAATCAATATGGAATATAAAGCTAATCTCAGCAATGAAACCTGCATTGATTGTTGTTACAAACCCACCTGGTTCAGTAATGCCCTTTATGGAAGGAAAGCTGCTAGCCTACATGTGACTCCAGACCCTCAACAATGTGTGTGACTCTTCACTGCCCTCTGAAATGGCCTGGCAAGCCATTCAATTCAAGGGCAACAAATGTTGGCCTTGCCAGCAATGCCCACATCCCATGAAAATTACTTCTTAAAAATGCTTTGATTTGCCCCACCTCTCTCTTTATTTGGAGGCCTTTAGAATACCTCAGTAGTGCGATCTTACTCTTTTCGCTTCTCATCTCTAACCAAATGGATTTCACCCTTGCCCCCCACCCCACCTCCAAAGGACAAGCTCCGCCTTTCAACACTGCCACCCCACCACCCTTTGTTCCTTAATATAACCTGGTGTTGGGGAAAGTAAGGAAACATTTCCTGCTGATCAGGAACAGTTACATATGCCCACTCAACACCCACTCCATCTGCTCATGTGTGCGCAGTTTCTTCCAATGCTGACCTCGTTGTTGTGTGTCTGTTGTCCACCTCCGCTCTCCTGAGGCATTACCATCCCGTTTGCCATCCACTTGCTGCCGCCTTCTCTCCCACCCTCCCTTTCCCGACCCCTCACTACCCCATTCACCAAGCCTCTCCTCCCCTGTTGCTCCGCTCACCTGCCCCGCAGAAGGCTCTCGAGAGAGGTGGTGAGGGCTTGAGAGAGAGCTGCAAGTTGGGTTGCTTTGGGGCGGGGGTGGGGTTGGTGGTTGCGGTAAGTGGGGTGGCGAGGGTTTAAGAGGGGTGGAGAGTGGGTACAGTGAGCGGGTGAACGGGGCGGCAAGGCCTCAGGAGAGGGACGCGAGTGCTCAGGAGGGACCGTCGAGTGGAACGGAGCGCAGAGCATTCAGGAAAGGGGCAGTGATCGGGATGGCAAGGCAGGGCGCTGTGTGGCATGAAGAGGGCTTGGGAAGGGATGGAAAGCAGAGGGCACAAAGCTCAGGAGAGGGGTGGCGGGTAGGGTGCACAGGACCTGGGAGGGGGTGGCAAAGACATGGGAGAGGAGTGGAGAGCGGGGTGGCGAGGGGGCGGTGAGATGGGGCTTGGGAGTGGGGAAGCGAGGGCTTGTGGGAGGGAAAGCGAGGGCATGGGGAGGGGTAGCGAGGGGTTGGGGGGCTTGGGGGAGGGCAGCAACGGATAGGGGGTCAGTGAGTGCTAGCCGGGGTGGTGGGGGGGCGGTGGTGGTGCAGTGAGGGCTCAGGGGACAAAGCTATGAGGGTTTGGGGAGGGTTGGTGAATAGGTGGCAGACAACCAATGCACAACAATGATATTAGTGGTGGGAGAAGCTGCACTGCCAGACACAGTGGGTACTGAGTGGGCATATGCACCTGTCCCTGTTCAGTGGCAGCAAACACATCCTTTTGTGTACTCCAATTAGGTTCTGTGCTACAGTGTACATTCAAGAAGTACCAGCAGAGGGACATAAAGAGCTAAGCTGTCCTTTGGAAGGTGGGAGCTGTTTAAAAAAAGGGACGTGGGGGGGTTTTTGCATTTTTACACTGTTGCAATAACACATGGAAAGTATATAATATCATGATTCGAGTTTTAAATTTAGTTCGAGCAGTTATCAGCGGAATTTGAAGACGCTGTTGCAGAGATTTGAGCCTGGAACACCTCAAACCTTTGAAATCCAGTTTGTCAGACATGCAAAGGCATAAGTTCATCTATCCTCACAGGTGAATATTTACAGGGCAGGTTCATTTAAATCATTTCTGCACATGCCCAAACTGGTTAATTCAGCTATATTTGTCTTTCCAATCTCAGCATAACTTCACCAAGAAAGGCAAACAGGAAGAAATGTCAGTTGGCAGAAACAAGGAATTCGCATTTGTTTAATGCCTTTCCCCATTTCGGGACTTCCCCAAGTGCTTTGTTTCCAATGAACTATTTTGATGTGTAGTCACCATTGTGGTGTGGGAAACACAACACCTAATTTGCACTCAGCAAGGTCCCACAAATCGCAGAGGAAGTAAATGTTCAAATAATCTCCTCTAATGATGGGAGGTTAAATATCGCCTTGGATTTTTTTCTGCTGATCAGAACTGGAATTCGTGGCCTCAGTTAAACACCTTTGACAGAACAGCACTTCTTTAATACTGCATTGAAGTGTCTGCATAGATAACGTGCTCAAATATAGGTGTTATATGAACCTATGATCTGATGTCGGCAGGCAAGAGTGATACCTATGAAGTTAAAATGCTAGGATTAAATATGTCTGAATTGCAAAGCTAATGTCTTTTCCTATAGTTACCAAGCTGTGCTAAAGTGTCCGTGGCCAACTATCTTCAGCTGCTTTTTACCAATGACATTCCAACATCAGGTTAGAAGTGGAGATATTTGCTGATTATCACATAATATTCAGCACCATTCACAACTCCTCAGATGCTGAAGCAGTCTGTGCCCACATGCAGCAAGACCTGGACAACATTCAGGCTTGAGAAGATAAGTGGCAAGTAACATTCATGCCACACAAGTGCCAGGCAATGATTATCTCCAGAAAAAGAATGCTTAACTAACCCTCCTTGATATTTAACAGCATTTCCATCACTCAATGCCCCACCCTCAACATCCAGGGAGGTACAATTGACCAGAAACTGAACCGAACCAGCCATATAAATACTGTGGCTACAAGGGCAGGTCGGAGGCACTGCAGCAATTCACCAAGGCTCCTGTCACAACAACTTCCAAACTCACGACCTCTACTACCTAGAGAGAAAAGGGCAGCAAACACATGGGTACGCTACGACCTGCAAGTCCCCCTCCAAGCTACACACCATCCTGTAAATATATCGCTCTTCCTTCACTGTCACTGGGTCAAAATCCTGGAACACCGTCCCTAACATCACTGTGAGTATATCCACCACAAGGACCGCAGTGATTCAAGAAGGTGACTCACCACCACCTTCTCAAGGGCAATTAGGAATGGGCAACAAACACTTGCCTCGACAGTGAAAACCACATCACTTGAATTAATGAAAAAAGAATTAGAAGAGATTTAGTGTCATGATTAGTCTAATTATTGTTTTATTACACAATTACTAGGATGGAGGATGGTAGGGTAAATGGGCCGTGGTCCTTAATCATCTAGCAATTCTTATGTTCCTCCCCCCGACTCCATTGACTTTGAAAGTCTATAACAGGGAGGAAGACAGGAGAGATAAATGACGAAAGAGATGATGGTAGAAGGCAACAAGGAATGGTAATCAGACAAGAAAGTTAACAAAATACAGGTTGTTCTGAAAAGCAAGACATGTTGCCAAAGCTTTTCATCTTACACTTATCAGGACAAATGCAAAAATGTCAAATTTCAAATGATCACAACAATATATACTACAGGAAAAAAAGGTGCTCGTTGGTTGGAAAGTTGACTCTGATTGACCGAGGCTTTGTTATGGAGAAAGCAACAGAGAAAGCAATAGGCTCCTCAAGCTCCCAGGTAATTCAAGAAAGGCACAAGGCTTGAACATATTCCTTTTGTTTGCAGAGAATGGTTCCTTGTGTATGGATGTATGCCGCTTCTAGCAAGGGCAAATGAGTCACCTTAGAAATTCATGTCTCTCTTTTCAGCAACATTGAAGGTCTACATTACCAAGTGACTGAAAATATGGGTCTAGATGTTATGTAAAAGTAGTAGCAGAATCATCACCAACAGCTTCCGGGCGCTCCGGATAAGGGCAGCAGCTCCTCCTCCCCTCTGCCAGTCAACGTTTCTTCCATTGAGGCTGCGATGACTGGGGAGGTGCCAGCTGTGGAACTGGCCACTCCCTCCCAGGCGGGGCCAGCACAGGCTCCACAGGCCAGAGGATGTCTGCCAAGGTCATCGAGGCCAACAGGACAGCAGAGTCAGCAGCTGTCTCAGATACCACTCCGAGCGATGGGGCGGCACCAAGACGTAGCACCCGGAAATGTAAACATAAGGCAGCTTAGGCACACCACGGGTATGTCACTGGTGATTTTGTGTTGGCCTTAGAATAGGCACCCATATTTTTCTTATCACAAAAAAGTGCTGTGTGCTTTTCTTTTGGACACAATAAAGTCCACCTTTGTTACCATGGCTGAGGGTCTTTTGTTTGTGGTGCATTTTTCTTTTTCACATATTTATCATGAGTGTTTGAGTGGACATTGATGTTTCTGTACTAAGCCTTATTTTGCAGTCGATGAGCTGGAAGATGTAGCACCTAAGTGCAACATGTGGAAGCGCCAGGCAATGCTGGTCCTGCTGATCCATGAGTGTGGAGCTAGCTGAAGGTTTGTTGGATTAAATTGTCCCGGGTGTCCCTGCCTCCTTGGTGTAGTAGTGGGTCGGCGTGCTGGCCCTCATCATCACCCTGTGCTTCCTCATCCTCTGGATTCATCATGTGCAGCCTCATCCACTGTGTCAAGGTCTTCATCGTCAACTGCATCCCCCTTTCCAGCTCAAGATTGTGCAGAGCACAGCATGCTACCAGTATCACAGAGACACGATCTGGGGGGTACTGGAGTGCGCCCCCTGAGTGGTCCAGGCATCGGAAGTGCATCTTGAGAAGACCAATGACTCTCTCCACCACAGCCCTTGTGGAGCCGTGGCTCCTATTGTACCCCTGCTCAGCTTCTGTTCTTGGATGGTGGAGACGAGTCATGAGCCACCTTCTGAGGGGATAGCCCTTGTCACCCAGCAGCCATCCATCCAGCCGGGCTGGAGCACTGAAGAGCCCCGGCACCTGGGAGTGTCTGAGGATGTAGGAGCCGTAGGAGCTGCCTGGGTACCTTGCACAGACTTGTAGAATCAGCATCCTGTGGTCACACACTATCTGCACGTTCATGGAGTGGAAGCCCTTCCTGTTGATGAAGGCACCGGGCTCACCTGCTGGAGCCTTGATGGCCACATGTGTACAGTCTATAGCATCCTGGACCCTGAAGCCTCTGGCTCACTGTGTCTGGCTTGCCTGGTCCCAGCGGAAGTGGATGATGGTCAATACCTGTCTGAACAGAGCGTCTGTAACCTGCTTGACACAAGTGTAGACAGCTGATGGGGAAACACTGCAAAGATCACCCACCGAGCCCTGGAAGGAGTCAGATGCATAGAAGTTGAGGGCAGCTGTGACCTTCAGAGCCACTGGCATGGGGTGTCCACCCACACAGTTGGCAGAGATCTCAGGGCCAATCATCTGACAGATATAGTTGACTGTCTCCCTTGAGAGATGGAGCCTCCTTCGGCACTGCACCTCAGTCATATTGAGGTAGTTGCTTCACTGCCTGTAAACCCTGGCAGCAGGATAGTGGCGTCTTCTGTGGCCCCTTCCACCTTGGACAGCCTCTTGACCCTGCGCCTCTTGTGCCTGCGCCTGTCCTCCCAAAGGTGGCTCCCCTGGAGGCTGATTGTCCACTCCTGGCCTCCTCCTTATTCTATCCCTCCCTTCCTCCTCAGAGGAGCTGCCTCCAGTGGAGATGTCAGAACCCATACCCAGGCTCATTGGAGGCCTCCGGAAAGCTGCAGGCCCAAGAAAGATTCCTGTCTGCAAACTGGTTTCAAAGTACACAAGAAACTCTTGGAAATTGATGAGAACTGCTAACAATCACACAGGCAAGTTTAAAAAACTTTCTGCAATTAAAACTTTGTGTAAAACATGAACAACCCCAACATATCCTGACATTGCATTAGTTTTCTTAAAAAATCTCCTACCCACCTGTCCGTTGGGCCCGTGCTCAGACCTGAAGTTCGCACGGGCTCCTCAAAATCCAGGACAATTGGCAAGTTAAGGGCCTTAATGAGCTCTTTAATTAATGGCAGGTGAGCATCCCGCTGCATAGCGCACCCGCTGACTGAAATATCGCGATGCCACACGCTGACATCGGGACACTCGTGCAATGTCAGCATGCGACATTTTAAGCGCTGACGTGCGGACTCCACCACCTGCACGTCTGCCGGAAAATTCTGGCCTTTGTATATCCTAACAAAAGCCTACAGGCCTTTTCCAGCTTCATTAGGACTCACAGACACAAAGCATTGAACTCCTAGGGCTGAATTTTCCCCCTGTCGGGGGGGAGGTTGATGGGCGGGCGCGTATGGACGTGCTTCTGATCAGCACCCCCGATCGCTCCCTGTGTGGGGGGGGATGGAAAATCCCAAAATCGAGAGTGCGTTCTTTCACACATGCGCCTGAAAGAGCGCACTCATCTCCCTGAGGCTAAGTGCAGCCCCAGGGATATCGGCTGCACATGTAAAAGAGATAAAAATAGAAAAATATAATTCCCCTTACGTGTCCCCTCATGACAATGTCACATGAGTTGGGACATGTCCATAATTTTTACAAAATCTTTATCAAAATTTTTTAAACCCTGCATGAAGCCTCATCCCGTCGGTGGATGAGGTTTCATGTTTTTTCTATTCCCTGCAGGGGCTCCTGGCCTGTCCGCCAGCCTTAAGGCTGGACAGGCAGGTCCTTTAATTGTATAAATGATCCTGTCAATGGCCTCAATTAGCCGTTGACAGGTCGGTGGGTGTGCAGCTGATTTTGCTGAGCCCCCGCCTTCCTGAAAATTTAAATCGGGCGCGGTGACGTTGGGAGCTCCCCCCAACATCACCGCGCGTCATTTTGTCTGTTGACAAGCGGGCCCTGCCCCCGCTGGTCGACTCATAACATTCTGCCCCCATTCATTGCCAGCTTGTGTGCTGAGTGCTTGATCTTCACACCTGTTGAGGCTCAACGCCAGTAAATTTCTCAAGGCCAACTGAAGCTCAGTTGGGCACAATGCCCATGGTGTGACATTTCCCACTGCCAGCACCCTATCTCTGAAATTCTATACCTCATCCATAGTGAATGAGGTCAATTAAAGTGTCTTTCAGCCATCCTGCTGAGATCAGTTTGTAAGGGGAAATATTCAATAAGGAAAATTGGAGAAGGGTATTTACTTATGAGCAACATGTACACCAAAGGTGCATTCATTCTCTTCTTACTTTTGCCAAGTAACTTTTACTCAAATGTGCTTTTTTAATTTGGTTTCAGATTACTCCTTACTAACCTGTGGCATTATGTTGTAATTGCACAATTAATAATTGTGTCTGGCAATAATTCACAGTAATCTCTTAGTTGTTGTGAGTGGTGATAATGAGGTTTTGCAGGTTTACATTTTTATTTGGGGATCTCAAAGTCTTTAGCTTCCTTAATCCCACCCTAAAGCTGCAGAAGAATGAAACATGTTTTTGTTTGTTTAACATAAATTGGACTTGTGAAAAAATGTAACCCACTAGATGCTGGTGATAACTAGATGTGGATAGATTACAGTGTGTTCGAGGATATACAGCTTTTTTGTACAAGATTATGTCATGTCCAGTTATTTATTGGTTCTGAATGTGCTCATGGGCATTTGACCAGAATTTTGCTTTTATTATTCGTCCATAGAATTATGAACATCTCTGGCAAGGCCATCATTTATTGCCCATCCCTAATTGCCCCTGAGAAGGTGGTGGTGAGCTGCCTTCTTGAACTGCTGCAGTCCATGTGGTGAAGGTTCACACACGGTGCTGTGAGGAAGGGAGTTCCAGGATTTTCACCCAGTGACAATGAAGGAACAGCAATGATAGTCCCACATCAGGATGGTGTGCAGCTTGGAGGGGAACTTGCAAGTGGTGGTGTTCCCATGCATCTGCTGCCCTTGTCCTTCTAGGTGGTAGATGTCACAGGTTTGGAAGGTGCTGTTGAAGGATCTTTGATCAGTTTCTATAATGAATCTTGTAGATGGTACACGCTGCTGCTACTAGGGTTGCCAACTCGGGCTGGACGTATTCCAGGAGATGTCGGAGGAAGTGACATCACAGAAAGCCGGCAGCATGGTGGAAGCAGGTCTGGGGACACTTGAAAATACCAATTCATTGTCAGGGGATCACCTCTGTCCGAAATATCCCCCTGCCTAAAGAAGTTAACACGAGGAGTGCACATTATTCTGATGATAAGTCCCCTCCCATGGTTTTGGGCAGTCCTGGTTACAGGAGGATCCTACCTTTAAACTCCTAGCTCCAGCTCCCGCTGGTCCTAGATGATTTATAAGTCCCAGAGAGCTGTTGTAACCAATCAGAGCTGCAGCACTACGATGTTGTACTTTCAAAAGTGAAGCGGCCATGTCCAATCAGTGGCCAGCTAAAGTGTCTGAATGCTTGGCGAGCACTGAGGGCACAGTTGCAGGCCTCACATATGCACACCAGTTTCAGCTTACCTGCACTAAAGATGGCACAGGCCAAACAAACACAGATGGGAAATCCAGTCTGTCCACCTGCTCTCTTCACTACTGATGTTGCAGTTTAAAATCCCCTGGAAGACTTTCTTTGGCCACCAGGAGATTAATGTCAATTCCAGGAGACTCCCAGCCATATTCTGGGAGTGTTGACAACCCTAGCTGCCAACAGTGGTAGTTGAGGGTAGTGGATGTGGTGTCAAACAGGCTGCTTTTTTCTGGACGCTGTCAAGCTTCTTGAGTGTTGTTGGAGCTACACTCATCCAGGCAAGTGTGGGGTATTCCATCACCCTCCTGACTTGTGCCTTGTAGATGGTGGACAGGCTTTGGGGAGTCAGGAGGTGAGTTACCTGCCACAGCAAATGGGAACTAAGGAGACAGGGTAGCAGAGTGGTAATGTCACTCGACCAGTAATCCAGAGGCCCAGGCTAATCCTTTGGGGGGTACGAGTTCAAGTCCCACCATGGTACCTGGTGGAATGGTGACGATGAAACTATCATTGATTGCTGTTTAATGCCCTTCAGAGAAGGAAATCTGCCCTATATGTGATGCCAGATCCACAGTATTGTAGTTGACTCTTCACTGCTCTCTGAAATGGCTGAAAAAACCACTCAGTTCAAGGGAAATTAGGGGTGGGGAACACTTGCTGGCTCTGTCAGTGGCACCCACATCCCAATAAAGAATAAATAAAAATTCCCATCGGCAGCTCTTATTGCGCTGGGCTTTCTGCCAATCTATTAACTCTGATCACTGGTTAGCTTATTAAAATAGCCTCTGGTGTTGGCTGATTGCAACTTCCAGGTAATACATGTGTAAGGAAGAAAAATGGAGCCAGCGTTTATATAACACATTTCACAAACTCAGGACATCCCAAAGCACCATGCAACCTGTGGAGTATTTCTGAAGTGTAGTCACTGTTGTATGGTAGGAAATGCATTAACTAGCTTTACACAGCAAGATCCCAAAAATAGCCATGGGCTAATGACCAGATAATTTAGTGATGTTGGTTGAGGAATAGATATACATCAGGACACTGGGAAGATCTTCCCTGTTTCCCTGAGAATTTGTATATTCATTTGAGGAGGTCAATGCGACCTTGGCTTTAACATCATATCTGAAAGATGCACCTCCTGCAGTGCTGCATTCCTTCAGTGTGTCAGTGTGTGCCTAGATATTATGCTGATGCCTGTGGAGCGCAGTTTGAGCCAACAATCTTCTGACTTTGTGTTACCAACTGAGCCATGGCTAACAGACCATACTGGTAACGAGGGAGTTTTAAAATGTGCTCTTTAAACTGCCAAGAATGGCTGAAGCTTTCAGAAGCAAGCTGGTAGAGCAGCTGATCAACAGTAGTCTGGTAGGTAGCTACCACACTTGGATGATCCAAGATTTTGGGTCACTTTCAGGGAGTGTTGTCCAATAGAGAAGCAGGCAGTGACACTAGAGAAAAGAGAGCAGCACACTAAAAGGATGCTGGAGAAAAAAGTCCAACATTTCAAAGATTCAAACTTTCAGACGTTTCTGGATGACATGCTCCAAGGAGATAGGGAGAGAGAGAGAAAGAGAGAGAGAGAGAGAGATAGGGAGAGAGAAAGAGATAGACATCTGGGATGCTCATGGGAGGAAACGCCAGGTCAATGTCTCTTGTGACATTTGGAACTGGGTGGCACTGACCGCCCACAGCCAGGACTGCAGGCTGGTGTTGAAAACGTTCAGGCCTAATGCGGGCAGGCAATGTACCAGACTGCCCTGTTCTTCCGTGGGCACCATGGATACCAAAAGGCTGCTCACCCTTTATAGAAGGAATAGTTGCAAAATTACTCTTCATGCAGTACTGTGGATCAGAGATAGCCACAAATTTAAAAGGGAGTGCAAATTGGCAGTCAGGGCCAAGGTGAGTAACAACCCTCCCCGGACTCTGGCTGCAAGAGACTCTTGAGGATTTTAATTCCTGGTGCCTCATCTGCATCCTTCCAGTCAGTTAACCAGTGGGCAAGAGCAGAGCTTCAGGCTGGCATCAAAGGAACAGCCATGACAGGATAAATGGTGAGAAGAGGGTTTGGTGAAGAGGGTGAAACCCTGGCCAGGGCCGGCCTTATATATTCTTCGATGAAACCTAAAGGAGTTGAGAACCCAAAGGCTGGTCTTAGCCCCAAAAGGAAAGGAAAACAAAGTAGAAAAAAGGTACCTGCTGGCCCCAGATCCACTTCTGTTTGTCAAGTCACCAATCTGGCCACCAGTTAAAATTGCAGTGCAGTGCCAATGATGTCATCAGATTTTGATCTGCATATTTAAGGAAGGACCCCAGTGGCTTTTGCAGGTTGTCCTATGCACCCACTCAGAAGAGCAGGCTAAAACTTAAAACAGCTGACATCATTGGATATGCCACATGGCTAATTTTGACTATGCGCCAGCCTGTATTTTACCAGGCGGTAAGGATTAAAACCATCCCTCAAGAAAAAACACTTCCTTTACTTCAACAGGAGGCAAGCTTGTTAAATGAAAAGCAGATAAAAGAGGAAAACCTTTAAGAGAACCTTTATGCACAAATTCCCTTTCTATTTTTTTCCAATGACAGCTTTCCCTATTACATGAACAACTTTCATGGTTTAAAAAGGTTTAAATGAAGTGTGAAAATCTGGATTTTTTGATTTAAGTGTTGTACTGCCTCACTAAAAGCCCATGTGCTGACTTTTTCCTGTAAGTATTTTGTCTAGATATGTAAATCACCTTGTCACCAGTTCAATGCTATTTTGTAATCTTTCTCACCTCATCAGGTGCCAGGGCTCAAGCACTTTAGCAATAAAGGTGGCAATTTGTTTTGCTATTAAACCCGCTTCATCTGGTGCTAATGCATAACCTTGATGATGTGTATAAATGACCCATAGCAAAGGCGTAAAATGCTGCCAAAAAGAATCGTAAACCTGACGATTGGGAGGGTTGTAGAATTCAGCAAAGGATCACCGAGAAATTGATATAAAAAAAAAGAAAATAGTGAGAGTAATTGAATAAGAGATGTAAAAACAGATTGTAAACTTTTCTATATGCATGTAAAGATGAAGAGATTAATGGAAGTAGAGGTGGGCCTCTTAGAGGCAAAGACAGGGGAAATTGTAATGGAGGTGGAAATGGCAGAGATATTCAATGAATCCTTTGAGCTGGAAGTTGGTAGCTCTGTTTTTTTGCGGGATAGAGGTCAGGATTTGCAAACCGCACCAGTCCATTCAGATCGATGTGGGCAACACACAAACTTAGTGCACCCACCTCATCCAAATGATCGTAGCTTTGATAGATGGCTAGGTTTATGGGACAGCTCTCTCTCCCCCCCACCCCACCCCATCTTAAACCAGCTTATATTTCACCCGTCTCCTAATTTTACTCAGTTCTGTTGAAGGGTAATGAGGACTCGAAACGTCAACTCTTCTCCGCCGATGCTGCCAGACCTGCTGAGTTTTTCCAGGTAATTCTGCTTTTGTTTATGGGACAGCTCCCTTGTTGATGGTACGTAGATGCATCACAGCCATTTGAAATGATCCAGTGGCATGAAAAACTGTGGTTAGTGATAACTTCCAAAGCCACAGAGTCCAAGCAGATGAGCTTAACCATATATATTCAAATTGAAGTTAACATAGTCCCTCTTTAGTGTCTTTGGTCTTCTTGTGGAGTTTCTTAATAAAATCTTCCAGTCTGTGAGGCCTTAGAAATTCATTGAGGGGTGGGGTGAGGATGGGGTTGGGATGCAGGTGTGTTAATATACTATAACACATGTCATCATCAAATGTTATCTGGCATTCCTTTCCTCCCTGTTGTTTCTCATGAAATATCTAACAGCTGATACAGAGGGAAAGGTAGGCAGTAATGAAGTTGCCAAGTAATCTTATTCACTTAAACTGTTCTCTTATTTGTTGACTTCTTGGTAAGACACTGACAATGGAATGTGAAATGAATTGCAATGACAGGAATGTGAAATTGATCACACCGTGGGATAGCTAGGAATGTACTTATGTCATTGAATTAATTCTTCTGCTCTGTTAAATTAGTGAACAACAGAATGCCCACTGGCAATCCCTTGACCTTAACTCAGAGCCAGGATCATTGGTGCATGTTCAGTAATTGTTCTTCAAAGCTTCTCAAGGCTGCAGAAGCCAAAATAAATAATTTATTTCAGATTTAGCTGATGCTGGCAACTGGTATAGTTTGGTATTTTCGTTTTAATCCAAAAAGCTAGGTGGTGAAGGGTAAAACTAGAGCCAATATTTACACACTTTTATAAGATTTTATTTGCAGAGATTTGCATTATAAACATGCACTTCCTAAACACAACAACCACAGTTTCAGTCTGTTCCAATTTACAGAAGCACAAGTTAAACCCTGGTTAATGCTCACTGCCTCCATGTAATCCAACACAATTAATATGCAATTAACAATTTTGTCCCAACTTACCCCTGGAGCATTGTCTATGTTTTTGCCACTCTTATAAGTCTTCCTTATTACCATTTATCATAATAAGCTCCAGGGAGCTTTGGGGTATACAGATTCCATGCCAATTTACAAAAGTGCCATCCAGTGTCAATACTACTCCACTGAAACAGCATAGAAACATAACTAACAGAGCCTGCCTTCTGAAGTGTACTGCTTGAAGTGCTTGGGGCTTGGTGGTGTGTAATGCTATATTGGCCATGAGAGAACACAACTTCACCAAAGAACAAAAATGTTGGCATAAGTAGGACTGGACTAAATCCTATGAACATCTCAAATCAAACATAGAGATCCTGGTCTCATGAGAATGAATTAGTCACTACCCATCTTGAACATCCAAGGCCATTAGGGAGTTGCATTCTCTCCTAGATTGCCAGGGATTGAAAACATTAAGGTGGTCTCAGATTCAATAGCAGTCTAATTGATCTCCCTCCCTAACAGCACTGTAGGTGTACCTACACCACTTGGACTGCAGCAATTCAAGAAGGCGGCTCACTACCACTTTCCCACAAGGCAATTAGGGATGGGCAATAAATGCTGGCCTAGCTAGCAAAATCCACATCTCTTGAATAAATGAAAAAAATATCAGGCTAACAGTGGGCACACCTCGTTGTCCATAGGCTAAATAAATGCATGCATTATTGTTGCTAACAGCGAGCTGTTGCCCTTTAAGAACTGCCACCTGGCCAGATCATCTGTTCCCCAGTAAGCACTTTGGATAACTTATCCCGTGCTGGTAGCCTATTCAAAGTAGAATGGGGCAGCTAGCCTGTGGGGAGATGAACATATGCCTTGTGCCAGTTTAATCCTGTTCTCAGCATTATGACAAAATAGAGGCTAGAACCTAGTCAGTTGCACAGTAATAACACGAAGTGGGGGCAGAGGAATATCTTGTCTCAGACTGGCAGACATTCACTAAAGCTTAAACTTGAAGATTCCTTCATTGCCGTAACCCACCTCCTCAACCTCACCAAAATGGAACCATCAGGAGCCTGAGAAGCTTGGCTTTGCCCAGTTGATTTTGAATTCCATCTTTATTGCGAGGTGTTCTGGCTTAGATCTTCCAATATCATCACGGCCATTCTGAGGCATTTCTGGACAGGCAGCTGTTGGGGATCTGTAGGGAAGATGAACCTCCAGTTCTCTATGCTTTTACTGCCACTTCCAGCCTTTCTGATGTCAAATGTTGAATATGCCTGCCCACCTTAGCTCGGAATCTTCAGTGCCCATTGGCATCAGGCATCATGGTGGGTGTGAGCGGACAATATGGCAGGAAGTCCAAAAATCGGTTTCACGATGTCATGAAAACAGTTTGCGATCGCCCGCTCCACCCGTTAATGGCCTTTCCCATCGCCAGACATCAGGAACTTCACTTTAATACATTTGCTCACCGGAATCATCCCCACAGGCTGGATCATCTGGGCACATCGGCAAGATTGCACGCTGACATGTTTCACAACTGAACATAAGCAACAAGCACCTGGCAAGCAGCACTTCACTCAGGACTTTGAGGTGTGTTTGCCTACCTTGCTTCGGGCAGCACTTGCAGTCATCAGTGCCAGGCTTTACAGGCAGTGCCACATCACTTTTAGGTGGGCTCACAGGAAAGTCTCTACTTACGAGACCAACTTAAGGTAGGGGTGGTTTTTCAATGGCTGCAGGGGTAGGGCTTGCTTGAGGAAGGGGGAGAAGTGGCCTTAGGCAATGGAAGAGGCTGCAGAGTGAGGGCATTACTGGGAAGGGGTTTCCCAGGGTGTGTGGGTACACATGTTGATCTGTGCAAGTGGCTTCAAGAAGTTGAGGGTTAAGGTGGCAGTCTCCAGAGGAGATGAGGCCAAGTGGAGAGTGAACATGTGTGTGAGAGAGTAAGTGATGATGTCCCTTGAGCTTTCATTGAGTGAGATGCCAGTGTCACAAAAGTATAATAATTCTCATAATATTACTGTGATTTATTGTAAAAGTCGCTTAATGGTAGAATTTGGATAGTTTATCTTTGCATGAGTCAGTGTGTTTGGGATTTAATTGAATTGGAGACAGCTGGTCTGGAGGCTTTGACTCATTAAAGGAAGCTAGGTTTGAAATGCTAAATACATAAACATGGCTGAAGTTTTAGAATGTGAGGTGAGGAGAATTTGTATTTTAGATAAATCAGGGTAGTTTGAATTTCAGAGATGATAGGATGTTACACCTAGCCAGAGAAGCTAGGCCAAGCAGTGTGTTTATTTTTCCCAAAAGTTACTGATAGTATTAGCACCATGAAAAGATTTATATTATGAGAAAGGTAAAGTTCCAAAGACATATACGAACATTGGAATTTGCATTAAAAGGGAGTACAAGTATAAAGGAGAAGAGGCAATGTGTCAGAGAGAAAGGCATTGCAAGATCTACCAGAAGTGTGAAAAGCCTCCAGTATTTGTGCAATAAGTTGCTGTCTGCAGAAACTGAAGCTGGGAAAAGCAACTTTGAATTCTACTGTCCAGGATATTGTAGTAACTTGCCTGGATCCGTTTAAATCTTCTTTTTTTAACCATTGCCTTAACAAGGGTGAAGCCAGATTAATTAGGGGTTTTAGGAGTTATTATAGAAATAACTTGTAGACCTATGTATGTGCTTGAAATCTTTTCTTTTGTTAATAGATGCATTTAAAAAGCTGAGAACACTTGCAGCTGGGCTCCTCCTGTGTTTGTATGTCTGGACTCAGGACCGTTTTGTGCATGCACACAGCATGGGGCCGATTTTCATTGCAGGTGGAAATCTGCTGAGTAGTGGGGATAGCAGTCGGAAATCTGGCCCAGTGTCACCAATGAGAGATGAGAACCACTTTTTTTGGCAGAAGACTGGCTTTAATTTGATAGCAAGCTGCCCACCGCATTTCCAGCACAGACAAGCAGGTTCTCCACTCAGGAAGAGGCATGGCAAATCCGACAGCTCCTTCAGGTAGCCGAACTGGCAGAGAAACATTAAAGCAGAGAGGCTGGCGATAGCTGGGTAGAACATGCCTGGATGGCCGAGACTGCCAATAAGGATTGACTTGGCTTTTTAAACTTTAAGTCAATCAAAAGTGATCCCAATCATGTGTCTACCTTGGCTCGGTATGTAGCACTTTCACATCTGAGGTTGAAATTTGTGGGCTCAAGTCCCATCCCGGAAACTTGTGCACAAAATCACTGCCGGAAGGATGTTGGCCCGAATGTGATGGTAAACACTGTGCTCTGGTTTCCGCTACACCACTATTCCATTCATGCCCATCAGAGGGGTTAAACGCTGGCCCCAGTGCTTTGCTTTAACTAACTGTGGAATCATGATCATCCCACTCTACCCAGTAACTGTGCGAAATATTAAACAGGCACAGAGCCACATCGCAGCCTTTGGGGCATTCATCCAGGACCCACTCCCTCCAGTAATGCATTGATTAATTTAAACTGTCACCTTCAGTGCAAAAAGTTAACGATTAACATTGACATGCGATGAAGCTACTGTGTAACCAGTTTTATATTTATTTACAAGAGATATTGACACAGGATATACCAGGAGCCTGGAAGGTGATTAATAATGAGCTTATGCCAAGATCTGCCAAATACACTGGCTTTAAGATTTACTGGGCCTTTTATGCAATTATCAATGATTCCCTCACCTGCCTGTCGAAACACTACCTAAGTTTTTGTGTCCTGTCAGACTCAAACCACCACAAAGATCGGATATGGCTGTGCTTTAATATGATAGGGTTTTACAGGTTCGAATTCTACTGTGCACAATTGTAATGAAGCTCTTGGCCCAATTGCTTCAAGTAGGTTAACAATCTGATGAAAAAGAGAATAAACAGCAATCTGACACACATGCATTAACCATTGCACTAATAAGACAACCATCAACACACCGATACCTTCTAAAATATTCTAGGGAATGTTTTCCATTTTCTGGTGTAAGCAGGTCCTGTATCAGTAAAATGTGCAGCCTGTGACCATCGGGCCATTATAATGAATGGAAAATCACTGACCAACATTGCACAATCTTCCTATTTGTGCCGAAGTGGAAAATCTCTCTTTCTTTACCCTCATTGGGCTGAATTTTGCCATTGGCGAGCAGGGGGCGTGGCCCATTCGCTGACATGCAAAATGATGCAGGATGACGTTGGGAAGAACCCCTGACATCATCCCTCCCATTTAAATATTCAGGAAGGTGGGGGCACAGCGAAATCAGCTGGCCGCCAGCCGACCTGTCAATGGCCAATTGAGGCCATTCACAGGATCATTAAAACAATTAAAGGACCTGGCGGGGAATAGAAAAAACATGAAACCTCATCCACCAGCGGGATGAGGTTTCATGTAGGGTTTAAAAAACTTTAATAAGGTTTTAGTGAAATTTTTTAACATGTCCCAACTCGTGTGACATTGTCACATGAGGGGGACATGTTAAGGATTTTTTTATTTTTCTATTTTTAATGTTTTTAAAAGTGTAAGCGATCTCCCTGAGGCAGCACTTAGCCTCAGGGAGATGTGCGCTCTGTTGTGCGCAAGCGTGAAGTGCACACTCTCGCATTTGGAGAATCCCTCCCACCCGCACAGGGAGCGCATAGCGCTTCCCACCGGACGTCATGCTGGGCGGGCCTTAATTGGCCCGCCCACTTAAAATGGCGGTGGGGCCTGCTTCTCCTGCGGGTATTGGGTCAGGCCTGCCCGCCTGACAGGCAGAAAATTCTGGCCCTTAAATCTGTTCAGAAATGCTCTGAAACAATTCAATAGAAGGATAAAATTTAATTTTTGGGTTCATAAGTAATTTGTATCCTCAAAAATGATAGGCAGTTATATATTGGACATAAACAATACTTTTATGATATTATGGCTTCAGATATATTATTTAAAATGCCTATGCTTAAAATGAACAGTCTCTTATATCTTCCAAAAATTTACCAATTGCATTAGCATCAATTTCAAAGTTGTCAGTTATAGCATCCTAAGTACAATTTATTTCAGACAGAAACAATTACACTTACTAAGCGGTTCACACCCCATTAAGGTAGTATATATGTGTATACACAAACTTTATACCTCCTAAGCACGTTAGACCAGAAAACTAAGCAAAGATGATTTAGTCTGCACAATGTTGTATTGTGGCTGACTGCTGTGATGATACTGTCACTTGGCATCCAAAAACAACTTGAATGCTGGAGCCTGATTGATTTTAATTGAAGTGCAATGCTAAAGGTGGACTGACTCTGCAATTATAGGTGAACCAAACTGCCCGACTTAATTGTTATGTCTTTGGACACCTTCAAGCTGTGAGCTTGAGGTAGCCATTTGGGGCTTGACATCCTGTGAAACAACGGGCGTCTTTCTATGCCCTTCCTAATCCACTTTCCCGTCCCTACTGCTGCCCTAATTCATGCTTAATGAGAGCTCTCATGCTGTTCCTTCAGATATACTGCTGAGAACATGTGACCACTTTTGCTCAGCTGTGTGACTGCCTCCTTTACTCTTCTATTTTACTTTAGCACAGCAGAGTTTTAATGCTTAACTCAACAAAGCCATCAGATGTAAGCATGTAAATAGGTCAGTTTTTAAGAAAAGTCGTTTTTATGGCGTAACTTTTCATCCCATCTGCCAACACAATTTACATAGTGTTCATCATATTATGATATGTACCCTGGGAAATTAAGAATTGGTGCTTAATTTTACCTACTTAAGGTGCAGTGAAAGAATTCCCACACCACTTAACCACACTTAAGAAACTTGCTGCACACATTACACCCGGAGTAAAACATTATCCTTATCTCCCTAGCAGCTTCTACAGCTGCACAAGCAGTGATTGAAACACCCATTCCAAAGCTTTCCAAAGTGAATTATTCATCACTCAAACATAAGCTGTTTACATTCCATGTATATTTAATGAGACTTAAATTGATGTGACGAACTGGAAAATTCAATCTCGCTCATCTGAAAATGATTCATAAACAATACAGTGCACAATGGAAAAGAGTAGTAACTCAGCCTGATTAATAGAAATCTTACTTAAGCTGCAAGTACCCAATAGTAAGAAGGAACCTGGTTATATAATCAACATTTAGTGCCAGAGGCACTTAAAGAACTTGCATTTACATTGTTCTTTTCATGACCTCGGGATACCCCAAAGCGTTTTGCTATGAAATCATAAGAAATAGGAGCAACAGTAGGCCACTCAGCCCATCGAGCCTGCTCCACCATTCTATAAGGTCATGGCTGATCTGATTGTGGCCTTAATTCCACTTTCCTGTCTGCCCTCCATAACCCTTGACTCCCTTACCATCAATAATCTATCTAATTCAGCTTTGAATATATTCAGTGGCCCAGCCTCCACAACTCCCTGGGGAAGAAAATTACAAAGACTGATCACCCTCTGAGAAAAGAAATTTCTCCTCATCTCGGTTTTAAATGGGGGATCCCTTATTTTTGAATTGTGCCCCCTATTCCTAGATTCTCCCATGAGGGGGAGCACCTTCCCAGCATTTACCTTGTTGCCAAGTACTTTTGAAGTGTTGTGATGCAGTGTAACAGAATTAAAGAAATGATGTGTGAGCCATGGTGTATTCATTAAGGGGGTACTGTTTTAAGAAATTGTATAAAATGTAAGAATGCCCCGGGCATGGTGGTTTAGCTTTAATATATTATTGACCTTAATTACTTTTATTCAGTACCAACTCCCAGGCTAAACAGATAAAAGGCAGAGGTATAGTTCAGTTGAAATGGTGAGGGTCAGTGAATTGGAAAGATGCCTTTGTTGCTACTCTGTTCATTGCTGCTGTTCAAGACACAGCTGCTGTGGTTGGATAAACCCTACCTGTTTCAAGCTCTGGTGTGAGTGTCTGACTGGCCCCTGAAGATGGAGGCTGCTTCAGGTTGTTAAATGTGGTGCCAGCAGTCAGATTTTGGCACTCAGGAAAAAGGCCAAAAAGCACCATCATGGAGGAAATGGTGAGTGAAATGATGTGATCCAAATTGGCCCAATACAGCAGACTAACACGTTTCTAGAATTCCCTTGAGAAACAGTTTAGATACTGATGGCAAAAGTGGAAAATACCAAAGCCTGAGATTCAGAATTTCAGAGACACAGGCATTGGAAGGATCCAAGGTGATGGACACCCAGCCTAGTGCTATTTAAGGCCAGGTAGAACAGATGGCCCGGGGGTATGATGTGGAGGTGAACCTGTGACCTTCAAATCATAGAACATATGATAAGCAAAGTGAGAAAACTGGCCAAAAGCTCCTGAAGGGACGGATTCTGGCTTTTTTGTTTTGGTTGCGGATACTTGAAAGGTAATCTGATCGATGCAGCTGATGACCAAACGGTATCCATACTGGAATAACCCCAGTGGTGCAAACTTGCTGCTATTAAACCTGGGCCAATGAAGTGGGGGAACCTCCAAGATCCCCAATGTATGAGCTGATATACACCTGTCAGGTTGGTGGCTGCAGCCCAAGATAAATAATCTGGTGAAGATTGAAACGCTTGTCATAATCTGGTTCACCTTGAACTCTATACTTGCATGACCTTTTCTAATCAAGAAAAGGAGAGCTGGTAGATGCCCAGGAATTTGTGCCCGCACTAGATCGAGTGACTTCTTGCAGTGGAGTAACTGGCTTGGTACCCCCCCTAACCCATTGAACCAAAGATCCTGGTAAAACTGAATGGGGGAAGTGCAGTGCTGAAGTGCAGCAAGAAGCTGTAACGCAGCATTGTAACCCCTGATAATGTTAAATTCGGTAAGGTGTTATGGTGCTGTTGTGATGGGAAAGGGTGTATTGCAAGATGACACAAAACCTACAGACTAATTTAAGAAACCGGAACCAACCACTGGGGAGGATCTTTTTTTTGTTTAGCATGGTGAACCGTCTAGTGAAGGCCACCCTTTGTTTCATTTTTAAATTGCTGAAGAGGACAATGTGCTGACTGATACCCATAGGGCAGTGACATAGGTAGCAGATAACCTGCTCTGACCTAGCGCACAACTAAAACTGCTAAAAAGAAAAAGGGGCCAAGAATCTCCAGCTTGGGTGCAATTGGTGACCCAGGTGCAAATTGCACTAGTTTTGCAAAGTCAATTTTTTTGCTCAGGGTTCTACTTGAACCCATTGCATAACACTGGATGTAAAAGCTTCCATGAATCAGTGCAATCAAGCAACAGTTTAAAAGGTAAATTTAAAAAAAAATTGCCTTCAGTATTCCTTCGATGAAGCTGAAAATGGGTTTATTGCAAAAATATAAGCATTTTTAATCATTGTCTGGTCCACCACTTGAGTAACCAGGGGCTGGATTTTCTAGGTGGGATGGTGGGGTGGAGGGGGGAGGTGGGGTGCGGGGGTGCAGGGGTGTACTGATCGCCCTCCCTGGAGGAGAAGCTATTCCAAGCCAACTGCATTTATAGAAAAAGCCTGCCCCACAGTGACAGCACAATGGGGACAGCCTAATCAACCTGAGGATTGGACTTCCACCCCTATGTGGACAGGAAGTCCTGCCCTCGCAAGCTGCTGGTCAGTCAGATTGGCCAGCAGTGCCAAAACTCAGCAGTGGGCACTGCTGGGCTGCTGCAAGCAGTCCCATGGAGATCGTTGATGGCATCTGGACCTAGGTAAGTTGCAGGCTTTTGGGGTGGAAAGGGATCGGGCACTCAGAAAGGAGGGCGCGGAGTATGGAGGGGCAGTTTGGAGGCCATGCAGGGAGGATTAAAGGAGGAGTAGCATCTTGAAGAGGGGATGCCCCCTCAAGGGGCAATAATTGTCCACCTGAAGGCACTAAGCTGGTAGGTGCCTCACCCATAACCATACCCCAACCCCATCACCCCTCACCCACCCCCCCCATCATATTATGGGGAACAGGTTGAAGGGGGAAGGTGATTGTCTACCCAACTGTCACATTTTATGCGCCTTTCTGTTGAAAACACATCCGGCGTGGGGTGTAAAATCCAGCCCCTGAATTTTGGGAGATGTTTTTAAAAAAACCTGTACAGAATCATTTGCTAGTGTGCAGTAGTCGGTTTCTTAGTGAATTTTTAAAAAGTGCCTTATTAGCAGCTAGAAAAAACATTAATTTTAAGAGCCTCTTTGAAGTTCTACAAATGGTAGCAATTAGCAGAAAATCATAATAGTGCTTAATTTGGTCTGGGGATGTGGCTAATTATATGGGAAGGGTTGCTTCCCCTGCAATATTTTTATTAAACAAGCAGAAAATTGTGACTTGTTCCAAACCCACGACCACAACCATCTAGAAAGACAAGGGCAGCAGATAAATAGGAACACCACCAACTGGAAGTTTCCCTCCAAGTCACTCACCATCCTGGCTTGGAAATATATCGCCATCCCTTCACTGTCACTGGGTCAAAATCCTGGAAACCCCTTCCTAACAGCGTTGTGGGTGTACCTACAGCACATGGACTGCAGCGGTTCAAGAAGGCAGCTCACTACCACCACCTCAAGGATAATTAGCGATGGGCAATAAAAAAAAATCTGTTTGTACTTGAAATTCCTTGACCTTTTGCACTGGTTTGACCATGTGTTTTTTTTTGGTGCATTGCACTGGAATACTAACACAATCTGTCAGAAAATCTAGACCAGAATATTTTTACCCCTCATCCTGGCAAAACTCATGTTAGCAATGAAATCCTAGTGCCTCTGTGGATAACTGTCTCAGCATAACTGCACTGGATTCCCAAGGTAAAGAGATGGGATTTGTCCCAAGAGATTAGGATAATACTAGAACTAGCAGGTAATGAAAGAGTCACAGTGAAAGGTCAAACCCTACAGTAATGGTGACAATGTAAAGCCACAGCTTTAATGGTACTTTTTGTTACCTCTCAGGCTGAGCATCATGTGTTGGCCATGAATCGTGGTATTATTTTTCAGCCTAACAGGCTGCAACATGAGCAATAATAGATGATGGACTTGTATCATATGGTCTACTCCTGCTCCTATTTCGTGTGTTTTATACCATGGTTGCAGCTATGCTAATTGCAGTGAGGGCTGCATGGCCTAAGTGAAGTTATTTTGTTCAGTAAAAGAAAATTTTTAAAATGGTTAATCGCATGAAGTAAATATTGAGTATGCTCGACATGTGAGACTACTGTGATATTAACAAGAGGAACTATTAATGGTTTGGAAGTTACAGCCAACAAAATGTTAGGTCAAGTTCCCTGACAAACGCATTAGAATATGCCCCAATATAAACAAGTGGAAATGATTATAAATCAACTTAAAGAATCAGATCCCTCTTGCTCATAACCCCTCCAACTCCCTGGTCCAAACTCTCTTTGTATCAGCTTTGGCGAATGAGTCAGTAAACTGTTGCCTGATGCCTAATGCCACTCAGGGTGCAACTCACTTATTCTTTATTTCCTGGAACATTTTGGTATTAACAATGGTGCTTTATTGCCTATTGCACCACTACTCTGGTGCAACTTTGCTACAAATTCAGGCTCAATAGTTTCTTCATAACCAATGGGGACATTACTCATTTCCCAGACCAGAGTTAGCCTTTCATCTTCATGGGCATTTATGGCCAACAGAGTTATTATGTGGTCTCTTCATCTAAGCTGCGAAGCTGTGTATTCCTTACATCTTAATATTTATAACCTAAAAACAAAATGTGAGAAATGATGAACGGGTCAGGCAGCATCTGTGGAGAGAGAAAGGGACATCGCAATTTCAATTCGATGACCTTTCATCAGGAATATATAGTATTTACAGCTTTCATTTCATAATAGGAACTTTTATAATAGTTTATTGACCTGAATGATTTCTAAGTTCTTATATTGTGAAGGCACACAAAATTGGATTGCATCTGCCTAGGTAAACTCAAGGTGAAAACGCGTGAGGAAATTAGGGAAATTATTGTTAACAGAGAAAGTATTGGAGAAACTTAAGGGACTAAAACGCAACAAGCTCCTGGGGCCTGAAAGCCAAGCCCCTAGGGTTCTAAAGGAGATAGCTGCAGAGATGCATTGGCTGTCATTTTCCAGAGTTCATTGGATTCGGGAACGGTCCCATCAGATTGGAAGTTAGCAAATGTTACTCTGCTTTTAAAGGAAAACAGGAGAGAGAAAAGGGGGACCAACACATCACTTAGCCTAACATCCGTTGTTGGGAAAATGCTGAAATCTATTATTAAGGAAGCGTTAACAATGCACTTGGTAAAGCATAGTATGATTAGAATAAGTCAGCATGGTTTTACCAAAGGGGAATCCTCTTTAACAAATTTATTGGTTTTTTTTTGAGGATGCAAAGCTAGATGGAAAGGTAAGCTGTGGGGAGGACACAGAGGTTGTAAAGTGATATTGACAGTTTAAGTGAGTGGGAAACAAGACAGCAGATGGATTATAATGTAGGGAAGTGTGAAGTTATTCACTTTGGTTGGAAGAATTGAAAAGCTGAATTTTTTTTTAAAAGGTGAGAAGCTTGTAAATGGTGGTGTCCAAAGAGACTTGGGTCTGCTTGTACAAGCATCGCAAAAATTTAACATACAGGTACAGCAAGCAACTAGGAAGGCAAATGGCATGTTAGCCTTTATTGCAAAGGGATCAGAGTACAGGAATAAAGATGTCTTGTTAGAGTTGTACAGGGTTTTGGAGTACTGTGTGGAGTTTTGGAGTCTCCATTTAAGAAAGGATATACTTGCATTGGAGGCAGTACAGTGAAGGTTCACTAAATTGGTCCCTGGGATGAGGGGGTTGTCCTACGATGAAACGCTGAACAAATTGGGTCTATTTTCTCTGGAGTTTAGAAGAATGAGAGGCGATCTCATTGAAACATCAAAATGCTGAAGGGACCAGGTGGGGTAGACACTGAGAGATTGTTTCCACTGGCCCGGGAATCTAAAACGTGGGGCTACAGTTTCAGGATAAGGGTCAATCATTTAGGACTGAGATGAGGGGAAATAACTTCATTCCAAAGGTTTGCGAATCTTTGGAATCCTCTGCCCCAGGGGGTTGTGGATGCTCTATCATTGAATATATTTAAGGCTGGGATTGTCAGATTTTTGGCCTCTCAGGGAATCAAGGGAAGTGGAACAGGTGGGGAAGTGGAGTTGACGCCCAATATCAGGCATGATTGTATTGAATGGTGGAGCAGGCTCAATGCACCATATTGTCTACTCCTGCTCCTATATCTTGTGTTTTATGCCATGGTTACAGCTATTCTGACTGCAGTGAGGACTGCATGACCTAAGTGAAGTTATAAGGTGACACAGAGCTGGTTGGGAGGGTGAGCTGTGAGGAGGATGAAGAGATGCTTCAGTGTGATTTGGACAAGCTGAGTGAGTGGGCAAATGCATGGCAGATGCAATATAATGTGGATAAATGTGAGGTTATCCACTTTAGTAGCAAAAACAGGAAGGCAGATTATTATCTGAATGGCTATAAATTGAGAGAGGGGAATGTGTAACGAGGCCTGGGTGTCCTTGTACACCAGTTGCTGAAGGTAAGCATGCAGGTGCAGCAGGTGGTAAAGAAGGCAAATGGTATGTTGGCCTTCATAGCGAGAGGATAACACAGAAAGTAGTTGAGGTCAAAATATTATATGTTTTCAAGAAGGAGTTAAAAAAAGCTTTTGGTGCAAAAGGGATCAAAGGATATGGGGAGAAAGCAGGAGCAGGCTATTGAGTTGGATGATCAGCCATGATCATGATGAATGACTGAGCAGGCTCGAAGGGCTGAATGGCCTACTCCTGCTCCTAGTTTCTATGTTTCTATTTTTTTCAGTAGAAGAAAACTTACAAATTGGATAAATCCCATGAAAGTAAATATTGAGAGCATGCTCGAGACGTGGGACTACTGTGATATTAACAAGAGGAACTCTTAATGGTCTGGAAGTTAGAACCAACAATGTTAGGTCAAGTCTCCTGACAATCACATTAGAACACACCCCAATATAAACAAGGGGAAATGATTATATATCAACTTAAAGAATCAGATCCCTCTTGCTCATAGCCTCTGTTACTCCCTGACCCTCCCTCTTGCTGACCCTCGCTCTCACCGACTCTCTGATTTGTGGCCTTTGCCTCTTCCTGACATACCCTCTTGTTGGCGACTCTCCAACTCGTGACCTCTCCCGCTCCTTGGCACTACCAGTTGTTGCCATCCTTCCCTCTCGCTGACCCTCCCTCTCTCGCTTGTGGCTTACCTCCTGCAAGTCGAAGCTGCTCTTCCTGCCTCTTGCTGCTCAACTCCAGAGACCTTGTCTCATAGTTGGGTGGGGTTGGGGGGGCGGTGTTGGTTGGAAGAGGGAGGTGGAGAGCAGGAAAAGCAGGGAACAGGAGCATGAATGAGGTGACGGGGGGGGGTGCGCGGCGGCAAGAGGGTAGGTCAAGAGCAGAATGTATGGTGAGCAGGAGGTTTGGTGGGCAAGAGCAGCAGAGACTGGGAGGGTCGAGGAGAGGCAGGGCAGCAGGATTTGTGTTGAGCAGGAGGGGCAGAATGTAGGAGAGAGAACGAGCAGGCGAGACAGCGAGCAAGAGGCATGTAGAAAAAGTTAAAACATTTCTTTTCTATTTTAAATTTATTTTATTTTAGAAGTTATTTTGTTTAACAATATAGGAATTTAGCAATTCCAGTTACAGGGTAAAATGTTTTAATTTGTTTTTCTTGATGGGAAAGATCCTACAGAACCTAACTACAGTTTTAACATTAGTTGGAATGGGAAAATCTGATCAGCTTAAAGTTGTTTCACTTAAAGTTGCGCTTGTTAGGAGTGCAGCTACAATTTACTGGTGAGGATTTACTCATAGTCCTTGAACTGGAATGTTGTGTTTTGGCTGCATTTGTGATTTGTGCCCAGACTCCATAGGAATTCCTTGTAAATCAGATGGCATTCATCTGCCTACTATTTAATGAGGACATTAACCAGTAAAATAGCATTGGGATGATGTATGAGGGTGGCAAGTGTTTGCTTCCTATTGTCACTATAGTGATTTGAAGCCATTGATACCATACAAGGAATCAAAAGATTTTGTAAACTGGGAAAGTGTAGGTGGTTGGAAACAATTTGGAAACAAAAGCTGCCAGTAATTCTTATCATGTCTGGGCAATACCACATTGTAAAGTTTGCCATTTTTCAGAAAATTCTGGGCTAAAATTAGCTGCAAATTGTAATTTTTTAGGAAACAGACTGTGATAAGTAACACTCATACAATTGGATAATGAAGAGAGTGCCAGTCATTATTTCTTTGGAGTAGTTTTATGGAAATCCAGTGTATTTTAAAAATTACACATGGTTACCTCCTTATTTAGGGCTTTAGTCCTTAGCCTGGTTGGAATACCCCTTTCAGATGTTATGGCATCTGCAATACTGAATTTCCCTAATACTGTTCTGGGATCTTTTTGCAAATCTGATACATTCTAGCACAAAGAGCAAATCTCATCCTAGGGTAGCAGTTTAATCAGCCAAAAGAAGCAACTAATGACTGAACAATGAGGAAGCTAGAGAGAATAGAACATCTTCTAGAATGCACTGTCAAACTCTTGAATGAATCACCCTAAAGCATATTTACCTTCATGCCAGCCTCCCATCTCTACCACCATAAATTCAATCCCCATGCTGCATTCACTCATTACTCCTGTTCTCACTCACCGATATTGGTGCCTTGTCCCCCAGTGCATTAAATCTAAAATTCCTTGTCCTCATCTTCAAATCTCTCTGTGGTCTTGCAACCTCTTTGTCTTGCATCCCCTTTGTTCCACCACTTGTCTTTTGTGTGTCCCCTTTTCTCTATCATTGCTGGAATGGCATTGTTTGCTACCTGCCCCTACTTTCTTGAACTCCCTTCCTAAAATTCTCTGCCTCTCTGCAACTTTACCCACCTTTAAAAACCTTTTCAACACATCTTTACAGCAGAGCTTTCAGCCACAATTTGTACCTGTCCCAAATTGGCTTGTGGCCCGTTTTGTTTCTTCCACTCCTCCTGCCCCTTTGTAAGGAACTTGGGGATGTTTTCTATATCAAAGGCTCAATGTAAATGCAAGCCATTATTGCACCATTTGGTGTGGTTTGGACTATTGTCAATATGGTCAAAGGCACAATGTGGCAAAATAAGAGTAGAAGTTCACAAGATAATTACAGATGAGGATGGCCATGTGGCCTTTGTTGCCATTCAGATCTTTGAAACTGATCCAAGGGGCTAAGAAAAACTTGCAATGCCCTAGCTTCTCGCTGGTTAACTCTCTTATCAAATTAAACTGCTTATTATATATATTTTAAAAATCCCCAACTCCTCTCCCTTGAGCAAAATGCCAAAACAGTATTCTACATTTTGATGCAGATACTGTAAGAGGTAATGTATTTAATCCAATGCTATCAAAGAATAAGTTGTTCTCAACTCATTCACTTTCATACATTTAAAGTACACGCGTTGTAAATGACCAGTCCCGCACACCGACAAAAGCAGCTTTACACGAAATGGAGCTAGTGATCTCGTGCTGTGCGATGCTGCACTATCAAATCTACAAGTCACTACATTCACAGCACACCTTGCAATTTGTTGTTGAAACTTTGCAGTTTTCAATAAATGCTCCAAAAAGAAGTGACGGTGCTGCATTCTGTGAACGTACGAAGTAGGAGCAGGTGTAGGCCATTTGGCCCCTCGAGCCTGCTCTGCCATTCAATAAGATCACAGCTGATCTGTTTGTGTTTCAAGTTCCACATTCCATCAAACCCCGATAACCTTTGATCCCCTTGCCTAACAAGAATCTATCTACCTCTGCCTTAAAAATATTTAATGACCCCACCTCCACCATCTTCTGAGGTAGAGAGTATCAAAGTCGCGCAACCTCTGAGAGAAGAAAATTCTCCTCATCTCCTTCCTAAAAGGGTGACCCCTAATTTTAAAACATTACCCCATTCATTCTGGACTCTCCCACAAGAGGAAACTTCCTTTCCATGTTCAACTTGTCAAAATCGTTCTTAATTGATCCAGGTAAAAACAAGTCATTTACCTCAACAGAGCACAGTTTGATGCTTTCACAGGACGTGGTTATCGCTGGCTGGGTCAGCATTTGTGACTTATCCCTAATTGCCCTTGAGAAGGTGGTGGTGAGCTACTTCCTTGAACTGCTGCAGTCCATGTGGTGTAGGTACATCCACAGCTGCTGTTACAGAGCAATTTCCAGGATTTTGACATGGCGACGGTAAAGGAACAGCGATTATAGTTCCAAATCATGGTGATGTGGGGCTTGAAGTGGAACTTGCAGGTGGTGGTGTTCCCATGCATCCACTGCCCTTGAGATTGTAGCGTAAGTGTTTGATGTATATAGAGTTAATGTGGCACTGAGTATACTGTGATGTACTGCCCACACAGTGACGCAAAAGAGCACATGACCCGCACCCAGGGTCAGTGTAGTGCTGGACAGAGCCGTGTACCAGCAAGCATGGAGACAGTTCCTAGCTTGTACCCTTTACTGTATATTTGTAAATAGTTCTAAGGTTAACCGTAATCCTCAGTATTTTACTTTTATTAACTCTATGTTTGACTATGAAGAGTACTTTGGACCTGTCGAACTGCAAGCAGCACACCACAACAAAAGCCGTCGGTTTGGAAGGTGCTGTCAAAGAAACCTTGGTGAGTTGCTGCAGTGCGTCTTTCAGAAGGTACACACTGCTGCCATTGTGTGTCATTGGTGAAGGGAGTGAATGTTTAAGATGATGGATGGGGTGCCAATCAAGCAGGCTGCTTTGCCCTGGATGGTGTCGAGCTTCTTGAGTGTTATTGGAGCTGCACTCATCCAGGAAAATGGGCTTGTGTCTTGTAGATGGTGGAACGGCTTTGAGGAGTCAGGAAGTGAGTTACTCTCCACAGAATTCCCAGCTTCTGAGCTGCTCTTGTAGCCATAGTATTTATGCGGCTGGTCAATGGCATAGAAGCAAACATATGCAAGCAAACATTCCTGGGACAAAAGTAAAATACTGCAGATGCAGGCACTTTGACATAAAACAGAAAATGTTGGAAATACTCAGTAGTTCTGGCAGCAGAAACTGTTCTGATTAAAAAGTCTCAGACCTGCAAAGGTAACTATGTTTCTCTCTCCACAGAAGCTGCCAAACATTCCTGAGATGTGGATGATTGTATAGCAGACTCACGAAATGCTCCAAGTGATAATTTATCCTCCATTTGCTGCAATTTCTAAATATTTGTGGTGTCAATGTTTCTTTACACTTTGGAATATTAATCATTTGTAATAATTCTGTTGCTTTTCTTCAGTGAGAGGGAGGCTGAGAGTTCTGGCTTCAGGAGGCAGCTTCTCATCAGTTTTTTGTGATGATAGAGGAGAAGATCAGAAGAAAGCAGACTGTAACATTTGTACACATCCTGATTTTGTAAAAGGCAAACTACCCTGAACTTGATGTGACGTGAATCTGAGAAACTGAAGTCATCACAAATAAATCCAAGATAGTTAATGGATCAGTGAAGTTCATTTACAATTGGACTATGATCACTCTGCCTAAATTTGCTAGGGTCCTTTACTGTAATCATGCACCAAAATATGGATAGTACCTGTTTGTGCTTTTTGTGCAACTTTAATTAGCAAGCAAAAAAAAGGGTTAAAACACTCAAATACATCAGGTGTAGCCTAGCTGCTCCAGTGATCGAAGCATAAGTATTTGTGGACCACGTTTCAGGGAGCAGTATCTTCATATTCATTAAAAGGGAAACACAAAATGATGTAATCAATCTAGAAGCTATCTGTAGCTGCTGCGAGTCCCAATAGCAGGCATAGGTTTCTGCCAAAAATGCACAAAAGCTCAAAATTAAGATTCCAAGCACTCCAGAAAATGACCCAAAGGTCACAAAATGATGACAACAATAAAAGTGGCTCAATAAACACCTGAAATGCAAATACAAGAGTGGAACATCACTGGATATGTCAGAAAATAGAAATATGGCAAATTATTCAATTTTTTCAAAGTGGTGCAGGTTAACATGATTACTATTTCAAGATAACACATCATACAGAAAATGACAAAGTTTGGTGCCTACTTTACCTCCATTCCATAAAGTTTTTTTAAGTAAAACATAGTTTAGTGCTTTGTGTCATAGTTTAGTGCTTTTATATAGAGACAATGCTCTGATGATGCATAGTCCACTGTTTTATGTTTGTAAAGTATGTACTAGCTATGTGATGAGAGTTCATACACACTATAATCTACTTCAAATTACTTGCAAAAAAAACTGCTGCCTTATCTGAAGAAAAGGGTGAAGGGCAAGAAGCAAAGGTTGCATGAGAACCATTGACATTCAACAGATATTGGCCATAACCCAGCTGACAAGAATCTGCTGCCAATATGTCACCTGAGGTACAGGAGCCTTCAAGACAAGGATGTTCTTTTGTAGATTGCAAAACCACGAATACATCGGCCATATGGATAAGGAGTTGCCTACTCAACCTTTCCTCCAAGCATCAGGGAACAAAACTGAGGGCGTGTGGCATTGAGAGTATTTGAGTTTAGTTGCTTTGGCCAACTGCTGTCTGACGTTATGGGATAAATGGAGAGAGTTTTCACTTCTGGAAGCATCTTGCTAGACATGAGAATGAGTATGATGGTTAGACTATCTAACAAGGCTACACAGCAGGAAGATAGGACAACCACATCCTGAACTCCCTGGATAACAAGAGAGAAAAAGAAGAGGAAGAGTGAGTATGACAGATATCAGATGGATAATGCAAGTGAGAACCAGGCTGAATATAGATTATTCAGTGAGAAGTGAAGAAGGGAATCAGAGAGGCAAAAAGGGAGTATGAGAAGATACTGGCAGCTGACATGCAAGGGAATCCAAAAATCTTCAACAAGCATATAAATAGTAAAAGGATAGTATCAGGATGTTTGGGGCTGATTATGAACCAGAACACATGGAGAGAAAGGGTATGGCTGAGATATTAAATGTGTACTTAGCATTTTTCTCTACTAAGAAAGAAGCTGCACTAAAGTCATAGTAAAAGAGGAGGTAATTGAGATACTGAAGAGGCAAAAATTTGATAACGAGGAGATAGTAGAAACTGTGGCTGTGCTTAAAGTTGATAAGTCACGAGGACTGATGGGATGCATCCGAAGTTGGTCAAAGAAGTAAGGATGAAAATTATGGAGGTACTGGCCATAATTTTCCAATCCTTCTTAGAAACGCTGGTGGTTCCAGAGGACTGGAGAGCTGCAAATGTGAGACCTTTGTTGAAAAAAGGGTGTAAGGATAAACCCAGCTACCATAGGCCAATTCATTTAACGTTGGTGATAGGAATGCTATTAGTCGCAATAATCTAGGGCAAAATTAACAGTCACTTGGACAAGTGCAAATTAATTAAGGAAAAAAAGCATGGATTTGTTAAAGGCAAATCATGTTTAACTAAGCTGATTCAGTGTTTTGATGAGTAACATAAATGGTTGATGAGGACAATGTAGTTGATGTGGTGTATATGGACTTTGAAAAGGTATTTGATAAAGTACCACGTAACAAACTTGCCAGCAAAATTGAAGTCCATTGAATAAAAGGGAAAGTGGCAGTATGAACGTAAAATTGGCTGAGTGACAGGAAACAAAGTAGTGGTGAATGGTTGTTCATTGGACTGGAGGAAGGTATACTATACACTGGGAGCCTAGGACTATTGCTTTTCTTCTTAGTTATCCAGATCTGGGTGTGCAGGGCACCTATCACCTCCATTAAATACTATCCAATGAAGGGGACACTGACACTCATGTTATTGGGGAAATTACCCATGTTAAAATACACAACAATTGTACATAAAAACCCACAGGAGTGAGCAACAGAATACAATTTTTTTTTATTCATTCACAGGACATGAGCATCATTGGCTAAGCCAGCATTTATTTCCCATCCCTAATTGACCTTGAGAAGGTGGTGGTGAGTCACCTCCTTGAACCGCCGCAGTCCGCGTGGTGTTAGTGCATTTACAATGCTGCTAGGCAGGGAATTCCAGGAGTTTGGCCTAGCAATGCTGATACAGTAATACCTTTTCAAGTCTGAAAGGTACATGACTTGAAGGGGAACTTGCAAGTGGTAATGCTCCCATACATCTGCTGTTCTTGACTTTCTAGTTGGTAGAGATCAGGGGATTAGAAAGTACTGTTGAACAAGCCTTGGTGAGTTGCTGCAGAGCATTTCGTAGATGGTGCTCGCTGCAGCCAAGGTACACCTTGGTGGAGGGAATGAATGTTTGAGGTGGTGGAGGCAGTGAAGCCAGGCAGGTTTTTTTTGTCATGGATGGTGTTAGTTTCTTGAGTGTTTTTGGAGTTGCTCAGGCAAATGCAGAGTATTCCATTCCATTGCTGATTTATGCCTTGTTGATGGTGGAAAGGATGCTGATGGTGGATGGTGGAAAGGCTCTGGGGAGTCAGAAGATGAGTTACCTTATGCAGAATACCCAGCCTCTGAACAGCTCATCTAACCACTAGGCCAGCTAATTTTCTGATAAATGATAATCTCAAGGATGGTGATGTTGGGGATTCAGCAAAGGTAATGCCGCTGAATGCCAAAGGAAGGTGATTACCTGCAGTCTTGTTAGAGATGGTCATTACCTAGCACATGCTTGGCACAAGTGTAACTTGCCACTTATCAGCCAAAGCCCGGATGTTGTCTAGGACTTGTTTGTATGCAGACATGGACTGCTTCATTAGCTGAGGAGTTGCAAATGGAGTTGAAAACTGTGCAATCAGCAGCAAATATCCCCACTTCTGATTTTATGATAATCATGATGAAGCAGCTGAAGATTGTTGGACCTTGGACATTACCTTGAGGAGCTCCTGCAGTGAGGCCCTGGGGCTGAGAGAATTGGTCTCCAGCAATCACAACCATCTTCCTTTGTATTAAGTATGACTCCAACCAGTGGAGAGTTTTCCCCGATTCCCATTGATTTTAGTTTTCTGAGGTCTCTTGATGCCACACCTGGTCAAATGCTGCCACGATGTTGCAGGGTGGTCACTGTCACCTCACATCTGGAATTCAGCTTTCCAATCCATTTTTAGACCAAGGCTGTATTGAGGTCTGAAGCCAGATGATGCTGGTGGAACCCAAAATGAGCATCAGTGAGCTGCTTATTGGCGAGTGAGTGCCAACTGGTACATGTGATTAATCTAAAAGAAAAATATGTTTTTACAGATCAGTAAACTGGAGGTTTAAGCATTTCAAAGAATCTTTATTTGGGTCTTACTGGCAGTAACATAACATCATTCAATAACTAATAAAAGGCACTGTATGTTGGTCAACTCTGATCCCATTTGTATTACAGTAGGGAGTTAGAGGTTACTTTAATGAAATGTAAATGGCACTGTGTGTGTGCCTCTCCCCCAACCATGTAGGTTATTTATATGGATGAAATAAAATTAGAAAGCAAACCATAAATGTGCACAATTCTAATAATTGATTATTATTCATTACTAAATAAAAGGGATTGAAATAGGGAAGTTTTGCATCACTTGTCCTAGACACAGATTAGAGAAATGTGATCTGTTCATACACGAGGTCACTGGTATAACACCCATAAATAACAACAGGATAAAAAAACAGCTCTACAAAATCCATTAATAATTTAATAGGAACTATTGATTATTTTTTCAAACATCATTAATGCTGAATGATATAAAATCCTCAGCACTTTTATAGACACTAGAAATCCCTTGTAGTAACATGAGTAAAACTGAGACTGTAGTTACTGCACTATGAGGAACTCGTCGAAACCATACATTTGCTTGGTCCAAATGTTCAGACTTTTTCTGGGCTACTTACTTACGAGACTGGATGAAATAATACTAAAGTAAACTGCAAGTTGTATTGACTTGGTGGATTAGAATATGGTGCTAAATTGGTCTACTAGGGCAATATTTCTGCCTGTCGGGTGGGCAAAGCTGGAGTGGGCGCAGGTCTGATTGTCGCCCGCGATCGGGTCTGCCCCACCATTTTACGAGGGCAGGCTAATTAGGGCCCGCCCAGTGTATTTTCTGACTCCCGTGAATAACAGGAGTGTATGGGCGGCAGAGGGTGTGCACTGACCGCTGGGTCCAATGGCGACTCGGCTGTCTATTTAAAGGCAGACCTGGCAGCCTCCTGTAGGCTGCTCACAATGGCCACTTCCAAATCACACCGCAGGCGGTCAGCTGAGCAGGGCACGCTGGAGGTAAGAGCAGAGGAGCAGGTTAGGCTGCAGGGTGTGGGCCAGGAACAGGGCAGGATACAGGGTGTGGGTCAGGAGCAGGGCAGGATACAGAGTGTGGGACAGGAACAGGGCAGGATACAGGGTGTGGGTCAGGAACAGGGCAGGATACAGGGTGTGGGGCAGGAACAGGGCAGGATACAGGGTGTGGGTCAGGAACAGGGCAGGATACAGGGTGTGGGTCAGGATACAAGGTGTGGGTCAGGAACAGGGCAGGATACAGGGTGTGGGTCAGGAACAGGGCAGGATACAGGGTGTGGGTCAGGAACAGGGCAGGAGACAGGGTGTGGGTCAGGAACAGGGCAGGATACAGGGTGTGGGTCAGGATACAAGGTGTGGGTCAGGAACAGGGCAGGATACAGGGTGTGGGTCAGGAACAGGGCAGGATACAGGGTGTGGGTCAGGACACAGGGTGTGGGTCAGGACACAGGGTGTGGGTCAGGATACAGGGTGTGGGTCAGGATACAGGGTGTGGGTCAGGATACAGGGTGTGGGTCAGGAACAGGGCAGGATACAGGGTGTGGGTCAGGACACAGGGTGTGGGTCAGGATACAGGGTGTGGGTCAGGAACAGGGCAGAATACAGGGTGTGGGTCAGGATACAGGGAGTGGGTCAGGAACAGGGCAGGATACAGGGTGTGGGTCAGGATACAGGGTGTTGGTCAGGAACAGGGCAGGATACAGGGTGTGGGTCAGGATACAGGGTGTGGGTCAGGAACAGGGCAGGATACAGGGTGTGGGTCAGTATACAGGGTGTGGGTCAGGAACAGGGCAGGATACAGGGTGTGGGTCAGGATACAGGGTGTGGGTCAGGAACAGGGCAGGATACAGGGTGTGGGTCAGGATACAGGGTGTGGGTCAGGATACAGGGTGTGGGTCAGGAACAGGGCAGGATACAGGGTGTGGGTCAGGATACAGGGTGTGGGTCAGGAACAGGGCAGGATACAGGGTGTGGGTCAGGATACAGGGTGTGGGTCAGGAACAGGGCAGGATACAGGGTGTGGGTCAGGATACAAGGGGTGGGTCAGGAACAGGGCAGGATACAGGGTGTGGGTCAGGAACAGGGCAGGATACAGGGTGTGGGTCAGGATACAGGGTGTGGGTCAAGATACAGGGTGTGGCTGAGGAACAGGGCAGGATACAGGGTGTGGGTCAGGATACAGGGTGTGGGTCAGGAACAGGGCAGGATATAGGGTGTGGGTCAGGATACAGGGTGTGGGTCAGGATACAGGGTGTGGGACAGGAACAGGGCAGGATACAGGGTGTGGGTCAGGAACAGGGCAGGATACAGGGTGTGGGTCAGGATACAGGGTGTGGGTCAGGTTACAGGGTGTGGGTCAGGAACAGGGCAGGATACAGGGTGTGGGTCAGGATACAGGGTGTGGGTCAGGAACAGAACAGGATACAGGGTGTGGGTCAGGATACAGGGTGTGGGTCAGGTTACAGGGTGTGGGTCAAGAACAGGGCAGGATACAGGGTGTGGGCCAGGATACAGGGTGTGGGACAGGAACTGGGCAGGATACAGGGTGTGGGTCAGGATACAGGGTGTGGGTCAGGATACAGGGTGTGGGTCAGGAACAGGGCAGGATACAGGGTGGGGGTCAGGAGCAGGGCAGGATACAGGGTGTGGGTCAGGATGCAGGGTGTGGGTCAGGATACAGGGTGTGGGTCAGGAACAGGGCAGGATACAGGGTGTGGGTCAGGATACAGGGTGTGGGTCAGGATACAGGGTGTGGGTCAGGAGCAGGGCAGGATACAGGGTGTGGGTCAGGATACAGGGTGTGGGTCAGGAACAGGGCAGGATACAGGGTGTGGGTCAGGATACAGGGCAGGATACAGGGTGTGGGTCAGGATACAGGGTGTGGGTCAGGAACAGGGCAGGATACAGGGTGTGGGTCAGGATACAGGGTGTGGGTCAGGATACAGGGTGTGGGTCAGGAACAGGGCAGGATACAGGGTGTGGGTCAGGAACAGGGCAGGATACAGGCTGTGGGTCAGGATACAGGGTTTGGGTCAGGAACAGGGCAGGATACAGGGTGTGGGTCAGGAACAGGGCAGGATACAGGGTGTGGATCAGGATACAGGGTGTGGGTCAGGAACAGGGCAGGATACAGGGTGTGGGTCAGGATACAGGGCAGGATAGGGTGTGGGTCAGGAACAGGGCAGGATACAGGATGTGGGCCAGAGGGGGGCCAATGTGCCCTTTGCTTTTCTGATGCCTGCCTTGCTGCCCTTGTCGAGGAAGTGGCCACACGGTGGGAGGTGTTGATCGCCCAGGACAGGAGGAGAAGCACCCCCCCCACATGACCAAACCTGCCTGGGAGGAGGTGGGGGAGGTGGTGAGCTCCTGTGATGTTGTGCGGTGCACCTGGATCCAGTGCTGTAAGCACTGCAACAATTTTTCGCGCTCTGAAAGGGTGAGGACAATGTTGCCATTGGTCAGTTAACACAGCAGGTGGCCTTAGCCTTTGAGAACACCCCTCCCCCACCCCCAAGTCTCACTGTCGTGACTGCATCAACTCATGTTGGGCATTGGTCACATGCTGGGTGGGTAAACAGATAGTGCCCATGCTTACATCAGCCTGAGTGGTTCATGAGGAGATGGGTTCTCCCCCGCACCATGTGTTGGTCTTAGCCGCACATGACTAGTCTGGGGGGAACCTGCAGGAGATGCAGCTCGGCACATACTCAGAACTCCAACACATCCCTGTTCACAGTGATGAGATGGGGAAGGGGAGCCTCAAGGTGTCGTGGCCAAGAACCATCTGGTGCCCTTGGCGCTGCACCGAGTTGCGCCTCTTTGCCATGGGAGCTGAGACCGTGTGTTTCTGAATGTGTTCAACGTGGATGTTGGGGGTCGTTGGGAGCAAGTGTACTATCTTTGTGTGAGTGAAGCAATAGCGTGAAGAGGAGGCACTGGAGGCCTGATGTGGGTCACTGTGGTTGGAGTGCAGTGTGTGCGTGCAGAGTACATGTGTGAATTGCTGCAATGAATGATCTTCTCTGTTTTTCAGGAGAAGAATGCTCACGATGCCTGTGAGTGTTTGTGGGCTGGAGACAGTCAGGCCCAGCTCCTGATTTTAAGCCATTTCGAGCAGGAGGCCCTGGAACTTGAGAGTCGCCATGCGCCCAGGTCAACTGGTGTCAGTGAGGCTGGGGTGAAGCGGCCAGGTATTTGAGGTCAACAGTGACATCAGCTCTGTCCTCCCAACATCCATTGCACTGATGATTGTTTAATTTGTTATTGTTGCAACATTGCTCGGTCACAGACTAAGTCAGAGGCATGGATCATAGACAAAGGTCCTTCAGCCCTTCGAGGATGGGCCTGTCAAACACCTTCCTAAGTCTCCTAATCCCATTTCCGACCACTATCCCCATGGCCTTGTATGCCATGGCATCGCAACTGCACATCCAAATACTTATTACATGTTCGGAGGGTTTCAGCCTCCACCACCCTTTCAGCCAGTGCGTCCCACATTCCCAACATCCTCTGTGTGCAAAAGTTGCTCATCGCCTCACCTGTCAACCTTATGCCCCTTACCTTAAATCTATGCCACCTGGTTACTCATCCCTCCACCCAGGGGAAAAGTTCCTTTCTGTTGACCCTATCTATGCTCCTCGTAAGTTTGAAAACCTCAATCATGTCCCCCCTCAATCTCCTCTGCTCCAGAAAAAATATCCCCAGTCTATGCTATGTCTCCTCATAAGTCAAACTCTCCAGCCCAGCCAGCATCCTGGTCATCGACCTCTGCACTCTCTCCACTCCAATCACATCCCTCCCATGAAGCGCATTTCACAACTGCACACAGAACTATAGCTGTGGCCTAGGGAGCATTTTCTGCACTTGGAACATGACCTCCCTGCTCCTATATTCTACGCCTCGGCTAATAAAGGCAAGTATGGCATTTGCCTTCTTAAACACCTTATGTACCTGTCCTGCTACCTTAAGGGACTGGTGGACATGCACAGCAAGGTCCCTCTGATCCTCCTTACTTTCCACGGTCCTACCATTCCTTGTGTATTCCCTGTGCTTTGTTTGTCCTGCCCAAGTGCATCACCTCACACTCATCCACATAACATTCCTTTTGACATTCATCAGCCCATCTGTAATGTAAGGCTATCCTCCTCACTATTTGCCAACCTACCTATGTTCATGCCCATAGGTTCTAGAAAGTTGAGTGCATAATGAGCCAGGGGGAAAGGGATGAAGTGTGTCACGGTGTGGACGCTAACTGATCCACTGTCCTTGTTGTTCATTTCAGCATCATCACAGCCTGGCCATCAGGAGGATTCCAGATGCCCCCTCTCACACCTGAGGGCCCTCAAGTGTCACCAGCATCACACCATCTCTGCCAGGCAGGCACCAGTGCAGATACTAGCAGCTCGGTGAGCATTGTAACATCGGCTAGTGTCCCGGGGCACAGCGGTGAGGGCACTTCACACTCGCTGGAGGAGCTGGCAGAGACAGAGAGTGCCCATGGTGCCAGCAGTCGGAGGACTGCAGGGGTCTAGGCACATGCTCTGTCGATGTCTGATGATGTGTCTCTGGAGTCGTCCGTGACGCAGCAGCTGCAGGAAATGTGGCCGGGTGTGCGGGAGTATCTGGGAGTGATACATGAGGCTGTGCTTGGCTTGGTCTCCGTGGTGGAGGTGTTCATATGGAGCATCACTGATGCAATGAGCCTCATGTCCGAGTGTCATGCTTCCTCCATGGAGAGAGAGTGGTGACTCTTGTGAAGAGGGGCTTCCAGGAGAACATGTAGGTTCTCCTGGGGTTACATTTGGACCTGCAAGCCCTCACAGCACCAGTGGCCACAGCTGACCAGTGCCAATGTGGGAGATGGTGTGGGCTTCAAGCTTCCCAGCTCATTGCCCATCCATCTGCGTTGAGCAGGTAGGTCCAAGGCGACCTCACGTCAGTGCAGCAGCTGCCTGTCGTCTCTGTGGGCTCCTCTCAGGGTACTCCAGATGAGGGTGACAGCTCCTCCCTCCCTCTCCCAATGACAGCTTCATCCGATGAGGCTGCGACGACTGGGGAGATGCCAACTGTGGAACTGGCCACTCCCTCCCAGGCGGGACCAGCACAGGCTCCACAGGCCAGAGGACGACCGCCAAGGTCATCGAGGCCAACAGGACAGCAGAGTCAGCAGCTGTCTCAGATCCCACTCCCAGTGAGGGGGCAGCACCAAGACGTAGCACCCGGAAACGTAAGCATAAGGCAGCTTAGGCACACCACGGGTTTCTCACTGGTGATTTTGTGTTGGCCTGAGATTAGGTCCTTATAATTTTTTCCTGCTTGCTTAATGTTTTGTTTTGGATTTGTGGGAACATCTGATGTTTAAAATAAAAACCAGATGTGTTGCCATGGCTGAGGGTGGCTCCTTTGTTCTGCATTTGTATGTTTAAGAGAAACATCATGAGTGTTTGTTTGGAGATTCAAGTTTATGTCCAAAGCCCTTAGTTCCTGCTGATGACCTTAAATTCCGAGTATGGAAGCGCCAGGCAAAGCTGGTCCTGCTGATCCATGTGTGTGGAGCTAGCTGAAGGTTCATTGGATTAAAGTCTCCCGGGTGTCCCTGCCTCCTTGGTGTAGTCCCAGGTCAGTGTCTACCCCCTCATCATTCCCCAGTGCTTCCTCATCCTCGGACTCGCTGCTGGACTCATCGTGTGCAGCCACAGCCACTGTGTCAACGTCTTCATCATTCACTGTGTCCCCCCTTTCCCGCGCAAGATTGTGCAGAGCGCAGCATGCAACCTCTATCACCGAGACATGATCTGGGGGGTACTGGAGTGCGCCCCCTGAGCGGTCCAGGCATCAGAAGTGCATCTTGAGAAGACCAATGACTCTCTCCACTACAGCCCTTGTGGAGTCGTGGCTCCTATTGTACCGCTGCTCAGCTTCTGTTCTTGGATGGCGGAGAGGCATCATGAGCCACCTTCTGAGGGGATAGCCCTTGTCACCCAGCAGCCATCCATCCAGCCGAGCTGGAGCACTGAAGAGCCTCGGCACCTGGGAGTGTCTGAGGATGTAGGTGTCGTGGGAGCTGCCTGGGTACCTTGCACAGACTTGTAGAATCAGCATCCTGTGGTCACACACTATCTGCACGTTCATGGAATGGAAGCCCTTCCTGTTGATGAAGGCACCGGGTTCACCTGCTGGCGCCTTGATGGCCACATGTGTACAGTCTATAGCACCCTGGACACGGGGGAAGCCAGCAATGGCCACGAAGCCTCTGGCTCACTGTGTCTGGCTTGCCTGGTCATAGTGGAAGTGGATGAAGGTCAATGCCCGTCTGAACAGAAAATCTGTAACCTGCTTGACACAAGTGTGGACAGCTGATTGGGAGACACCGCAAAGATCACCCACCGAGCCCTGGAAGGAGCCAGAGACACACAAGTTGAGGGCAGCTGTGACCTTCAGAGCCACTGGCATGGGGACAGTTAGGGGAGATCTCAGGCCCAATCATCTGACAGATATAGGTGACTGTCTTCCCTGAGAGACAGAGCCTCCTTCGTCACTGCACTTCAGACATATTGAGGTAGCTGCTTCACTGCCTGTAAACCCTGGCAGCAGGATAGTGGCGTCCTCTGAGGCCCTTTCCACCTTGGACATCCTCTTGACCCTGTGCCCCTTGTGTCTGCGCCTGACCTCCCAAAGGCTCCCCTGGAGGCTGATTGTCCACTCCTGGCCTCCTCCTTATTCTATCCCTCCCTTCCTCCTCAGAGGAGTTGCCTCAAGTGGAGAGGTCAGAACCCATACTCCCAGGCTAAAGGGAGGCCTCTGGAAAGCTGCAGGCCCGATAAGGATTACTGTCTGCAGACTGGTGAGCTGAAGCTTCAAAGTACAGAGAAAGCTATTGGAAATCGATCTGAACTGCTACCGATCACACAGGCAAGTTTAAAACACTTTCTCTAATAAATACTCCACAAAGGAGATTGACGACCCCACTGAGCCCTCTTATCCTGCCCGTGGATGAGGTTCATAAAAAAGTCTCTTACCCGCCTGCCCGTTGCGCCCATGCGCCGAGCCGAAGATTGCACGGGTGCCTGAAAATCGCCGTTGATTGACGAATTAAGGGCCTTAACCAGCCCGTTAATTAATGGCGGATGCGCGTCGAATTTCATTGCGCGCCCGCCCAGTGAAATATCGCAATGGCGTGCGGTGATGTGGGGGCACTCGCCCGACCTCACTGGGCATCATTTTACGCACCGACACGTGGGGCCCGCGTTCCCCACGTCAAACAGAAAATTCTGCCCTTAGAGTTTTGTGTTGAACCCATTTCTCATGGGGACAATGAATTGTTCTCATTTTAACCTATTATCATTTAATCATTAATGGTGTTTTGAACTTCAGTAAGAGGACAATTTGAGACCAAATGCCAGCTCCTCCCATAGCTATCAGTGAAGAACATTCCAGGGAGTTATGAGATTTATGTTACACTTCAACCCTCCCATTTGTAAACTGGCAAAGCCAGGGTTTGGACATTTTCCAACCCTAACTGTCATCCCTAAAAGTCAAAAACTTTCACAAAGGCTGATGAAACAGACATTATTGAATAAATATGGAGTGGTTTCTTTTCCTTCTGGCATAGACTCTGGCTTGTGGGAGTGTGGAAAGAAGAATCAGGTATAGGGGCAAGCGCTCCACATTTGTGGCCCTGACAACATTTTCCAGTGATTTAGGTCAATTATGTTATATGAAACTGTATCTTACAGTGAGCACAGGGGTTAATAAATATTCTTTTAAGTCTTTTCTGACGTTGATTGATCAGCTACTGATGCTCCTGTTTATTTACACACTGAGCCAATCGGGATTGAAGGTATCAGCTTCAATGTCACAGATTATATTGTTCAGATGAATTTAATTGCAGCTCAATGAATGGAGTTCCAAAACTCACTGGAAGTAGGAGATTTTAACGATTGATCAATTGTGAAGCTCTACTTTGCAATGTTATACGATAGCACAATGCTGAAGATAATATTCTGTGATATTTATGGCTCTAGTTGAGGATTGGGAATACTGTCAATGTAACCGAACAGAACATTCTGAACAACTTAGATCAAACTAAATAAACATTGAACTTGTCTGCACAATAACATTAAAACAGGAAGATTGTGAGAATATCAGCTTTTAATTGTTCAATTAATACAAATCATAATCACAGCCATAAATAACAAACTAAAGATTAAGTAACAAACTAAAACTATTGAAGACTTGAAGCATGGTGCACGCATTTCTCACTTGGAGGCATGAGGTTGAAGATTTTCCACTTAGTTGCCCCATTGTTGATTTGTCAATAATCATTACAGTACAATCGGTTTAAAAAAAAGCTCCCTTTTTCGTCAACTGTTAGATCAACAGTGGAGAATCCAAACTCACTTCCTATATCCTGGTATTAAACCTAGGATATTACCTCATTTGGCTTTCAGTCTCTAAAGAATTGATCATGGTTCAGAGTAAGGTCATTTCTGATAATGAAAAGACACAGGCAGTTTTTAGTGTTTCCCCTGGTTACCATTATGTCTTACAGCAGCCCTCAAATAAAACATGGTGACACCTGCAACATAAATTAAACACTTGAATCAAAACCGTCCTCCAGTTCCAAATCCCTTTTCTGGAAGACTTGCAAGTTGTTCTGTAAATGCATTTCTACCAATAGAATTTTTACCAGATGTTGAATCTCTCCAGATGAAGAACAATATGAAACTATTTAAGAAATCAACAGGAATAAATAATAAGTACTTGTGTTGATAACGTTGATAAATGTGGTTTTTCCAAATATATATATTTACTTTTTGACAACATGAAATTGTTGCTTTCAAAGTCCTAAGGAAACTTACAAGTTTATTTGGACTGTTGAAAAGTCAATAATCTTGGCTTAAATTCAGAATTATCCACCAGAGCTTCAGTCATTGATTCTTAACCAGGATGTCCGGGAGATTCGTTACGAATTTACCTGCACTGGAGCGAGAGATTTGGCAGAAGAAACAGTTCTGAAAGTCCCACAGTTGAAGTAATGCTTGAATAGAAGATGATGCTGTATCTTGTTTTGGGAGAATTCTTCAGAAACTTTCAAGCAGAATTAACAAATATTGCATGAAACCAATTAATTATTATGGTACTGAGTGAAAAGGAGGAATAGACTGTAGATTATGTGAGAATGAACTATAAAAGATTCTACCCAATTTCTTATAGAAAGCTTTCTTCAACTTTCTCCCTGGCCCCTCAATAAATAAAGTGAAGTTCCAGAGTGTTTGTCGACTGCTACGCCCTACAGACTAATAACCTGATTCAGGAGGAAACAGAAAATTTAATGTGGTGTTGGGCATAACAGAATAGATAGAAAAGTGGCTAACTAACAGAAAACAAGAGAGTCTGGAGAAATGGGTCATTTTCAGATTGGCAAACTATACCTTGTGGGGGTACCACCGGAATCAATGCTGGGACCCAATTATTTGGAATTCATATTAATGACTCAGAAGAAGGGATGGACTGTATTGTAGCCAAAGTTGCTACAAAGATAGGTGGGAATGCAAAATATGAGAACACAAAGGGGTGGGTGGGTTGGGTTGGTGGGGGGGGAGGGGGTGGGGGGGGCGGGGGGTTGTCATACAGCTTACACCCACCCCCAGCAAGCAAAGTCAGCTTAGAGCCAACCTGATCCTCACTGCCGGCAAGCTAAAGAGGAGTAGTGTGGGACTTGTGTCGCTCACTGGGGAGGATGTCCCACACTTGGGAGCTGCCAGCCAATCTGACTGTTCAGCAGCTCCATCAGTCCTGGCAGCCTCACAAGGGTGTTAGGGGGCACTGCCTGGACTGCACCTAGGAAGAAGGAGAAGAAGGCCCAATGGATCCCGGAGGTACATCCGGGGTCTCAGGCAGGGGAGGTGTTGGCAGGTAATGGAGGGTGGTGGGGAGTGGGGGTGAAGTGTTTAATGGAACAGGTGAGTAGGAAGAAAGGGAAGGCTCTATCTTAGGGCAGTCCAATAAGATATTGCCCCTTCCTTCGTACCCTTTGAAAATTTTTTTTGAAAAAGTGGCCTGCCCACTCCCACCCGACTGCCCACGCTAACCATTTTATGGCATGGGCAGCTTATTATCGGGCTCAATTGGTTTGTTAACAAGTCCAATTGACTTTGATTATTTGTTTAAATATGGCGGGTGGGCTGCCAATTTCAGCACTCCTCCCCGCTCCTGTATTATCAGGGTGAGCTTGGGAGGGGGCAGGAAGGTGGTGGGGGTCCCCCTGCTGAAAACACACCCGGCGGAGGCATGTAAAATACAACCAAAGAATCTACAAAGGGATATAGATAAGGTTAGGTGAATGGGTAAAAAATTTGGCAGATGAAGAATCATTTGGGTAAAGGTGAAGTTATCCACTTTGATACAAAGAATGGAAAAGGAAGATATTATTTAAATCGCGAGAATCTACAGGGGGCGCAATGCAATAACCCATGGATCGTGTGTCGCTGATATTGGTTACATGCTTTGCTCTCCACAATTTGACACTGGAAAGGGGGGACACAGGGGAGGAAGAAGATGTTGACTCAGCTGCCCTGGCAGCAGACGATGAGTCCAGTAGTGAGTCTGAGGGCGAGCGTGGTTAGGAGTTGAAGTTGTTACACTGGTAGTGTGCATGCCTGGCACCCAGATCAGGATGCGCTCGTCTTTCCATTATCCATGGGGATCCCATGTTGGAGGCTGAAATCAATATACAGTCAACATGGGAATGGTTGCAATGACAGACATTCTGACCTAAGTGCACGTCACCCTTACCTCCCAGTGGCACCCCAACTCACCGCGGCTGGCTGATCTAGGTGCATGGCGCCTCTCCAGCTCCAGTGCCTCCTGCTTGTAAATGGTGAGGAGCAGAAGATGGTCGGCTGCCCTCCGCCAGTCCACAGCCTCTCTGCTGTCTTCTCCTGAAAGGAGAGAGGAGCATTGATTAGTCCACCCTGTACCTGCATTGACATTACAGTCTGGCCAACCCCACCTGAGGAATATCTCACAGAGCTCATCCGATTCATGATCCTGGAGCCACCTGACACTCCTTGTCCAGATGCTGTCTCCATCACATTTACCACTCACACTCTAAGACCTTCCAAACCACCTCGAAGGACAAGAGCAGCAGGTTGATAGGAACACCTCCACCTGGAAGTTCCCCTCCAAGTCACTCACCACCCTGACTTGGAAATATATCAACATTCCTTCACTGTCGCTGGGTCCAAATCCTGGAACTCGCCCTCTAACAGCACTGTGGGTGTACCTGCACCATGCGGACTGTTGTGGTTCAAGAAGGCAGCTCACCACCACCTTCTCAAGGGCAACTAAGGATGGGCAATAAATGCTGGCCCAGCCAGCGAAGCTCACATCCTGTGAATGAATGAATAAAAAAATAACATTCTGAGGTGCGGAGTGGGGCGTGTGGCCAACCTTACTGCTGTGCTAAGTGACCCATGCCAACACAGTAATCACCCTTCCCAATCGCAAGAGGCCATTAAACCACTTGTGACACTGCACCCATGAGCGTCTCACCACATCGTGGGAGCTGACCTGTGATGCCACCTTCTCCCAGGCATATTTAGTTAAGTGGGGGAGACTCCTCATCTCATCCCTTGGGACAAGGATATCCTGGCATGTTGCCACCTCCTCGAGGAGGGCAGCGAGGTACTCATCGGAGAACCTCAGGTCCGAATGCCCCGCCAACCTGCCCTCCCACCTGGCCTGCTCTCCGACGACATTGTCCATTGCAGGTAACCGAACTCCGTGGCAGCCTTAGGACGGCTGCCTGTGCCATTTTTGAATAGGCCGCTGGGTGGCCATTGGCCCCGGTGGACATTGGCTTCCCACCACTGCCCGCCCCTCCCCGCTGATCTTGGGAGCCACGAATTACTTTGGGCGGGTCTTAATTGGCCTGCCCGCATAAATTTGCAGTGCTCACCCAATTGTGGGCAGCGGTTGCGTTCCCAACTACCCCCGCCTGCTCCCACCAAGCCTGCTCCCACCAACTGAAAAATTCTGGCCCAGGAATTCTCACCGCAGACTTTCTTCCACTGCAGAAGCAGCGACAGCAGTTGGAGCTGGGAATGGTGGTGAGGAGAATAAACTTGGAGATTCCAAATGGATTTCAGTGTAAATAAGTGTGAGGTGATGCATTTTGGTAGGAAGAGTAAGGAGGCCACATACTCTTTGGAAAGTAAGAGTCTAAATGGGGTAGAGGAACGAATGGATCTGGGTGTCGGGATATACAAATCATTAAAAGTAGAGATGTAGGTTAATGAAACTATAAAAAGCAAGCAAAGCACTGAGATTCATTGAGAAAGGGATAGAATTAAAAAGTATATAAGTTATGTTAAACTTATATAAAGCAATGGTTAGATGATGCTTAGGACTTCTGTGCACAGTACTGGTGTCCATATTATAAAAGGAACATAAAGACTTTGGAGAAGGTGTAAAAACAAGTTACTAGAATGATGCTAGAACTGAGAGGTTATACCCACTGGAAAATGTTGAATAAGCTGACGCTCCTTTCATTAGAAAAGTGAAGGCTGACCTGATATAGACCTTTAAGATTAGAAAGTATTTCAATCGCTCTCTGACAGTGCTGCTGAGATCAATGGTCATCAGCTAATGAGCTTATCCACAGCAAATGCAAAAAGAAGCTGCAAGCTAATGGTAGCATTACTGCTGGACATTAAGTGAATAATCTACAGTTTTCACACTATTGTCAGAAATATAGTTTTCATTTTGTGTTGCTGCAATTTCTTCCACTTGGAAGCACGCACATGATGCCAGCAATAGCTTACCAGCTAGCTGATTTATTTACTGAAACATTTGGTCTGCATAATATGTCTTCACTTGTGGAAGAAACCAAAACTAAGGGCATAAATATAAGCTAACCACCAATAATTAAATTCAAAAGAAACTTCTTTTCTCAGAATGGTTAGAAGGTGGAACTCACTCCCACAAGAAATAGTTGTGCCAAATTGCACAGATGTATTTAAGGGAAATCTAATTAAGCACATCAGGGAGAAAGGAATAAAAAGCTATGCCTTGATGGTTAGATGAAGATGGATGAGAGAAGGCGCATGTGGAGCATACACACTGACATGGATTCATTGAGCCGAATGCCTGTTTCTGTGCTGTACATTTGATGTAAATCTATGATAGTGGCAAGGGGCAGCATGAACTGGGGAGGAAAATGTCTGTGGGACCTTAGCGGAGCAGAATACCTAGAAGAGTGTCAGTATATTTATGAGGGAGGTTGGGAGGGGGGAATGGTGGTGGTGTGGAAGAATGCTAATCATCTGTCAAGTTGCGAGTCTCGTCTCAGTAGTAGCAGTCAGAAATCTGAGTCAGTTCACCCCCACTCCAGTGACTTGACCATATAATCTAGGGTGACATTTCAGACCAGTACTGGAAGAATGCTCCACTGTCAAAGGGTGCCATCTTTTGGATGAGATGTCAAACTGAGGCCCCATCTCCTCTTGCAGATGAACATAAGACACTACATGGCACTATTTGAAGAAAGCCTGGAGGGTTCACCTAGTGACCTGGCCAATATTTTTCATCATTAAACCAGCTTATTTAGCCAATTATCTTATTTCTCTTTGTGGGAACTTGCTGTTGCACAAATTGCCTGCTGTGTTTTGACTATATTTTCCCCATGTTTCCACTTCAGGAAGTAATTCACTGACCGTGAGATGCATTGGGATGTTCTGACGATGAAAGTGATTTGCCAGCATTAACTCCTGAGAGGAAGATAATAATTGTGGTTATGATTTAGTCAAAAAGCAAGAAGAAGGCAATCAAAAAAATCAAATGTGTGAGGGGTAGCATGAGCCAGGGAGATGAGGAGGAGGAAAAATTCCTTCATGCACTAGAGGAGATTGTCACAATCACCCTAACAGCACCTACATGTACCTAGACCACATGGACTGCAGCGGTTCAAGAAGGCAGCTCACCACCTTCTCAAGGGCAATTAGGGATTGGGAAATAAATGCTGGCCCAGCCAGTGAAGCCCACATCCCGTGAATGAATTAAAAAAAAATCCTTTACTATACATCTGATGAAATGCTATAGCAGGACAGGCTTGAGTCCCACTGCATTTTCGGTAAAAGTACAAGAATTCAACCAACATTCAGGGCTGTTTCTGAATTTTTAGCTGTTGGTCAGAGCTGTTTTCTAGATTAGCATAGCATGAAAGAAAAACGGCCCAAAGTCAAGATGAAACAAAAGGTTAGATCGACTCTGACAGAGGTGCTCAGGAATATGAGCGAGGAATAGAAAATGAAATTGAGAAATACCTAAGAATTATTTTGAACATTTCTGTTTTGTTAGATATTTACTTATCAAAAATCTTTTGTCTCAACTTTTTTGATTGCCTTCTTCTTGCTTTTTGACTAAATCACAACCACAATTGTGACCTTCCTCTCAGGGGTACAAAGACTGCTCTCCAGCTTATTCATCATCTAAAGGCATACTGTAAAAAAGCAGCATCAATGTACCTCAAAATATGCAACCAGAGGCTTAACTCACTCCAGAATGTTCTTGGTACTTTTGTAAAAATGATCTTGATTATCTATTAAACAATAAAGATCATTTTTTAGAAAAAGTTAAATATAAATCACAAAGCCATCTTGATTTTTGAAAATGATAATTTATCCCGTATTATCTAATCATTGTTGTGAGGCAATGTCAGCATTTGCACATCAGGGGAAACATCACTGAATGCAGAGTAAGAGTCCTCTCAAGTCCCAAGAATCTGCCTCACGCTAACCCAGAAGAAGCAGTTCCTCTTCTTGATGAAACCTTTATTTCCCAAATCAGACACCTTGTGGCATTGCTGACTGAAATGGTCAGACTTACTCCAGAGCCTGATCACAAAAATCAAGGCTAACACTCCAGCACAATACAAAGGACTGCTGCAGTAGTGGAGGTACCATCTTTTGGATGGGACAGTGAACTTTATGCCTGCTGGGCTGGGTGTATAAATACTATTGCACTATTTCGAAGGAAAGCTGGGGAGTTATCCCCAGTATCCTGGCTAATATGTATTCCTCAATCAATGTCACAAAACTGATTATCTGATCATTATCACATTGCTATCTGTGGGAGCTTTCTGCGTGTAAATTGACTGCCGTGATTCCTTGCATTACAACAGTGACTACACTTCAAAAAATCTTAATTGGCTGTGAAGCCTGCTGAGACATCCAGTGGTCATGAAAAGTGTTACATAAGTGCAAAAGTCTTTTACTTAATAGCAAAAGTTTATATTAAGTCCTTCTCAGCAATGGGAGTCTAATTGAGGTTTCCCAACCTCAATTGGAAGCTTTTTTTGCTCCAATTTGGTTTGGAAATGTTTCAGTTTCCTCAGGTTCTATTTCGCTGCAGTACCCAGTAACCTTAGTACATTAAGATAAAAGCAAAATACTGTGGATGCTGGAAGTCTGAAACAAAAATAAAAATAGCTGGAAAAACTCAGCAGGTCTGACAGCATCTACGGAGAGGAATACAGTTAACGATTCAAGTCCATATGACTCTTCATCAGAATGAAGGAAATATAGAAATGAGGTGGAATAAAAGCTGGTAGAGGGGATGGGACAGGTAGAGCTGGATAGAGGGCCAGTGATAGGTGGAGATAGCCAAAGATGTCATAGACAAAAGGACAAAGAGGTGTTGATGGTGGTGATATTATCTAAGGAATGTGCTAATAGGTGACATTAAGGGTAGAAAGCAGGATGAGCAAGGTACAGATAGCCCTAGTGGGGTAGGGGGAAGGGATCGAAATAGGCTGAAAGGTGAAGATGAAACAATGGATGGGAACACATTTAAAAATAATGGAAATAGGTGGGAAAAGAAAAATATATTTAAAAGATATAAATAATTAGAAAAGGGGGGATTGGAAAGGGAGTGGGGATGGAGGAGAGAGTGCATGATCTGAAATTGTTGAACTCAATATTCAGTCCGGAAGGCTGTAAAGTGCCTAGTCGGAAGATGAGATGCTGTTCCTCCAGTTTGCGTTGAGCTTCACTGGAACATTGCAGCAGGCCAAGGACAGACATGTGGGCAAGAGAGCAGGGTTGTGTGTTAAAATGGCAAGTGACAGGGAGGTCTTGCTTGCAGACAGACCGATGATGTTCTGCAAAACGGTCACCCAGTCTGCGTTTGGTCTCTCCAATGTAGAGGAAATCGCATAGGGAGCAGCGAATGCAGTAGACTAAAATGAGGGAAATGCAAAAGAAATGCTGCTTCACTTGAAAGGAGTGTTTGGGCCCTTGGATGGTGAGGAGAGGGGAAGTAAAAGGGTAGGTGTTGCACCTTCTGCGGTTGCATGGGAAGATGCTGTGGGAGGGGGTTGAGGTGTAGGGGGTGATGTAGGAGTGGACCAGGCTGTCCCGGAGGGAACGATCCCTGCAGAATGCCACCAGGTGGGGTGAAGGGAAGATGTGTTTGGTGGTGGCATCATGCTGGAGTTGGCGGAAATGGCGGAGGATGATCCTTTGAATGCGGAGGCTGGTAGGGTGATAAGTGAGGACAAGGGGGACCCTATCATGTTTCTGGGAGGGAGGAGAAGGCGTGAGGGTGGATGCGCGGGAGATGGGCCGGACACGGTTGAGGGCCCTGTCAACCACCATGGGTGGAAAACCTCGGTTAAGGAAGAAGGAAGACATGTCAGAGGAACTGTTTTGGAAAGTGGCATCATCAGAACAGATGCGACAGAGGTGAAGGAACTGAAAGAATGGGATGGAGTCCTTACAGGAAGCGGGGAGTGGGGAGCTGTAGTCAGGTTAGCTGTGGGAGTTGGTTGGCTTGTAATGGATATTGGTGGACAGCCTATCACCAGAAATTGAAACAGAAAGCTCAAGGAAGGAAAGTGTCATGAAAATGATGGAGGGGTCGAAATTGGAAGCAAATTTAATAAATTTTTCCAGGTTCAGATGAAAGCATGAAGCAGCACCGAAGTAATCATCAATGTACCGGAGAAAGAGTTGTGGAAGGGGGCCGGAGTAGGACTGCAACAAGGAATGTTCCACATACCCCATAAAGAGACAGGCATAGCTGGGGCCCATGCGGGTACCCATAGCCACACCTTTTATCTGGAGGAAGTGAGAGGAGTTTAAGGAGAAATTGTTCAGTGAGAGAACAAGTTCAACCAGATGGAGGAGAGTAGTGGTGGATGGGGATTGTTCAGGCCTCTGTTCGAGGAAGAAGCTAAGAGCCCTCAGACCATCCTGGTGGGGAATGAAGTTGTAGAGGGATTGGACGTCCACGGTAAGAGGAAGCGGTTGGGGCCAGGGAACTGGAAATTGTTGATATGATGTAGGGCATCAGAGGAATCACGGATGTAGGTGGGAAGAGACTGGACAAAGGAAGAGAGAATGGAGTCAAGATAGGAATAAATGAATTCCGTGGGGCAGAAACAGGCTGACACGATTGGTCTGCTGGGACAGTCCTGTTTGTGGATTTTGGGAAGGAGGTAGAAGCGGGCCGTCCGAGGTTGGGCGACTATCAGGTTGGAAGCTGTGGGAGGAAGATGTCCAGAGGAGATGAGGTCAGTGTCAATCCTGGAAACAATGGCTTGATGTTCAGTGGTGGGGTCATGGTCCAGGGAGAGGTAGGAGGAAGGGTCTGCGAGTTGATGCTCAGCCTCGGTGAAGTAGAGGTCAGTGCGCCAGACAACAACAGCACCACTCTTGTCAGCAGGTTTGATGACAATGTCAGGGTTGGACCTGAGAGAACAGAGTGCAGCAATTTCAGAAATAGACAAGTTAGAGCGGGTAAGAGGAGCAGAGAAATTGAGACAACTGATGTCTCGCCAACAGTTCTCAATGAAAAGATCAAGAGCAGGTAAGAATCCAGAGGGAGGGGTCCAGGTGGAGGGATAATATTGGAAACAGGTAAAAGGATCCGTTGAACAGGGAGAGGACTCCTGCCCAAAGAAGTGAGCACGAAGACGAAGACAGTGGAAGAAGAGTTCAGCATCGTGCCGAGTCTGACACTTTTTTTCAGATAATGACTAATTATAGATAAATGGTATGGTGTATTTCTTGATCACTGTTTCCTCTTGATTACAGTTGAAGCTACAAAAGAGAATACTTTATGAGGTGCACACTTACACAGATACAATTAATGTTCTGGACTCCCTTGAGTGGGATTTTAACTCATTCAAAATCTTTTCAATTACAGATTTAAAATCGGGGCCTCTGGTATTGGATGCTGTTACTGAAAGAAGGGTGGGTGGGCAGGTTGTTTTATTTGAATTGAATTTCCTTGATCATGCAGGTTCAATTAAACTTGCATTGGATTGAATGCAAAAACTCAGTAACATGAAGTCTCCTTCCATTCCTATTAACTTTCACAACTCCGGAGTGCTGCTCCACAGAAACTGGAATCTTCACTGAATAGTTGCCAATATGTCCACCTTCTCAGGATGCACTCAGGCCGGGTCAGCTGAATTGCAAACAGAATCTTATTTTTCAAGCATATGCCAGAAGTGTAATAGGATGCTAATCAAAGCACCCAGGCAAAATCCCAGAGCTAAATTGGTAATAAAGAGGAATGAGTTCCTGAATGGATAGATGCAATGTGCGAGATGCGAATGAACGATACCAAGGAAGTCACAGGTTAGGTCCCTGATCTGTGTTGAGCTGGGGCAGTAGTTGAAAGGTTAAAATTGCTCTTGCTATATTCAAGCTAAGGAAGAGAAAAATCAGCAAGTGGAGTTCATTGCTGACCTTGAAGTAAGCCTCACTGAGCGATCCAATGACCTCTCTGGTGTGAATTTCATCTCTATCACCAAGCAGTGATACTGTAACTGATTGCAGCATTCTTTACTGAGCATTCCCAGCATCGAGCTGGAGAGATGGTATCACGTTGGCCAGGTAGCTTATCACATTAAAGGATTTGCACAGACACCACCCCCACCCCAATAGGAAAAGTAAATCTGTAAAATATTAGTAAAAATGTTTACATAGAGCAGTTACAAATGCAAAATGTATAAAATGGTTATGTTTTGGGATTGTCACTTTAAGTTAAGGTAAAATGGAGGAATGAATGGGGGCATGTGACCTGCTCTGAATTCTGCCAGACAACAAGCCCGGGTCATTTGGTTGTTAAACATTAAAGGGGGCCCACCTTGATTTACTGGGGAAAATGTGCAAGATGTTCACACATATTTGACAATGGGAAGAGCACCTGTGCTAATTGTGAGTAGACTGTTAATCTCCAAGTCTCACATGGAGGTGCTAGGAACATCAGCTTTTATAAAAGGTTATATTTTAAACTGGCTATTTAATTTCAAGCTAGAATGGAAATTGGGGGTTTAGAAGATAGCTAATTAACATGATCACATGGATAAAAAGCCCATGTAATTCATGTAGCTACGGAGGTGAGCTTTAGGGGAAGAGTCCATAGAAAGCCATTGTCATACTGGGTTATAGGGTTCTTGAGATATTTCTGAAATGCACAGACACAAGTCAGTCTGCAAGAATTTCAGAGAGAAAGCAGGAAAATAAAGACAGCCATCCTGCTCCTGAAGCTGAGGAAATGCTGTCCCTATTGTTCACCACACAGAACGCGGGCAGGAGCTTGTGCTCAGATTTAAGAAACTGAGTTTGCGAGGGTCTAAAATAGGCTGGAATATTTGACTAACATGGGCTAGAGGGAAAAAATATCCAGTGTAACCCTCAGAGTGAATGTCAATTCTGGGATTAGAAGTTACATGGCTAAGGGAGGATAAAGGAAGCATGCCATTGGGAGCAGAGAACAGCTTTACATTAGTTCCAGGAGAATAAAGTGCCCATTTAATGGTCAATGTAAAATATAACTGGCAACAGATTTTTAGCAATTTTAAAAATGAAAAACTTTTCTGTAGTTTAAAGTCTAAGTTGCCTACAAAAATAGTGTTTGGTCAATCTTGTTTTTAGTTTGCTTATTACAGTAAAAGTCTTAAAGATTGAAATTTTGTTCTGCGATCTCAGTTGAAAAGAAATTCAAATATCTTTTAAAAAGGTATCTGTCTCTATAGGGATCATAAGAGAGCAAATTAAAGATTGGGACATACATTTAGGGTGAAGGTAAAAGCTGAAGTAATCTGAATAAACTTGTTTAAAAAAGTTAGTTTAAAAATCTACAAATTAATCACTTAACAGAACTCCACTAATATATATCTTTTCCGGGCCAGTTTTGATGCTCATCAAATGTTATTAGTCACAATGCCATTAATAACCTAGTTCTTAATTATTAATAACCTGGTTGAACATGGTGTAACTTTTTATGGGGTTTCTAGCAGTGGTGTGGGAGCAGCAAATTTGAAGTTCTAGTTAGCTTAAGTGATTGTTGGCTCTGGGGTCGGGCTGAGAAGGGAGCACAGCACAGCCTGTGGCGGAGCCTAACTGATAGATCGCAATGTCAGGATTTCCACACTAAATTGTGCAGGCCTGACATCCTGACATTCCGCTCCATAATGATGGTGAAGGTGGACAAAATCTGGACCATTGAACGTTGTGACAGAGAAATGTTACAGGGTGGAAGTACAAGACAAATTATAGTCATTTGGTAGTACAGAATTTGAGGACTGCTGAAAAAAGAGACATGCCTAAGCTTTTCGTCTTACACTCATCAGAACACTCAAAAGAATACCAATATAAGGGGGGAAAACAACTGTAAATACATACTGTATGCGAAGAGAGTGCTGATTGGTTGGCAAGTGGTGTTGCCATGGAGAACGCACCACTGATGGTGACTGACAGTTAACTGCCAAGCATTGTTTGAAATTTAAACCAGGCAGCTTGACCCTGATTGGTCAAGGCATTACCTTGAGGAATGGGTCAGCGAATGGCTCTCACTTATTTGATTTGTTGAAACAGGTGCATTGTATGTATATGTTTTTTCAGCAAAGAACAGGGCCCCTGTGTATTAATATATGTAGCTTCCAGTACAGGCAATTGCACCACACTATGAGACCAACTGACAATCTTAAATTGCTTGTCAGTGTGATTCTTAGCCCATTGAGGATTATTTAGCAAATGTTATCCAATCATGGAATCACATTTAACATTGGATATTGCTTAAATAAAAGCAAAAAAACTGCAGATGCTGGAAATCCAAAACAAAAATAAAAATAAAAATACCTGGTAAAACTCAGTAGGTCTGGCAGTATCTGCAGAGAGGAACATTGGATATTGCTTGTTGTATAGAGAATTGAGATTTGGCCAAGAAATGCCTGGGGAGGAAGTTACTGATTTGGAGAAGAATAAAATAGAAGTGAATCCAGAGGGTAAAGGTATTTCCACAAATGTAAATAATAGGTGTACAAATTCTGCTTAAAATGTTTTCCCTATATGGAAACTATTCAAAGACTGTTAACAAGGCTGAATGGTCTTAATAAAGGAAAAACAATCTATAGCTAATAAGGAGAAATATGGTGCACATGGATCTCAACTTCCGGGCATCTGGAAAGAAAAAGACCTTTCATTTATATAGCATCCTATCACATTCATGAGACATAACAAAGTGTTTTACAACCAATGGACAAATTGTGGTGAAAGAACAAAAAAAAAGTCATGTAGTGTAAGGCAAGTTCCAGAGACATGGTCTTAGGAACACCATGGTTACAGCATCAATAATGTCGACCCTAAAGTGTCTGACAAGAGTTACATGTTCTCATTATATATGTGTGTATATCTACTAAAATATATAATCATATATGATTTAAATATTGTCTACATATCTGGTTGAAAGATTATTGACCTGAAACATTAACTCTGTTTCTCTCTCCACAGATGCTTCCAGACCTGAGGAGTATTTCCAGCATTTTCTGTTTTTATTTCAGATTTCCAGCTTCCGTAGTTTTTTTTATGTTTCCATTTACCTGCTTGGTATACCTAGTATCCATATAGATAAGAAAGACTTGTACTAATATAGAGCCTTTCACTACCTCAGAACAATCCAAAGCCTTTTATACCGCCAGTTAAGTGTTTTTGGAGTGTAGGATATATGTTAATAGACAGGTTTCATACATTTATCTTAAACATATATTATAACATTTCCAAGCTCCTATTGCTAATATACAACCTTGTTCATTGGCAGTAAAGATAAGGTAGTGGTTCACATCCTTAACTATTCTGTCCTTTTCGGACAAACACGCAGTAAGTGGATTCCAGCTGCAAGTTTGTCAACTGTCCCTGTGATTTATCCTTTCCGATGTTACAGAAATTTGTGGGTTGATACACGGATCTCCCCTGCGTGAAATGGGTCCTGACTTTGTGTGTTTTCCTGTTTTATTCTCACAGTCGTATAGCAGCCGCAGTTTGGAAAACCATTCAACTCGTGGGCGACGGGCGGGGCTCAACCTGTTGCACATCTGGCGACCAGGAAGTTGTGCGGACCTGTCATGAAGCTGGCTTGTTGGAATGAGGATCTTCTCACTCTGGGACCAGCCCCGAGTCAGCTCCACTCCCAGACT